>NC_043703.1:144741065-144839854 GCF_006229205.1 Suricata suricatta
TTGGGAGGGGTTGGGAGGGCGCTGCTGCCAAAAATAGGAATTATCACACGCTTTTAGAGAACAGTCTGAAAAGCTCTCTATGAAAATTTGAAAAGTCCCCTGACTTGGCAATTCCATTCCCAGGACTCTATCTATAGAAACAGAAGCAAGAGAACATAAGGAGATGGATGGGTAAGGGAGGCCCATCGCAGCAATGCAGGTAGGGCAATAAGCCAGCAGAAACCTGGAAACAGGGGCACCTGGGTGGCTCAGTCAGTTAAGCATCCGACTTCAGCCCAGGCCATGATATCACAGTCTGTGAGTTTGAGCCCCGAGTCAGGCTCTGTGCTGACAGCCCTGAGCCTGGAGCCTGCTTCGGATTCTGTGTCTCCCTTTCTCTCTCTCCCTCACCGGCTCGTGCTCTGTCCCTCTCTATCTCTCAAAAATAAATAAATGTTAAAAATTAAAAAAAAAAAATACTCCTAGCATGATCTCACAGTTCCTGAGTTCAAGCCCCACATCAGGCTCCAAGCTCACAGCTCAGAGCTCGCTTGGGTTTCTCTCTCTCTTTCTCACTCCGCCTCTCTCTCCCTCTCCCAAAAGAAATAAACATTTAAAAAAATAAAGGAAAAGTGTTCCTCCACCCAAAACCCCTCTGGTGCTAAGCACTGGGAGTTAGTGTAGACCTCCCGGGCCGAGGCCTCACTCCCATAAGACGGCCCCCACTGCTGAGCCAGCCACCTGGCCCGGCTGTCGCCTCCATTCCCAGGATCCCCTCCTCAAGTTTCATAATTTGTTAGAACGGTTCACAAAAAAACACTTGGCTGTTGTAAGTCAGGAACATCCACACGGAAGAGCAAAGACACATGGAACGGGGGAAGACACACGAGGGGGGGCCAGGGACGTGGAGGGCAAGGGACATGGGGCTTCTGTGCCCTCACCCTCCTAGCACCTCGCTGTGTTCACCAACCTGGAAGTTCTCCAAACGCCTCTCTCTGGGGTTTTTATGGTGGTTTCACTACCAAGACTGGATTGATTCGATCATTGGCCACTGGAGGTTCACTCCATCTCCAGCCCCTTCCCTCCCAGGAGGAGGGGTGCAGGAGGGGTGGGAGGCTGGGGCTGAGAGTTCCAACCCTCTAATCACCTGGCTGGTTCCCGTGGCAACCAGCACTCCTCCTGGAGAGTCACCTCATTAACATAAATCAGGTTTGGTGAAAGGGGCTTATTATGAATAACAAAAGATGCTGTCCTCACCCCTGTCACTCCAGAAGTTACAAGGGGAGGAGGAGTTCTGTGCCAGGAACTGGGGATGCAGACCAAATGCAGATTTACTATTATATCACAATATTGCATTATCCGTGCCATAGAATAGCATGCAACTTTTTATTTTTTATGTATTTTTAGTGTTTATTTATATCTGAGAGACAGAGAGAGACAGAGCACGAACAGGGGAGGGGCAGAGGGAGAGGGAGACATAGAATCCAAAGCAGGCTCGAGGCTCTGAGCTGTCACCAAAGAGCCTGATGCGGGGCTCAAACCCACATACCGTGAGATCATGACCTGAGCCGAAGTTGAACACTTAACTGACTGAGCCACCCAGGTGCCCCTATCATGCAATTTTCAAAAAGTTAGGTCTATACCAATTGCTTTAAAGCTTCTCCAGGGGCACTTGGCTGGCTCAGTCGGTAAAGCATGAGACTCTTGGTCTCAGGGTTGTAAATTTGAGCCCCATGTTGGGGACAGAGATTACTTAAGAATAAAATCTTAAAGAGGCGCCTGGGTGGCTCAGTCGGTTAAGCATCCGACTTCGGCTCAGGTCATGATCTTACGGTTCATGGGTTCGAGCCCTGCGTCAGGCACTGAGCTAGCTCTCAGAGCTAGCTCAGAGCCTGGATCCTGCTTCGGATTCTGTGTCTCCCTCTCCCTCTCTCTCTGACCCTCCCCTACTTGTTCTCTGTCTCTCAAAAATAAATAAAAGTAGGGGCGCCTGGGTGGCTCAGTCGGTTAAGCCTCCGACTTTGGCTCAGGTCAGATCTCACGTTTGTGGGTTCGAGCCCTGCATCAGGCTCTGTGCTGACAGCTAGCTCAGAGCCTGGAGCCTGTCTTTGGATTCTGTGTCTCCCTCTCTCTCTGATCCTCCCCTTCTCATGTGGTCTCTCTGTCTCTCTCTCTCAAAAATAATCAATTTTAAAACCTTTTTTTATTTAAAAATGTCAACAAGTAAAACAGGATGGACGTTTGAGAGAGAGAGAATGTGTGTGTGTCATAGTCACCACAATGCTAACCGTAGCTGCCTGAGGGTGGTGGGATTTCAGGTGACTTTTACTTTATTTCATTGCCATTTGAATACTGTTTAAATTTTCCACAGTGAAGATGTATTACTTGTAGAACCAGGGGAAGGGGAACACAAAGAAATCATTTTCACTGAAGCAAAACGTACCTATCCGACCCTGAAGGCCAGTCGGAGCTACAGAGCCCCCGTTTCATGCCTTGCTCTGTTCCAGATGTGTTCCATTCCTAACCCTTGCAGCAAAACTGCAAGGAATTGGGATAAAGGGGCTGAGAAAGGGTAGTAGCTTGCTTGGCATCAGATTATTAGCATGTCTGGAAGACGAGATCTGTCCCCAGATTTAACACCTACACATTCTCTTTCCCACCCCTGCACTGCACTCTCCTCGGGTACGAGCTGTGCGGGTCACAGGGCGTGGGCCTTCAGGCTGGCTAACCTGCGTGTCCTTCCCTCGTGGGAGTCCCTCAGTGTCCTCATGGCAGCCTTCACAATGACCACCACAGCATCTCTGCCTTCAAGAATCTCAAGTCTCCCTCCCTGTTAGCATTTCAGCCTGGGATGGCCAGAGGGGCTAGCACCGTGCGTTACAGGTCTCTGGGTGAACTATCTTCACACTAGGCACAGGGCCTTGTAATGTTCAGGTTGTGACTGCTCCTGAAGAATTGAGGGGCGCCTGGGTGGTTCAGTCAGTTAAGCAGCTGACTTCGGCTCAGGTCATGATCTCGCAGTTCGTGAGTTCGAGCCCCTTGTCAGGCTCTGTGCTGACAGCTTGGAATCTGGAGCCTCCTTTGGATTCTGTGTCTCCCTCTCTCTCTGCCCCTCCCCACTTGCACTCTGTCCCTCTCCCTCTTAAAAATAAATATACATTAAAAAATTTTTTTTAATAATTGAAAAACACATTAGTGCCCAGGGTGGCTCAGTCAGGTAAGCTTCCAACTTCGGCGTTCAGGTCATGATTTCCCAGTTCACATGTTCAAGCCCCACATTGGGCTCAGTGCTGATAGCTCAGAGCCTGGAGCCTGCTTTTGATTCTGTGTCTCCCTCTCTTTCTCTGCCCCTCCTCTGCTTCTGATCTGTCTCTCTCTCTCTCTCTCTCAAAAATAAAAATAAAGACATTAAAAAAAAAGAGTTGAAAAACACAAAAAGAAAAGCCTGAGCTATGTTTTCCAGGCTCTTGATGTTTCTTCATACACAGGACCTTTCTCATGAGCTATGTTCATTATTTTAAATTCTTTTTTCCTTTTTTTAAAAGTAGTCTCCATGCCCATGGTGGGGCTTGAACTCATGACCCTGGGATCAAGGATCGCATGCTCTACCAACTGAACCAGGGAGGCCCCTCTACCTTAAATTCTTACACAAGAAAATACGCTACCTACTCCAAGCTCACCATAAACTTAAAAAAGAAAAACATAAACCTATTTACACATCTTAGCTGAGAATTCTACAATTCGGAGGGAAGACCACATTTTCCGTGCTATTTATTGGCTATTTAGAGCATGAAGGACATAAGCGAAAGGTTGTAAAAGAAAAGAGGAACAAAGACGGTATTTTAACACAACCCGAGGAGGAGAAAAAGCATTGCATTTATTCACATGGATTTCTTACTTTAAACACACACACTAAACGTGATATATTTTGAAACCTGTCATTGTATTGTCATGGATTTTCATTAAGAAAGAAAAATCCGCTGAGGGTGGTCTGGGGGGCCCAGGGAATGGTCAGTCTGTGTAAACGCATGCAGATAAAGATCTCGTTTTTACACCCCCTGGGGCCCCTCTTTGTCACTACACTGAGCCAGGAAGGGACAGAAGGGGGAATGTGCTCAGTTGCCCCTAGCGACCTTCAGTCTGCCCCCTCCCCTCCCCCTGCTGGCCACCCCAGCCGAGCGCATCCCTCCGCCTCCTGGGCCCCACCCTGCAGCTTCAAGGCCTAACCCTCTGCCTGAATGTCCTCTTCCCCAAGACCTAACACCTTGTCAGAAGAGGCTTTTGATGTATCCTAAGGGCCAGGGTCACTCACTCAGCCCGAGGGAGACATGAGCTATACTCTGCCACCCACAGAGGGTACGCAGTCTGCGAGGCCCGCCTCCCTCCACCTTTCTCTTCCCGAAATCCTTAGCATCGGGCTGGGCTAGAGATGCACACAGAACGTTAACCTCCTTCCCCTTAAACCATCCACTCAAATAACCCAACTTTTGGATTTTTATCTGCTCTGGATAGAAAGATTTAGATTCTGTCAGAATTCTCTAAGCCTGCTTTTTCAGACCAGAGACCAAAGAAAGTAGCATGAATGAGCCTTGGGGCTCATTCCTGGAGCATGACTTCCTGGAGCACTTTGGGGTTAAACATTTTAACAGTGGGTAATTCCCAAAATTCATTTTTTTCTAAATTGTTATTTTTATTAATTTTTGGGTTGTGTGTGTGTGTGTGTGTATGTTTGAAAGACAGTGAGAGAAAACACATGCGAATGTGTGTGTTGGGAGAGGGGCCGAGAGAGAGAGAGAGAGAGAGAGAGAGAGAGAGAGAGAGAGAGAGAGAGAGGAGAGAGAATCCCAAGCAAACAGCGAGAAACCCCATGCAGGGCTCAATCTCAGGAACTGTGAGATCATGACCAGAACTGAAATCAAGAGCTGGAAGCTCAACCTACTGAGCCACCCAAGCACCCCCCCCAATTCTTTATTCCTTCATGTGAACACAATAAAAGCTTATTTTGTGAATTGGAATGTAGACCTGTATTCATTTTTTTAAGATTAAAAAATGAGAACAGGTGGGGTGAAGCCTGCTTGAGATCCTTCTTCTTCTCCTCTCTTTCTGGCCCTCCCCTGCACACACTCTCTTTTTCTCTAAATAAATAAACTTAAAAAAAAAGAGAGAATTGGGGCGCCTGGGTGGCTCAGTTGATTTAGTGTCTGACTTTAGCTCAGGTCATGATCTCGCAGTTCATGAGTTCCAGTGCCGAGCTGGGCTCGGTGCTGACAGCTCAGAGCCTGGCACCTGCTTCAGAGTCCATGTCTCCCTCTCTCTCTTTCTGCCCCTCCCCCACTCATGCATGCTCTGTCTCTCTCGAACGCACACTCAAAAATAAGTAAACATTAAAAAAATGAGAACAGTTATGAAACACCGTACCTGATTCCATTTACATGAAATGTCTGGAAGAGGCAAATCCACAGAAAATGGTTAGTGGCTGCCGGGAGCTGGGGGTGGGGTGGTGGTGGAAGGGATGGGGAGTGACCGCTAATGGGTAAAGGGTTTCTTTCTGGGGTGATGATAACGTTCTGAGATTAGAGCACGGTGATGGTTACACAATTATGAATACAATAAAAACCACTGCTTTGTATCCTTTGCATGGCTGAACTTTATGGTAAGTAAATTAACCTCAATCAAGCTGTAAGTAAGGTTTCAAAGATTTCAGACTTGCATCACGGTGCTTCTAGGCTTCAAGAAGCAGTAATAGGCAAGAATGGAGACTCCAGGCAGGTCTACAAGTCAAGACCTAGGTTCCCAGGAGGGCATCTGGGGTGCAGGTCTGGGGGGGACAGTGTCAAAAAATGTCCCCACCTCTCTGGGTCAGCAACGAAAACTGAACCAGTGTAAGCCAAGGAGGGCACGGAGCCAGTTTCTGGAGGTAGATCTGCAGCCCGTGGCGGAGCTGTGCCAGAGCAGGTAAAGGGAGTACCGCTTGCCAGCGCTGAGCACCGAGGGGCGGGCTGGGCCGGGGCAACGCAGGTGGCTGGCGTGGGGTGAAAGTAGGAGGACATTCAGGTGACGCATGAGAACCTGCCTTGAGCTCTCCCAGTGGTTGAAAGAATTTATTTCCTTACAGCCGTAGGCTTTCAGCTAAAAGCCACTCTCAGCTCCAAGAGGCCACCCAATTTCTTGCCAAGCAGGCTTTCCCAACATAACTGCTTACTTCTCAAGTGAGCAAGGAGAGTCTCTAGAGCGTCTGCTAGCAAGACAGGGTGTTGGAACATATATATATAGTCAGGGGAATGACACTGTCACCTCTGCCACCTTCTACGGGGTAAAAACAAGTCACAGGGGCACCTGGGGGGCTCAGTCGGATAAGTGTCTGACTCTTCATTTTGGCTCAGGTCATGATCTCTCGGCTCATGAGTTCAAGCCCCGTGTAAGGGCTCTGAGCTGACCATGCGGAGCCTGCCCGAGATTCTCTCTCCCCAACCCCTCTCTCTGCCCCTCCCCAAGTCGCACGTGTGCACTCTTTCTCAAAAATAAACATTAAAGAAAACTCAAGTCCCAGGAGGCGGGGAATGACGGCACGGGACGCACCAAGAGTCCGTCTCCACAATCTTTGCCGAGAAAACATGCCCACAAGTAACCAAACTGTGAAGCAGAATGGAACTAATTCTACAGGATGGTCTGGAAGCTCCTTAACCTGTCATTTGAGACCAAAGAGGGCAAACATCACCAGATGCTTTCTCTGCACTGATGCAGCTCATTGGAATTAAATCGCCCTGGAGGTTCCTCCTCTGTGAAATGAAGAGACATTGTCTAAGGTTCTCCTTAGCCCTGATGTCCTGTGGGGACACCTGGCCCCCAGGTGTTGGAGAGCGCCTGTTCCGTGAAGGGAGGAAGGAGATGAGCACCTGCATATTACAATGTAGGCATTCTTTAAGATGAAAAAATGATCACAATGTCCAGTTAGTGCTTCTCATCTTCTGTCCTAAGATTTATACCAAATTCTCCCGAATAAGAATGATTGAAAGGGAAAATATTAAATGCTACTTGTTAATTGTTGTAATGGGTCAGCCTCACTCTTCCTGGTCCCAGCACTTCTTGAGTGAGTTACACATTCTTTCTCTTCGGCGGCTTGAAAGCCCTACTCCGCGTGCTGGTGTTTTATTTATAGGGTTCCAGGGAGCCCATCTGAGGACAGAAGCCATGAGCAGGGGGCCAAGAACTCAACCCTTCTCAAGTTTTCTGGGGTCCTTTACAGGGAGAGCCAGAGGCAACAAGAGCTGACAAATTATTGTTATTACTTGTTTTTTTTTAAGTTTATTTACTTTTTTTTTTTTTGAGAGACGGAGAGAGACAACATGAGCAAGAGAGGGTCAGAGAGAGAGAGAGATACAGAAATTGAAGCAGGCTCCAGGCTCTGAGCTAGCTGTCAGCACAGAGCCCGATGCGGGGCTTGAACCCATGAGCCGTGAGATCATGACCTGAGCTGAAGTCGGACGGTCAACCGACTGAGCCACCCAGGCGCCCCTGTTATTACTGTTTGAACCGTATGTTTAAGACCATATAAAGAGTCTCCTCCTCTAGAGATAAGCTCCATCACAGGTTTGGCCGAGTTTCTTTGCACAATCTATGCATACTTATGCATATATTTATCTATTTTGTACTGCACAAATAGCATCAGGCATTAAACATTGCTCTGCCTTCTTTCTGTTGTGATATAAATTGGCCCTTGTTCTATATCAGAACACAAATGTCAGCCTTGTCTTTTTAATGGTTGCATAATCATTCTTTGTAACAATGTATCAGAATGTATTTAACTAGCTCTCCAATGATAGGAAGTTAGGTTGGGTCTCATGTTTTGCTAGTATAAATCGTGCCGCAAAATCACAGCCCTTTCATTGTGCACGTGTTTGTGTGTCTTTAGGATACATTCCTAGAGGCGGTATCGCTGGAGGAAAGGGTATGTGCGGTTTTAATTTCGATAGATCTGCCCCACTGAAGTCTGCAGATTTTAGCTGGTAAGGCACCGTGACATGACACATCCAGCAGTGACACAGCATGGCTGTCACAGAACATCAAAACTGTCAGAGAGCATCAGTTTCCATTTCCTTATGGTACAAGAGAGAATGAAACCATTCGGACTGAATTTCTCATGTGCTTTCTATTATCTCTGCACCAACGATCATATTGTCCAGCCTGTTCATTTGATAAGCATGCGCCTTGAGCATACTTTTATATACCTTTACACATGCACAAACTGAGCCCCTAGAGAATGTCATGAGTTCTGCTTTCTGGTTACCACACCCCCACCATGCCCCGTGCATGTGTGCCATTAGTCCTCCCTTCAAACCTGTGAACAAGATGTGAACCCTCCTCTAGATCACAAAACTGAGGCTTGGGGAGATGGACTTTGCTAGAGATCTCTCACACCTAGAAAGCAGCGGAGTCAGGATTCAAACCCACCTCCCTCCCATCAGAGACCTCATTCCTGGAAATTGCTCAGCCCCTTGCAGGCACGGAGGAAATACGTGAGTGGAGGTTCAAGGCCATCTCAAATGACAATGCAAGCCAAGTCCAGCCATTGGATGGTTAGTTAATCTCTTTCACTGGCTGGGCTGCTCCAACACTCATTTCTGTTCCTGGCTATCTGCATTCCGCCCAGGTATTTAGAATTTCACTAAGTACTGAGTGATCCTCATAACTGCATGATCCCTACACCGCCTGGAGACCACTGAATTCTTTCACAATGGCCAACTTTGGGTGCTATTTGCTATGAAGAAACAGCAGACTTTAACAGAATTTATTGATGAAAATCTGCTTTGCTTAGAGTTCTTTGCCCTCCAAATTATTATTGCAGTCCAATTTTAATTTATTTTTTAATTAAAAATTTATATATAGAAAGAGAGTGTGAGAGCAGGGGAGAGGGGCAAAGGTGGGGGAGGGGTGAGAGAGAGAGAGAGAAAGAGAATCTCAAGCAGGCTCCACATTCAGCATGGCGCCTGGCATGGGGCTCAATCCCACGATCCTGGGATCATGACCCGAGCCAAAATCAAGAGTTGGACACTCAACTGACTGAGCCACACAGGTATGCCTTTGCAGTCCTGGTTTTAATGAATGATTATCTCAGACAGTTTTATTCCTACATTTACACAAATTCTTTGATGGTCAACTTGCCGACTAAGACTGATTAGAAAGCAATCAGGGAACTTTGTGAAGCTGGTCCTTAAATCAAATAATTAACATACATTTATGCATTTGTCTTTACGTATAAATTACCAGGTATTATGATTAAAACTGCATCCTCCACACCACAAATTCTTTTTAAGGGAAACTCAATTCTAAAAAACATATTATCAGCAGGGTGATAAAATCGTGTTTGTGCTGTTCATTCATAAAGATATGAACAATATTTAAAATAATAGAAAAAATTGGACATAATCTAAATGTTCACCAATAAGTAAATGTTTAAATACAATGGCATTTCTTCCAATGGAATGGTAGCTAGCCATTTAAAAGTTCATATTTCTAAAGTAGGTAGAGACACAAAAAGCTTCTTTTTTTTACATTTTTTAAACATTTATTTATTTTTGAGAGAGAAACAGAGCATGAGCAAAGAGGGGCAGAGAGAGGGAGACACAGAATCCAAAGCAGACTCCAGGCTCTGAGCTGTCAGCACAGAGCCCGATGGGGCTTGAACCCACGACCTGAGCCAAGGTCAGACACTCAACCGACTGACCCACCCAGGCGACCCAAAAAAAGCTTTCTTTTTTTTTTTTTAATGTCAAAGAACAGAATACAAAATAGTATACATGTTGTGGTTATAATTCTATAAAAATTATGTGAGCATATGGACAAAGGTTTGATGAAACAAGCAATCATTACATTAGCTGTATTAGCAAAATGGTTTATAGGTGGCTTATAATTGATTTGATATTGGAATATTACACATTTTATTTATTTTTATGATTTTATTTTATTAAAAAATTTTTAATGTTTATTTTATTTTTGAGAGAGAGCACAGGCGGGGGAGGGGCAGAGAGAGAAGGGCACAGAGGATCCGAAGTGGGCTCTATGCTGACGGCAGAGGAGCAGGACCTGGGGTTCAAACTCGCCAACCACGAGACCATGACCTGACCTGAGGTTGGGCGCTTAACCAACTGAGCCACCCAGGTGCCCCTATACGTTTTAAAGTACAAATTATCTCAAAATAAATAAACATTAAAAAAATGAAGTACAAATTAAATCTTACATTGTTGTCTAAGTGCTTAAGGGATTCAGAGTCTAAGCAGGAAACCTAGGTTTTAAAGCAAGGATAAATCTTGTCTCCCTCACGTGCACGTATGAGGACTGATACAGACATGATGAGCCATGTAACAGGAAAAAAATCTTTCTCCCTGTGAAGGGTCTCCTAAGGAAAACCTGAGGGGTTGGGAATTCGTGACGACCTTGTCATGCTCCGTTGGTGGTACAGGCATCATTATCATCACCCTGTAACCCCACCTGAACTGCCGCCCTTGATCCACACTGGCCACGGTTAGCACTGCCGCCTCTCCCAGACCAACAGTGAAGATCGGCCATGGCACCAAGATGGGTTTGCCTTCTATCCGCAGTCTGAAGGCCAGTGCTCTATCTTCCTGCCTCATCGTTACTGGGTTTCTGTAGTCACAGAGGCTTTGTCTCATTATAATTCAGTTGTAAAAATCATGTTCATTTTAAGTCTTTTTAGAAACCCGCAAAAAAGGGGAGGAGTGAAATCTATGCTACAATTCTAATTCCTAAGTAAGAAATCCAAACTGCCAACTTTTGAGAAAAATTTCAAGCCATGGAAATGACACTGTTCAAAATTGCTATTTGACCCAATACAAGAAACACAAAATAGTTAACAGGAGAAAAAAAAAATCACTTATTAATCTTGTTCAAGGCTGATAGGACATCTCTGGAATGATTTTGGGACCCGTGTTGCAATTATAATCTGATTCTCATCTTTTCCTTAAGAAACAGGAGTAAGGAAATGGCTGTAGGAAGATCAAGGCTGAAATACAACCATTAGTTAAAAAATGTTCATTTCAGGGATACCTGGAGGTTCAGTTGGTTGAGCATCTGACTTTAATGTTTTTTCTTTTTTAATGTTTTAATTTATTTTTGAGAGACAGAGAGATAGCGTGAGCAGGGAAGGGTCAGAGAGAAAGGGAGACACAGAATCTGAAGACAGGCTCCAGGCTCTGAGCTAGCTGTCAGCACAGAGCCCAACGCGGGGCTCAAACCCACAAACCGGGACATCAAAACCTGAGCCGAAGTCAAATGCTCAACTGACTGAGCCACCCAAGTGCCCCGAGCATCTGACTCAATTTCAGCTGAGATCATGATCCCAGGGTCGTGGGATCAAGCCCAAGCATGGAAACTGCTTCAGATTTTCTTTCTCCCTCCCTCTGCCCCTCTCCCCTGCTTCTGCTCTCTCTCTCTCTCAAATTAAAAAAAAAAAAAAAGTTCATTTCAGCTACTGTGGAATCAGGCACAGCTTGAAGTTCTATTTTTTGCTGAAGAATAGGAGTTGAAAACCAACCTCTGATCAAGCCACGACATTATACCAGCCTCTAGGGTTTCTAAAAATGGTTTAATCACAGCAGTACATCCCTCAGAGTGTCTTTTTAAAAAATCTTTTTAAAAATGTTTTTAATCACCATTAATCTTACTATTTGGCACAGTCTATTAAAAAATAACATATGCAAACCCTAGACCCAGCAGTTCTACTCCTAAGGTTATACCAACAGAAACACACATATGTTCACGAACAAAACACATACTAGAATATTCGCAGCAGCATGATTCATGATAGCCCCAAACTGGAAACTCCCCAAATACTCATTAACAAAATAATGGATACTATGGTACTTTACACAATGGGACAATATATAGCAATGAAAATGAGCAAATGAAATGCAACAAACATAACAGTGAACAAAAGAAGCCACTCATGAAAAAGTATCCACTATAATGATTCCATTTGTAAAACGGTTTAAAAACAGGGACGGCTGAGCTCTGCTGTAAGAAGTCAGGATGGTGGTTATTAACACTGGAGGAAAACAGTGACGGGAGGGGACTTAAGAGGGGGATTTTGGGGCGATGCCTGGCTGGCTTAGTTGGCGAAGCAAATGACGCTTGATCTCAGGGTTATAAATTTAAGCCCCACGTTGGGTGTAGAGATTACTTAAAAAGGGAAGGGCTTTGGGGTACTGGTCATCTGTTTCTTGGTCTGGTGCTGATTACATGGATATATTTGTTTGAAAAAATTAATTATGCTATACACTTAATGACTCCTATATTTTCTGAGTATCTGTTATATTTCACTGAAGAGTTTAAAAGTATTTTAAAAATACACCCTCACCCACCCCACCCTCCAACGCCACCATCTTCTGCCCACACACTTGGCAATAGGGCAAACGTAGAATAATCCAAGTAACTTCATTAAAGTTGAGTTTCACATGTATTGGAAACAGAGCTAAAAAAAACCCATTAAATGAAAACAAAATGGAGGCTATGTTTGAATTTTATAAAAGAATGAACCCATCACTCCACAGAGACAAATCTGGATGAAGGGGTAAAAATGGGAAAGAAGGGGACTTCTTCATCAATAGTGGATCATGCTCTGCCGAGGGACAAAGGGAAGGACAGGACCAGACAAAAGCAGGGAGAATAAAGACCCAAAGCCTGAGAAACGAGAGTGAGCCCATGGCGGGTTTGAAATCAACAAAGGGGCTGCCTGTCCATGGACACTGAAGTGACACAAAGACGGTGTGACTGAGTACTGAGCTCTGCCGGGGTGTGGGAGGCACATTCACAAGGAGTTGAGGCAGTGACAGACCCTGAAAAACTTTGCTGCCAATGAAAATGCACAGATGTTGGGGGTGGGGAGTGACACCAATACTCAATCTGAACGTAGATACCCTTTTCTCAAGAGAATCTAGTCATTCATAAAACCTCAGCCGCAAGAAGCCAAAGGATTTTAGTTTTTTTTTAATTTTTTAAATATTTATTCATTTTTGAGAGTCAGAGAAAGACAGCATGAGCAGGGGAAGGACAGAGAGAGAGGGAGACATAGAATCCGAAATAGGCTCCAGCCTCTGAGCTGCCAGAGCCCGACGTGGGGCTTGAACTCATAGACCGTAAGATCATGACTTGATGTGAAGTCGGACACTTAACCAAATGAGTCACCCAGGTGCCCCAAAAGGATTTTAAATTTAAATGGGGAGCGAGAGGTCTCAATGGCTGGAAAATCCTGTAAAATATCACCTAAATCATTTAGTCAGCCATTCTTTCAACATTGTTGAATGCTCACTCTGGGCAGTATTTCATGCTGGAAGCTACATGGATGAAAAAAGAGGTCCAAATATTATTCTAAACAAGGCGAGGAGAACCATTTTGTAATGGAATAGTCATGGCTAAATTCTTTAGTTTACTGTAAACCTTACACACACCACTTAAGGTTCCTGGTTGGAGTAGTGTTCAGAAGCATGGACTTTGTGGGGGTGCCTGGGTGGCTCAGTCATTAAGTGTTCTACTCTTGATTTCAGCTTGGTTCATGATCTCACGATTTGTGAGACAGAGCCCAGCCTCGGGCTCTGCGCTGACTGTGCAGAACTTGCTTGGGATTTTCCCTCTCCCTCTCTTTCTGCCCCTACCCTGCTTACATGCTCTCTCTCTCTCTCTCTCTCTCTCTCTCTCTCTCTCAAGATAAATAAATAAACATAAAAAAATATCATGGACTCTGTGCTGTTTGGTTTTTTTATGTCAACCTGGCTAAGCTATAGCATAGTATAGTGTAGTGTAGTATAGAATAGCATAGTATCGTATATAGCATAGTGTAGTACAGTACAGTTATTCAACCAAACACCCATCTGTATATGCTGCTGTTAAGGAATTTTGTAGATGTGGTTGACATCTACAATCAGTTGATCACTAAAGGTGATTTTCTTCAGTAATATGGGTGGGCCTTATACAATCAGTTGAAAGGCCTTAAGAGAGAAACCAAGGTTTCCTTGAGGAAGAAGAAATTCTGTTTTAAGACCTCAACCTTGGGGAGCCTGGGTGGCTCAGTTGGTTAAGCGTCCGGCTTTGGTTCAGGTCATGATCTCATAGTTCATAGGTTCGAGCCCTGCGTCAGGCTCTGTGCTGACAGTTAGTTCAGAGCCTGGAGCCTGCTTCAGATTCTGTGTCTCCCTCTCTCTCCGACCCTCCCCTGCTCACACTGTCTCTGTCTCTCAAAATTAAATAAAAAACTTAAAAATAAAAAAAAGACCTCAACCTCAGTTCCTGGCTAGGAGTTTCCAGCCTGCTGGCCTGCCCTATATATAGCAGACTTGCCAGACCCCACAATCATGTAAGATCACCATTATTATTGGTTCTGTTTTTCTGGAGAACCTCAAGTTATGCAGACTCTAAGCAGACTCCTGGGGTTTGACGCTTGGCTCTGTGACTTCCCTCGCTGGGTGATTTCTGTACTGTAAGCTGGCGATAATAATAGTACTTAATTCACAGGCACTAGAACAACCCCTAGCACAGAGTAAGTGCTTTGCAACTGTTTGTTAAATAAGGAATTCTGTGATGCTGAGTTTATTTCTTAGTTGGAAAACTGCAGATATTTTTATTCCCAACAATTGCTATCAACCAAACATGAACGTGCTTTCCCACACCAAAAACAGCCTTGGAACAGCTGCACCCCCACCAGTTAGAGGTACCTGACTGTTCTTTTAGATGATGAAGGGGCAGGTGAGATGCCAGGCCAACCCCACACATGGTGATAATTGGCAAAGCTGGAATCAGAGCACTTCTGGAACATTCTTAGCTACAAGTTCTCAGCTGCTGACAACAGCTGTGTTTAAAGAGGCTCAGACTCAGCACAGAGCTATTCCTACTATTTGCGGGGGGGAGGGGGGGTCATAAAGTGGTCCTAATCACTCTCTTTGTCCCTACTGGTGATACCCCACAGCAGCTTGCCCTGGCCCCTTGCAATGAAAGATTAGATGGGGGGAAAAGTGGGGCACCTGGTGGCTCAGTCAGTTAAGCGTCCGACTTCAGCCCAGGTCATGATCTCGCAGTTTACAGGTTTGAGCCCCACATCGGGCTCTGTGCTGACAACTCAGAGCTTGGAGCTTGTTTCAGGTTCTGTGTCTCCATCTCTTTCTGCCCCTGCCCTGCTCATGCTCATGCTCTGTATCTCTCTCAAAAATAAACATTAAAAAAATTGGGGGTCCCTGGGTGGCTCAGTCGGTTAAGCCTCCAACTTTGGCTCAGGTCATGATCTCACAGTTCATGAGTTCAAGCCCTGTGTCAGGCTCTGTGCTGAGAGCTCAGGGCTTGCAGCCTGCTACTGATTCTGTGTCTCCCTCTCTCTCTGGCCCTCCCCTGCTCACGCTCTGTCTCTGTCTCAAAAATAAGCAAACATTTAAAAATTTTTTTTAAATTTAAGTTGGGGGAAAAATGAACAGAAAAAAGGGACACCTGGATGGCTTAGTCAGTAGAGCATGCAACTCTTGATCTCGGGGTCATGAGCTGAGCCCCATGTTGGGCACAGAGATTACTTAAAACAATTTTGTTTATAAAAAAAGAAAGATGAGGGACGCCTGGGTGGCTCAGTCAGTTAAGCATCCGACTTCGGCTCAGGTCATGATCTCACGGTTTGTGGGTTCGAGCCCTGCGTCGGGCTCTGTGCTGACAGCTAGCTCAGAGCCCGGAGCCTGCTTCAGATTCTGTACCTCCCTCTCTGTCTGACCCTCCCCTGCTTGTGCTGTCTCTCTCTGTCTCTCAAAAATAAATAAAAACATTAAAAAACTTTTTAAAAAGATGAAATGGGGAGTAATGGTGTTTTTGTGGGTATATCCTGGTGGACAGTGTGAGGATGGTGATAACTAACGTTTGTTGGCACTTATGAGGTGCCAGGTGCTACTCTCAATGCTATCTGTACATTAACTCACATAATCCTCATTAAAACAATGATGAATAAACTGAGTTCCAGAGAGAAAGGTAATTCCTGTAAGGATAGACAGACGGAAAGTGGCAGAGTGGGGATTTAACCCCTGGCTTTCTGGCACAGGCCCTCACCCTCCTTCCAGACGCCTCTGAGTCTGGATTGTGAGGAGGGGGCCCAGGCAGGAGGGGCTTGGGAGCAGGCACTGAATTAGGCTGTGATTGATGGGAGGCCATGAGGACTCAGGGGATTCGACAGTTACATCTGTTTCTTTTAAGTTAAACGAGTTTCAAAGACTGAAATAGAATAACTCATAAACAATATTCCTTCAGGAATTTCTTTCGAGATAAAGTATATGTGTCCACTTGATACATAAATATCCAAAGTCGTGGAAGTTTGAAACTTTTATCTTCATATAAAACAATTTAAGGCAAAGCGATCCTAAAATTATGTCTCATTTATTCACGAGCAGTGCAATAAAATCAATCACCTTACTTGTTATTCTCATTTGATTTCATAGTACGCCAACTTCTTCTTACAGGTTTTCACACTGACAAAGATTTTCTGTATTGTTGTTTTCCTATAGGTTCCTACGAACTAAGTCTTACAAGACGTTTCTGGAATTATTTTCTTATAGCTCAGAAATCAAAAACGAACAGAATCAGTTTCTGTCAGGATTTGGCTAATTTTTACACCAAAAAGATAGGTTCCTAGATTTTTTTTTTCTTAAGTAATCGCTACACCCAAAGTGGAGCTTCAACTTACCACCTCAAGATCAAGAGTCGTATGCTCTACTGACTGAGCCAGCCAGGCGCCCTGGGGTCTTAGGTACTAAGCAACCAACTCTTGGTTTTGGCTCAGGTTGTGATCTCGCAGTTGGTGAGTTCGAGCCCAGAGTTGTGCTCTGTGCTGACAGCGCGAAGCCTGCTTGGGATTCTTTCTCTTCCTTATTCTCTCTGCCCCTCTCCCGTTTATGCTCTCTCAAAATAAATAAATAAACTTAAAAAAAACCCCAATAATACCAACTTCTCTGGCTCTGTATAATGATCTAAATCTTAATTTTGCCCCAGAGATGTGTCCAGTTTTGATGGCCTTTGGCCTACAGTTCCCTGGAGTTTTATGTAGGATCATGATGAATCCTGGGTCAGAGGAACAGTTATTATTATTATTTTTAGTGTTTATTTATTTTTGAGAGAGACTAGTGCGAGTGGGGAAGGGGCAGAGAGAGAGAAAGACACAGAATCCAAAGCAGGCTCTAGGCTCCAGGCTGTCAGCACAGAGCCCACTGGCGGGTTCAAACTGATTAATCACAAGATCATGACCTGAGCGGAAGTCAGACACTTAGCTGATGGAGCTACCCAGGTGCCCCCGGAAGGATGGTTACTAAGGAGGGGAAACTCCCAGATGTCCAGGATAGAAGGACAGAGAGAGGTGGAGTACCACAGATGAAGTCAACACCAAGTCCCCAAACTTAACTTCTACCGATTGTGTCCGCTCACCTTGCTGCTTAAGCGTTCCTGCAGGGGGAAACACGCAGTGCAAGAAGCCTATTCAAACTACCCTGGCTCACATCTCCATCTTGGAGACGCTATGCTGAAAACAGCCAGGTGTTCATGTCCTACCAACGACTTGTATACACCTCCCCAAGGTCCCCGAGGTCAGCGAGATGGGAGTTAACAATGGCAGCCCAGAATTCTGGGGTCACCTGCTTCTCCCTTCTGGGCGGTCTCCCAGACATTTTCACAGGAAGTAGGAGAAGGGTGCTGCTTTCTATCTTCCCTGTAGAAATGGACTGGTCATACTGGCATTCCTCATCTGTGGTCTCCCCAAAAGAAAACTATAGGGATGGACGTTCACACACGGCTTAACAGGATTACACTCTTAAACAAATCCGTAAACTTCTTTCAAAAAGAATCAACCAGCAAAACATTCCCTTTTGAAACTTTCCCCCTTGGGTAATGACGTGAAAACACATTTCGCACTGGAGCTCGTTCATAAGAAAAGAACCTTCCATGGCAGATTTTAGGTTTTCTAATACTGAGATTCCTCATTTCCATCTACTCCAGAGACAGACAGGTCTATTGACTTAGTTTACATCATCCAGTGAGCCGCTTCCCAGCTAATCCTTTCAGACCAGTTTTGTAAATTCTTATAGGCACCTCTTAAAAACACCATCCTTGAAAACCAGCAAGATACAGCCGACTGCTGCTTTCCTACGGCCGCTCGTAGCTGAGATAGGAGGCTTTTAGGTTGGCAACTATCGAATGTTCTGGGCAAGAGCCAACAGTGACATCACAGACTTATGCACCAACCTTATGCATCAACCTGGTTAGGAAAGAAAACCCTGGGGTTTCAAGGCTAGAGAGAGCCAGTTAACTTAATGGCAAATATAAGTCACACTGATCAGTCCTAGGATGCTCTGTCTTTTATCCAAGCTTCCTTCACTCCTGGAATGAAAATGCCTCTGTCTTGCCCTCCCTCCCCACCTTTTTTTGTTAAATGAACGACAATTTGAAAGCATAAGCCTTATGCCAAAGAGTCACCTTTAATATAAGCTAAACAATTATCAGAGAAAACCTGTACAATTTTAGGATTGGGTAATCCTTTCACATGTCAGGATGCTGCAGCCTGGCCTGAAAGATGCTCACACAGCCAGCCAGACTATGAGCGCATGAAAAGGTCTGCTGAGCCCTGGTTTGTGCTTCCATTTCTGTTCATCCGCTTTCCCATGGGCAAGCAGCCACCTCCTATCACAGAGCCGTCCCTGTCTTAGGTCAGCAGACAATACGGGCAAAATCTGCAAAGGATGGACGCACTGGCTTGGGTGTGGTCACTGGCAATGGGAAGCTTTGGTCCCGAGGCTGCAGGCTCTAAAAGCCAAGAGCCGCACCCTTGGCGGGTAATCTCCAAAAACCGCTTCTCCGTTTTTTGTTTTTTCAACCACATTGAGCACCAATCCTGACTGCTCCCTTTATGAACACACGACAGACCTTAGACGTGAGGCGGCAGACAAAGCCGACTGCTTAGCGAGCTCGCTGTGCGCGGAGGCAACCTCCAGGTCGCCGCCGGGCCGTCCCGCCACGTCTGGGCTCCTGGCCAAGAGCAAGGGGAAGGCGGCGGCGCGAAGGCCACAAGGCACCACAACCGGTGGCGGCGGCTTTCAGCCCGACTCACAGTCTGGGGGACGCACGACTCACACCAGGGAATTAACAGCGGGGCTCGGTGCCCCGCACAAACCCCAAAAGACGAGCGCACGCCCTGAGATTTCTACGGGAGCATCTTCTGGCCCAGAAAACCGCACACTTCGAGTTATGGCGGGGGGGGGGGGGGGAGTCCCTAGTACTGGGCCGGGTGGATACCAGTGCCGGCTATTGTTCTCCCTGTCTCACCGGCGGGAGACTTCCCCCATCCCGCCTCCCTGCCAGCATCTGCCACTGGCCCAAGCCTTTCAGCTCCGCGAAGAAAAGGGTGTGCCTGCGGCGCTGCGGATTATCGCACAACCTTAAGCGAGTCCCTACGGGCTGTGTCAGGCCGGGAGACAAAGCTCCTAGTGGGGACAGCTCAGGCCAGGCTCGGATCCGCCATCCTGGGTCTGTCGCCAGTCCAAGGGCCACGCCCAGCTGACCACCAGGAACGCCAGGCTCCACGCTAGGAGCCGAGGGTCTTCAGGCCCGAGACTCGCCTCCCAGCCGCCCGCCCCTCCCTTCCCCGGAGACCTTCCTCCACTGGGAGACCTCCCTCCCCAGAGAGACCCTCCCCCGGCCCTCGCGGGTCTCCTCCTCCCCAGCGTCTACCCTCCTCAACCCCGGCGGTCTCCACCCTCCAGCGTCTCCCCTCCCATCCTCATTCTTCATCAGCCCCAGACTCGCCCCGCCTCGCGCCACCTGCACCGCACTCCTTCCCTCCCGCCTCAGACCCGCCCCCCGCCCCCTATCTTTGCGCCTCAAACCCTGGTCTCTACTTCCCCCTCCACCCAGACCCAGTCACCTGTCCCCACCCAGCTTCCCCACCTCCCCGTCTTTGCTCAGACGGAGGCCTCGCGTCCGCCCCTCCCCATCCCAGTTTCCCTCCGGTTCGGGCTCTTGCCCCTCCCCAGGCCTGGGGCGTCGGTGTCTGTCGCCCGCCAAGACCGACGCTGCGGGGAGAGCTCCCGCACTGGGCTCCAGCGAAGGGACCCAGCTTGGCGCCCGCTCTGAGCCGGGCAGCCACAGGCGGCCTTTGTAGTTCAGGCAGGTGCCTCGGAGGCACCAGGAGAACCGTCCTTAGGCGACAGCTGCGTTAGCCAGTCGGCTGGAACAGGCCGTCGGGTCCGGTCCAGGCTGGGCAAATCCCAACCCGGAGGCGAGATGGACGCCGGGTGTGTTTACCGGTGGTAGTGGGGGGTCAGAGATAGCACCAATCCAGAGACCCTCGAAGGACCCGCCGGTAGTCAGAGAAGCCCCCGCCCAGCCTTCCAGCCATTCACACGGCACCTCGACGAGCGAGGTTGGGCACCTACTACGTGCTGAGAGTGCAATCCTTCCAACCAAGCCGTCTCCTCATTCTAGTTCTTTGCAATTCCCACGAGCATCCATGAAACGCCTACTGTGAGCAAGGCTCTGCACGGCGCTCCGTGGGCGTACAAAGAGGACCGGATTCCAGCCTCAGTTTAGCCCCGATGGCCGCCCCAATCCCAAACCACACCTCCCGCCGCGTCCCCTGCAGCGGGTCTCCGGGGCGCACCCCTATCTCTGCCCTTTTGTGCACCTCCCAGAGAAACAGAGGCCGTGAGATGGATGTCCCAGCCCAGAGGGAATAAGCCCACCGCCCGCCCCGCCATCACGCACTCCTCCGGGATGCTGCGGCTGCGAGGGTCCGTCGGTCCGTCCGTCTCTCCTAGGTCTCGCCGCGGCGCAGGAGCTGCGGGTGCTCGGGGCGGCGGCGGCTGCACGCGCGCTCGCTCGATCGCCGCCTTGGCGCGCGGGGCGCTGGAGTCGGAAGCCGCGAGCTGAGGAGGGGACGTGGGTGGGGGCTGGAGGCGGTCTGGGCCAATCACCGACCCGACGCCTCCTCCCCAGTGTTCCCCCACCTCGCGCTAGCAGGTTAGGGGGAGGCGGGGACAGGCGGCGCCCCGCATCTTCGCCGCTGCGCGCGGCCGCCGCCTTGGGACTACAACTCCCGACAGGCCCTGCTTCAGGGCCAGGGTCCGAGAGGGGTAGGAGAGTGAGGCCGGACATCCAGCCGACCCCCCTAGCGCCCTTCTCCGCGTTCCTTTGGGTTTCCATGGTGACTCACTACACTTCACAAAGCCCCAGCGCTCGCACGCGCTGATGCACGAGTCCCCAGGGAGGCCTAAGGGGCGGGTCTCGAGGACACACCGCCTCCCCTCCCCTCCCCCCTGCAGGATCCCACCCGAGGGGTTGAAACAATGCCCCGGCCGCCTCACCCTGCAGCTGCCAGGCCTGCCCTTTGCCGCCTGGTTCCCTCCAAGACCCAGTGAGACGCCTTTATAGTGGGCGCTCGGCGGGACTGCACGATGGAGGGGCCTGGGTGGTCGTTACAGCAAAATGTTCTGACCTACAGTACACAGTGGACCGACACTCGTGGCCAACTAAGTTCGTTTCTGTCTACTTTGGGGGCTCGAACCTGGAGTTCATTCTCTCGGCTGCGCCGAGCACGGGCTTCTCCCTCCGGAGCTCTCAGGTCTAGCTGCTTGTCCTATTTCCGGACACCTCCTTTCAGGGCACTGTGAAGCCTCTGGAAATGTTTTATAACTCAATTCACTTTCCCTCACGTTTTTTCCTTCACGTTTTAAACACACACACAATTTAACTAAATCAACAAACCTGAAAAAGGAGAGGGAGGATCATCAGGCCTTTCTTTTGTACCACTTTTCTAAACGTCTCTTAAGCCTTTACTGTAATCTGTTATTTTATGTAGTTGTAGTAATAATAGCTTAGATACGGTTTAGTAATTTGCCTCTTTTCACTTAATGTCACTTCAAAGGTGCTGCTGTTGATTAAAATGCACCACTGAGTCCTCACCTCCAACCCCATCCCGTGGTTTCTGGCCAGGGGTTCCGGGAGGAGGGGGGTGCCCAATGGATTGCTGCAGAAACCCCTCTCCTCCCAGCTTGGGGGAAGGGGTGAAGGTGAGAGAGTTCCCAGGCTGCACAGCCACACCCAGAGAGGCAGTTCAGCCCCTCTGCAAGCTCTTTTCAACCAGAATGGTGCTTCATTACTCCAGAAGGTGCTCCCTTCCTCCTCTCAGCAAAACCTACAGTGGCATCCAGCCTGCAGAGCCTGACAAAGTGGGGTGTCCACGAACCACTTTCCCTGCAGTCCTTTGCAGTGGGTTCAGGGCCTGGAGCAGGCCAGGCTGGCTTTTGGGAGGTGCATACTGATTACTCTCATGGAGTCTCTGCTTCTCCGGGGAGGAAGGTTTCCTATTCTGCCCTCAGGCTCACACATCCTGAGCTTATGCAAGGAGCCCCCAAATGAGCCTAGAGGTCTACACCAAAGCATCCCCAATGCAGGGAGCTCAGGAAGTGGCTTGTCCTCCCACGGCTCCAGCTTGGGGCACTGCCTTGTGGATTCACAGGCTGGCCAGGCTCTGCAGGGACCCAAGGATTTAGGCAAAATGCATTGAGCCTCAGGGAGGTGGAGTGAAGCCTTCAGCAGGCCGGCAACAGCAGGATCCCCGAGGGTACCGCCTTCCCTCGGAAGCTGTACTTTTTGTCTAAGGGGAAGGGCGTCCTCTAGTGGCAGGAAATGTTTTCTGCAGCATTTTGTGGACCTCAAATTTGGACTCTGCTTCTTTGCTTTCTGGGGTCTACCTCCCCTGCTGAGAAAGAGTGGCCATCTATCTGCCTGGGCACTTAAAAGTCACACCTAAGACCTGAGGTTGTAAATGTCCCCAGTACTTGAGTTTAGTTTTACTCATACGCTATCTCTCTCTCCTGGGAAGTAGAAAGGACACAGGTCATGTAGTCATACACCCCTAGGTTGGAATCATTGCTCTACTTTTTGGATAATTGACTTTTGGGAAAATAACTTATGCCACCCGAGCCTTAGCTCCCCGCAGAACGTGAGGGTCATAGTACATTAAAAAAAAAAAAACGTTTGCCATGATAATGACATAACGAAACTGTAAAGGGCATAGCACACTGCCTGGTATATAGCATGTACTGAACAAATGTAGCTATTATCATTAATTTATTCAACAACAAATGGCTATGAAAGAGTGTGAGGGATACAAGACTATGACAAGAATTCCATTATTGCAGCTACGAAAAGCAGTATGTTGTGACTTTTATTATAAAGCTCATATGATCAACCTAGATGAAGTAGAAAAGGAATTCAGACGCAAGAGAACCCAAGTCTGAACGGATCATCAGGCATGGAGGGACTTGATTTGGATTGCACCTAGATATTTATTTGCTGGAGGATTCTAAGCAGATGAGATTCCAGGATGAAGGAGTAATAGTTTGTGGGTGGGGAAGCTGATGAGCGTTTGGAAGACAGCTGAGGGACCCACCACGACTTGAAAGACAAGTCCATGAATGGGCGTGGTGGGAAGAGAAGGAGGAGAGTACGGTAGGCTGGTGTTGGGGCCCGCCTTCACGAAGCTCAGGGCTACTGGCTTTTATGAGTAAATGTGTTGGGGGCTCCAAATAAGCTTCTGAATAATGGGCAAGTGAAGGATTATCGTAAGAGAGGGAGAGGGGAAAGACGAGTAGGTGTTCTGGAAACACTGTGGGTCCTTACAACTGCACATGGCAGATAGCATTTCTCATGTCTTACAGACGAGGAGGTCCAGACTCAGATCAAGCGATCTGTCCAGAAAGTCACCCTGCTATAAGTAGCATTATTGCGGCTCCAAACCATATCCACCTGATGCAGAGCAGAGCCCTTCTGCCCCAGCATGCCCGACCCTACAAGTCGTTCAGAGGGCTGACTCTCCAGTGCAGGGACTCTGGTGACCAGGAGTGACTCTCAAAGAATTATGTCCCTTCTTCTGTAGTTTCAACCTGTTCCTCCTCAAGGCATCCTCTGAGAAGGGGTGTTCTCCAACATTCCTGAAGAGGTTTGTATTAGATTTCTTCCTTAGCCTTCTCTCTTCACCATCCCACACCCCCAAGCCCCCCATAAGTCACTGACAATCCTAGCCTGGAGGACACATTGGGAAGTCTACTTAGCCATTAAAACAATTGTGAGCCAAACTTCTATATTCAGGTCAGGGTCACGGGGCAGAAACCAAAAGAGGAGTTCTCTTGACAAATGAACATTGGACAAATGGATATTGGAAGAAAGACAGCAGAGGAAGCCTGTAGAAGATCTAAAGGCATAGAGCTAGGGGTCCCTGGCTGGCTGAGGCGGTAGAGTGTGGGACTTTTCCATCACAGGGTTGTGGGTTTGAGCCTCATATTGTGTATAGAGATTACTTAAATTCTTAAAAAAAAAAAAAAAGGCATAGAGCTCATCAGATACAAAAACAAGGGCAGTGGGGAATGGGAGTAAGAGAGCTTCAGGTCCCAGTGCTGTGGTCATCCAGCCCAACGCTGAGACACAGGGGAGGGGACCCCGGCAGGCTGGGGGTGGCTGTACTGGAGCAGAAAACATCAAAGTAAATTCCAGTGGCTTCTCACTGCTTCTCGAAATGCTGATGAGCTCTCCAAAACTTTAAATAATTTCTTTTGGCCCAGGAAACTTTCTTCCCCCTGCTTTTATTTTTAAATCTCAAAGTTTAATTTTATTTATTTAAAAATTTTATTTATTTTCAGAGAGAGAGAGAGAATGCCTATGCAAGAGAGAGGGAGAGGGGCAGAAAGAAAATTCTAAGCAGCCTCCCTGAGACTGAGACTGAGACTCCAGGCTTGATCTCAGGAATTGGGAGATCATGATCTGAGCCCAGATCAATAGGCAGACAGCTAACTACTGAGCCACTCAGGTGACCCTCAAAGTGGAATTTTAAAATAAAAGTTTGTCCTCTCTTGGAACTACAATGGTCACAAACCAACTCCATCCGCTCTAGCCCCTTGGCAGAAATCTACAATTTGAAATCTGCACTGATTTCACATACAGAGAGAGATTCTTCAAGTCGAAAGGAACCTGCATAGTCTCACAACGTCAACGTTTTACAGATAAGGATAACGAGGTTTTGTTTTAAGCCATTTTTTCCCTTAACAAGTACACTTCATCTGGGCGTTAGCAGGAATAATAGCAACAGCAAGAAACACAACTTAAATATATACAATCACCTTCAGAGAACAAAACAGTTACTCTAAGAGCCAGATCTTTAATCATCTTTTTGTTCCCCACCTGTCACACTCCACAGCATACGCTTTATTAACCCCCACATGAGTGTGCAGAGGACCTGAGAATATTGGAAAGCATCCCCTCACCCTACCACCACGTTGGGCTTTCATTGATAAAAGAAATCTAAAGAAAACACCACTAAAAAATTCCCACTACTGCCTTTCCTTGAATTTTTTCTGATATTATTTTATAAAGTCAGCCTTTCTTTTTAAAAAATGTCTATTTATTTCTTTTGAGAAAGAGAGCCATGGAGGGGCAGAGAGAGGGAGCCATGGGGCTCGATTTCAAAAACTTGAGACCATGACCTGAGCTGAAATCAAGAGTCAGATGCTTAACTGACTGAGCCACCCAGGCGCCCTGAAGCCAGCCCTTCTGTTCAACTAATTTGTTCTCTTCAGTTGCATTAATCAGAACTTATCTCAATAAAAATTAAAGCAAATATATATTGAGCATTTCCTGCATTTCTTGAATACTCGATGTACAGGATTCATTTAATCATAGTCGACCTGTGAGAAAGGTATCATGATGCCCACTTTATGAAAGAGGGAGACAGGGTCTCAAAGGTAAGTAACTTGCCAAGGTCAAACAGTTCAAAGGGGCAGAGCGAGATCAAAACCTAGGTCTGACTCCAGGATGCATGTTTGTTCATTTAGACCACACAGTCTGTTATCGAACATTAATCTATTTACATTTGTCCTTTTTGCAACTCTAGTGTTTTGGGGGGATTCATATCGTAATTTTCAGAGTAGTGGCCATCCATCTATCTACCTTGGCGATTCTGTTGACTTTGATTAGCTTGCCTCCTTACTTTCACAATGAAAACCCCCATGTGGGTGCTCTGTGAGGTACCCAGAGAGCCATGTGTCCTGCTGTTCAAAGTTACAGTATCTTGGAGCACTTGGAATGGTCCGACATGCTTGCATATTCTGTGCTTTTTTCATTTTTTTCTCTTTGCATTTCAGTTTGAGAAATTTCTATTGACATCTTTTCAAGCGCACTGATTTTTCTTCAGCTGTGTTCAGTCAACTGATGAGCCCATCAAAGATATTCTTCATTTCTGTCACGGTGTTTCTTCCTTCTTTTTAATTTTTTTGATTCTTTCTTAGAGTTTCCATCTCTCTGCTTGCAGTCCCTGTCTCTTCTTGCGTATCGTCTACTTTTCCCATCAGAGCCTTAACGTAATAATCATTGTTGCTTTAAATTCCCTATCTCATCATTCCAAATCTATGTCATAGCTGAGGGTGGTTCTGATACTTGCTTTGTCTCCTCTGATGGTATTCATTCATGATTTTTAAAAAGTTTTATTTATTTAAGTAATCTCTACATTGAATGTGGGGCTCGAACTCATGACCCTAAAATCAAGAGTTGCATGCTCCACCAACTGAGCCAACCAGGTGCCTCTCTTTCATGTTTTTTTTTTTAACGTTTATTTATTTTGAGAGGGAGAGAGAGAGGGAGAGAGAGAGAATGAATGTGTATATTGGCAGAGGAAGGACAGAGAGATAGGGAGACAATCCCAAGCAGGCTCTGTGGGGCTCAAACACACACTGTGAGATCATGACCCAAGTTGAAATCAAGAGTCAGACACTTAACCAACTGAGCCACCCACACGCCCCTCTTTCATGCATTTTAAACATGCCTTGTAAGTTTTTGTTGAAAGCTAGACATGATGAACTGAGAAACTGAGGTGAGTAGGTTTTTGGTATAAGGCTTTGTGTTGATCTGGGCAGGAATGGGGCCGGGTTTAAGAATTCCTGTGGCTGTGAATGTCACAGGCTTGTTTCCTCTAATTTCCTTGTTTTTTCTTCCTCTGTTATTTTGGGTTTCCCTAAAAACTCCTTCTTAAATAGACTGTGACTCCCAGCTTTCCCAGTTATAATCCACTGTGATTATCCCGAAGCCTGTTGATGTAGTTTAAAGATGTCAGGAAGAGAAGTGTTGCATAATCTTACGATTAAATCTCATTGTTTTTAGCAGAGCTGAGCCCCTGGGCTCTGACCTTCAAAAGCACTGCTCATTTTCTCCCTTCTCTTACATGAGACAGGGAGTCTAGACAGGGTCAGAGCTAGCTGATTGCTTTTCCTTCAGGTAAGAGAAGGCTCTGGTAAGGTTTCCCCTGGAGGGTCCTTATTAGGGAGAACCTTCTGGGTTTATTTCAAAATGGTTGCCATGCCAGAAACACTAGGGGAATCTTCTCCACTTTTTATCATGAGAAACTGGTGGGGTTTCTGGAGGTAAAACCCATGAAAGTATGGGGGCCATAGGCTGAATGTTTGTGTTCCCCCCCAAATTCATATAGTGAAATTGTAATGCCCTATATGGCGGTATTAGGAAGTACGGCCTTTGGGAGGTGATTAGGTCATAAGGTCAGAGCCTTCATGAATGAGATTAATGTCTTATAAAAGAGGCCCAGGAGAGCTGGAAGATGGTCCTTACCAGAACATGTGCCCTGCTGGCACACTGATCTTGGACTTCCAGTCTCCAGAACTGTGAGAAATAAGAAGTGTTCAGATTTACTCTAAATAAGATGAGGTCAGTAGGATTGGCTTTAATCCAAAATGACTGGTGTCCTAATAAGAAAGGAGAAATTTAGGGGCACCTGGGTGGCTCAGTCAGTTAAGCATCTGACTTTGGCTTAGATCATGATCTCACAGTTTGTGAGTTTGAGCCCTGCATCAGGCTCTCTGCTGTCAGTGCAGAGCCTGCTTCAGATCCTCTGTCTCGCTTTCTGCCCCTCTCAAGCTTATGCTCATGATCTCTATTTCTCAAAAATAAATAAACATTAAAAGAAGAAGAAGAAGAAGAAGAAGAAGAAGAAGAAGAAGAAGAAGAAGAAGAAGGGAGAAACTTAGACACAGATACACAGGGAAGATGCCACGTGACAATGGAGCCTGAGTAATGTCTACAAGCCAAAGACCACCAAGCATTGCCAGGAACCACAAGTAGCTGGAAGAGGCAAGAAAGGATTCTCTCTTGGTGCCTTTGGAGGGAGCATAGCCCCGTAGACACCTTGATCCTGGACCTCTAGTTTCCCAAACTGGAAAATATACATTTCCATTGTTCTATAACATCCTTTTAGGCTTGTGGTACTCGACCCTAGGAAACTAATTTAAAAAATTTTTTTTTAAAGTTTATTTATTTTGAGAGAGAGAGAGACACACAGAGTGTGAGCAGGGGAGGGTCAGAGAGAGGGACACACAGAATCAGAAGCAGGCTCCAGGTTCTGAGCTGTCAGCACAGAGCCTGACATGGGGCTCTAACCCATGAACCATGAGATCATGACCTGAGCTGAAGTCGGCCGCTTAACCGATGAGCCACCCAGGCACCTCCCTAGGAAATTAATAGAATACCTTTTCTATGGAAGCCAGGCTTGGACCTTTCTGGGCTTACTCAACTCTATCATGTCTGTGCCTTCCATCTTTGATCATTGTGTAACTCTCTAGGATAAAATGTAATGTAAAGAATCGATAGTAGTTGTAAATGATTCCTGTTTTCAGACATGTAAATACATTTTCTCCAGTAAAGATGCAATTAATTTCATCCAATCAAAGAGACCAGTCTTGCCTCTATTATTAGCAAATTCATATCAGCAACCTCAATGTCAATAGATGTGTTTGTTATTTGGATTCTCCTTGTTAATTTTTATATCTTGCTGATTCTCTCAGTAATAAGTGAGTTAAAAAAATTTGAATATGTCTTCATTTTATATTCATATGTGGCATGATTTTGCCTTTCTTTTTAAGTCATATTTTCATTACTTTGTTTATTTTTGTTTTTATTTCATTTATTTATTTTAAAGATTTTGTTGTTATTTATTTATTTTTATTAATTAACTAATTAGTTTTAAAGACCCAATGTGGGGCTTGAATTTACAACCCTAAGATCAAGAGTCACATGCTCTACCAACTGAGCCAGTCAGGCGCCGCTGATTTTACCTTTCTGGAAAAGATATCAGTAAGTACAGAGTGTGAAGGGGTACTATTCTGAAATGTCGGCTGAGGGATATTTCTTCACATTTCCTTGGTTCTTTCTCCATGCAGTCAGCTAGGGGATTCAGCATTTACTGCTTCAGGGAAGGCAGAAAGCAGAGAAAAGGAGTTAATTTCTGCCTTTAGTGTTTCTAAAGCCTAGCCCTCAGGGAGAGCAGATGGAACTCAGGCATAATCGATAGATTTTGAAGAATATAGGAGCCTAAGTAAGTCTTGCTCATGCTCTGGAGGTTGGATTAATATTTCCAGACTTGGGCTGAGTAGAGCAACAGAGAGGGTGAGAAGGGCCAGGCACAGCTGTTGTGGACACGAAAGAAAGGGTGTCCAATCCCTCTCCCCCGAGCCACTGGGTGGGATGATAGACCGCCCACATGACGTAAAGAATCTAGAGCAGAGGGTGTTTGCAGTTACTCTATGGAAGCCTCCAGATTTTTTTATTTTTATTTATTTATTTTTACATTTTATTTATTTTTGAGAGACAGAGAGAGACAGAGTGTGAACAGGGGGAAGGGCAGAGAGAGAGGGAGACACAGAATCTGAAACAGGCTCCAGGCTCTGAGCTAGCAGTCAGCACAGAGCCTGACGTGGGGCTTGAACCCACGAACCGTGAGATCATGACCTGAACCGAAGTCAGATGCTCAACTGACTGAGCCACCCAGGCACCCCGGCCTCCAGATTTTAGATACACCCCACAGGAGAGGAACCATAAATTCTCAGAGGTTAATTTACTATTGTTTCTCTCACCCCCACCGAATGGGCACTTGTGATAAGAATCAAGTTCAGCTAGGAAAATAGAGGTTGTAGATTTAGTTTCAGCCCCCTTACAATAGTATCTTACTTCTTCTATTCAGGTATCATCATTTATTTTACCTGTTTCCTAGTCTGGTGCCCATTTGTCAATCATTTTGGTGTCTCAACATCCAAATTCCTTCCCAGCATGAGGAGAAACAGAACCAGACTACCTCTATATAAAACAAAAGTCCCAAACTGGTTCCCAGGCTCCCTTGCCAGGGGGGCACAAGCATGGGATCCAGATTCTGCCCATCAGGCACATCCACCCCATGTTTTGAGCTACAAACTGGTGGCATAAAAGCAGAGAGACCCTGGAGGAACTCTTCAGCAAGATGGCGCATTGCTTGGGCAGCACCCAGCAGCAGAGCTGGTGGTGATGACTAGTGCTGGGCACTGCTAAGGTTGGAAGTGCAGTGGTAAGCCCACTGTACTAGTTCTGCCCATGACCCAGGTACCCACTGATGCTGTTTGAAGTGTTGGGGTTCGGTGACAGTGGCCAAGAAAGAATTCTTGAGCAGCCTTCAGTGCAAAAGGGTGGTTTTACTAAAGCATGGGGACAGGACTCATGGGCGGAAAGAGCTGCATTGGGTTGTGAATGGACAGAATATGTGACTGGCCAGACCTGTGGAAGGGTCCAGCTTGTACGAAAGCCCAAAACGACGGAGAATTCCAGCATCCCTGGCAGAAGTGGAGAAGCTGCAAGATGGAGACGGGTTTGAGGGGAAGAGGAAGAGTCTAGTTTGGAGACTATATTGCACGGTTCCAGGAAGTTGAGCTGCCAAGGAGCTGTAACCTCAAGGATTTGGAACTAGGAGGTGCTGGGAGCCAGAGGGAGCATTTGAAGGCCATCTATAGAGAGCCTTCAGCTGAAGCCTGGGAGAGTGAGTGCAGAGGGACAAAGGAGGGACCTTGGGACACTCACAGCCGGCCAGGTAGGCTGAGAGGGGAAGCTGCTGAGGGTGGGCTGTTAGAAGCAAGGCGGATGATTCATCTTCAGAAATCCCAAATCAAAGCTGTGCTAGTTAACAATAGGTTTACAACCTATTGTAAATATTTACAATCCCCACCCCCGCACAATGGAGTCCCAAAGCCTTAGACACTGCTCTTCTTGATTCTGCTTTCCCTCTCTGTTTAGCGAGGGCTTTGCAATGAGCTTGAGCCAAAGAACAGAGGAGGGACTGGAAGTCTCTGTATCATCTCAAAGAAGGTACATTTGCTCTGATCAGACTACTTTGTGCCTAAGAGCATAGGCCACATCCGGGTAAGGTTGTAACTTCTGTTCCTCAGCCAATGAGGAACCAGGGGAAGGACTTCAGGCTAGGGGATAAATTGTCTGCTGTAACTGCCCCGAGTGGGCCTATCCCCTGCTCTTACAAGAATGTTGATTAAAGCCTCTCTTTCCTGGGCCCTGAGTCTCCGCATCCCTCCTTTGATTGGGTCCGTGGGCTTTTTTTCTAACATGGGGGAGGCCTCCCCTGCGCACGCACCCGCACACGCACGGCCCAACCAAAGGGGGTGTATCAGAGCAGGGAGGCATGGTGGTTGTGAGCTCCAGCCCCGAGCTGAGGGAGCCTGTGGTGCCTCGCCTGTACCCGTCTCTCAAGGTCAATTTAAGGCTGGCTGGCCCGGCACCTGCAGTGGGACTCCCCCCCCCCCAAGTAGAAGGCCGTCGTGACTTAGGAGAATGAGAACGATGAGAACGGTGTGCGGTGAGCAGCTGCAGTACAGGGAGAAGGCGGAGGTCCCTTGCAGGCCCAAGAGAAGGTGGGGAGACTGTGGATGCAAGCACTGGCTTGGGGCCAGGGGAAACTTAGCAGGGAGAGGAAAGGGCCCAGGTGGGGTAGACAGTGGTGAAGGGGAGGGCCAGCAGGGCCAGGGAAAGTTCTTTCCGGCTTCAGGACGTGACCCTGGCCAAAGCCGTAGACAAGGAGATATGTCCCATGAAGAGCAAGAAACGAAAAGCAGAGGGGAGATGGAGACGTAGGAGCGGAGAAGGTGAGTCCCGCGGGGAGGGGAGTCCCGCAGGGAGGGGAGAGAGGGCCGGACTGAGAACACAGGAGGGATTTGCGGGCACCCTGGAAGGGAGGAAATAGCAAACATGGCCATGCCTGGAGGACACCCCCCAGTGTGGGACTTCGCTGGGGTCAGGGCCCCACAGTCAGGCCAGCTCTGACCCTCCATCCTCACGCTATGCAGATGGCTTCCTCCATTGTATCCAGCACTGGCTTTCTGGGGTTCAGAGAGTGGGCGCTTGCAGCATTTTTACAAGCTGCTAGATTCAAAGGCCTTCCAGGACCCCCGCCCTGCTGGGGATCTGTGTGGAACCCAATACCAATGTGCTGCCCTTGCTTTGGAGAGGCACTCACGCTCCCTAGGCTCCCATTTACCGACCTGTGAAATGGGGTCAGTCTCACCTGTCTGTCCTCCAGAGCGCCACTGAGGGTTGCATACAAAAAGCATTTTGTAAATCATAAGGACTTCTAAAACTTCAGGGACTCTGACTGATGTCAAGCAAAACTCATAGGTGAAATGGGTCTTTTTTCCCACTGGCTTCTTTCTCAGGAAAGTTTAGCAGAAATTATTTTGAAGTGCTTTGATCTCCTTGGCAGAAAAGCACTGAATAAATTCAAGATGTCATGGCAGATTAGTCTCTCTGCTGTGGAACTGAGGGTGACCAATTTTACTCAATAGCTGGTGACAACCTTTCAGAATTGCTTAAAACCCCTGAGCCCCACCAAGTCCTAGCCCCCACGACTGCCGTCCTCTGAGCCAGCCTTGCGTAGCTGTCCTGAAATAGGGCCTTTCAAAGGCCAGCACCCCGTTTCTGTGCCTGTGCTCCGTGCTTGGTGATGGGGAGAACAAAGGCAAAAGGAAATGTAGATAAAATTAAATTTCCTTATAACAAATACTTGAGGCTGCCCGAGTCTGACCTCCCTCCAGGAACTCCCAACTGTCTTCATGTTAATACTTTGCTAGAGGCAAAAAAACCCCCTTAGCTTGACAATAGCCAGGACTCCAGAGTCTTCTTTAACGTATGAAAATCCTTTTGGAATTTGGAAACCCCTCTTCCCCTCAATTTGCAAGTATATTTCACACAATCCCAATGCAGTTCTTTCTGCCCACAGTCCCACCCGAGTGCTGTAATAACACCACCTTTTTTTTTTTTTTTTCTGAAAACATCTCAAGAATTCTTTCTTGACCATTCACTCCCAGACCCCATGTCGCATCACTCGGCACCCGGGTGTCTGCTCCTGGTGGTTGTTCCTGTGACTTGGGTCCGACTGTTCAAGCCCCACTTCGGGCGCAGCCGCTCAGCCTCGCGGACCGCATCCGTGCGGCACTGCATTACCGCAGACGCACAAGGATGGTAGCAGCTGTCGTTGCACCACGTCAGTGTGTTCAGGCCTCACGATACCCCCGCGAGAAGGATCTCTCATCCCCAGCTGCAGACCCCACGGCTTAAGAGGGAACGAGCCACTTGCCCGGGTCACCGTGCTACAGCCAAGAGTTGGGGTTCAAACCTGGGGCTGTCCCGCGCCATGCCGGGCTTCAGTTCCTTTCTCATGGTTAGTTACTACTTTGTATGGAAGATGGAGATCCCGACACTCACCTCTCAGACCTGTCAGGAAGAACGGGTGCATATCCACTCATGTGAAAGCCCTAGGAACACAGAAAGTTCTTTACCAATGTGAGCTGCCTCTCTTCCTTTTTACAATCACCTTCTACTTTCTTTATTTATTAAAAGTTTTTTTTAAACATTTGTTTTTGAGAGACAGAGACAGACAGGCAATGAGCAGACGAGGGGCAGAGAGAGAGAGGGAAACAGAGAATCTGAAGACAGGCTCCAGGCTCTGAGCTGTCAGCACAGAACCTGACAAGGGGCTCGAACCCAGGAACTGCGAGATCATGACCTACGCCGAAGTCGGATGCTCAACTGACTGAGCCACCCAGGCGCCCCTCCATGTGTCCTCTTCTTACACGGAGACCAGTCATGTTGCCTTGGTGCCCACCCTAATGACCTCATTTTACCTTAATTATCTCTCTAAGGACACTTCCTCCCAGGTACTGGGGTCAGGACTTGAACAAAGGAATTGGTGGGCAGGGGCGATGACAAACAATTCAATTCAGCCCATCAAAAGGGCCAAAGGGATATTTTAGAGGGATCTCCAAAGTCAGACTCCTGTAAGTGTGAGGGCTGTGCAGCAGAGAGGGAGGGGGGACGGGGAAGGCCTCCCAACCCCTGCCTTGTTCCGTGGTACCTGCTGGTTGCTACGGCTTCAGCTCTTTCTCTCCTCACAGAGGGGCAGGGGTTGGAGTGCTCCCTGGGGCCCCAGGAGGGTTGGACGCTGGTGGGAATAGGTTTGGGGAGCACAAGGCCATGGGGTCCTCTAGGATCTTGGGGGTGACTCGGAGCTGACTCATGTCACAGTCTGAGGCTGTCTTTCTTTTCTTTGTCACTTCTCTCTCTTCCCAGTCTCCCTGGGGGGTCGTCCCCATTGCTGCAGCAGGACTAAGCACGAGCCCCTCCCTTGTCCCACCTCAGGCCTGCCAAGTCCCCTTGACTTCAGGCAGGAGAAACTCTTTGCCCAAGAGTTCATTTACCTTCCCTGGGCTTCTGTTTCCTTGGCTGTGGAAGGGGGAGGCTGGGAGGGACCCCAGGAGGGGAGCCCAGGGAGGCCCCAGGCCTATGTGAGCCCCTGACCCACCCAGCTAGCTGCTCCTTCCCCAGGAAGCCCTCTGAGGTTAGTGACCTCGGGTTTGGTGTGTCATAATCCTGGTCCATCCGTTAGCATGGTGGTCGCCCGCATATGGCCGGCTCATCAGGACTCCGAATTACCAGACCGTCTCTCCACTGTCCTGCATATTGCTAATATGTCTGGTACAACTGTGTGTGAGTTTTACTTGAATCACTCTTCTTTTTTTTCTTTTTTTTTAATTTGAGAGAGAGAGCAAGAGAGCCCGAGAGTGGGGAAGAGGAGCAGATGGAGAGAGAGAGAATCTTAAATAGGCTCCACGCACAGCAAGCAAGTACATCCACACAGAATGTGCACCGTGTGCATATACTTGCACACCGAGGAAACCGAGGCAGCTTGAAAGACTGCAGAGACTTGGAGAGACACTGGTTACGTGCAGGGATGGTTTCCTATTACAGTGGACTGAGTGACAGTTCTCTCTCCATAGCCTTGGCTGGCATCTCAGTGTACGGCCCTTTGCCTTCTGCTCTAATGAGCCCTGTCTCCAGGCAAGGTGGTGGTAAGACTAGAGAGGGTGTCCACAGGGACCCCTGGGGCGGGAGCGGTGCGGGGTCTGTCCAGAACTCAGTGACTGTACGGAGCGAGCCGCCTTGTGAGTTCTCTCCAGCTCAGCTGGAGGCTCTGAAAGGTTCTGGTTCTTCTGGGAAGGCTGGGCACTTGGAAGTAGTTGTACTTTCTCATCAGTTTAGCCAATAAGAACAACAGGTGTTGGGGCACCTGGGTGGCTCAGTCGGTTAAGCATCTGACTTCGGCTCAGATCTGATCTCACCATTTGTGCGTTCGAGCCCTGCGTCAGGCTCTGTGCTGACAGCTCGGAGCCTGGAGCCTGCTTCGGATTCTGTGTCTCCCCCTCCCTCCGACTCCCTTCCCGCTCACTCTGTCTCTGTCTCGCTCTCTCAAAAATAAAAAAACATTAAAAAAAATTTTTTTAAAGAACAATAGGTGTTAGCATCAGGCATTCAAACATATAAACACTGAGGCCTGAGTCTTTTTTTTTTTGTCCCATTGGAAAGATGTAACATTACAAAATTTGAAGAACAATTTTATTCAGCGTTTAAAATGACAAAGCTAACATTCTCTTTGCAAAATATTCAATAATACAGAGGTGCCTAAAGGAAAGTTAATTATCCTTCCTTCCTTTCCCGATTCCAACCCCACATGGACAGCTTGGGGTGGATCTTTGCACACTTTTCTCTACACCCTTGCAAATATGCACAAACACAAATTTAAGGTTATTAAGGAGGGGCGCCTGGGTGGCTCACTTGATTGTGTCTGACTCTTGATTTCGGCTCAGGTCATGATCCCATGGCTGTGGGATCAAGCCCCACTTCTGTCTCTGCACTGGAATCTGCTTGGGATTCTCTTTCTTTTGTCCTCCGCCCTTCTATCCTGTTTGTGTATGCTCTCTCTAAAAATAAAAAAAAATAAACTTATTTTAAAAAATAGCAGCTTTATTGAGATATAATCCACATACTGTGCTATTCCTCTCTTAAAGTGCAGAGTTCCATGGTTTTTAGTACATTCAGAGTTGTATACCCACACACAATAGCTTTGTTCCCTCTTAAAAATAAATACCATGCTGCACACGTCTGTCCATAATGCTTCACAATTTTCCTTTTTTACTTATTATATCATGAAAGTCCCTCCAGACCAAAAGATACAGATTTTATGTATTACTTTTAACAGCTACATATGTAACGTGTATACGGGTGTATGGGTATACCATATTTCATTGTATGGATGTACCATGGTCTATTAAACCATTCAGGCAATTTCCCATTTTTTGTTATAACTAACAGAAGAATAAAGAGTGACCAGAAATAGATGGAAGTATCTATGGGAGCTTAATATATAGTAAAGGAGGCCTTTTCATCCTATATAGGAGAATTCAATAGGCACTTTACTTAATAAATGATGCATATTTTTTTGCTGGCCATCTGGAAGAAGATAAAATTAGACACCTATCTCATACCATATATATACAAATACATTCTTCCCAGAGGTCAAAAAACATTTGCAATCTATTTGATTTAATAAAGGTTAATATCTCTAATACATAAAAGTTTCTATAGATGGATAAAGAAAAGTAGGTAAAGAATATGTAGGAGGAAACATCCATGGCCAATAAGCTCATGTTCAGCCTTTCTGCTGGTTAGAAAAATTTGAATAAAAAACAATACAATGCCATTGTTTTCATACTGACATCTACAGTCGCGTGTGTTCCTCTTCCAGTTGGGAACCTGAGGGTCTGTCACCGAGGGCCACAGAGCCACGGTCTACAGGGGACTCCCCGCAAGCAAGTTTATGCCCCGCCCAGGCAGCAGCACTGGCTAATTGAACCCTTGGAGGTAGGTCATGAGTGAGAGGAGAGTACTAATCTGATGAAGATGTGGACAGCTCTCTTAGCACTCAAAGAACAGTAAATCTGTAAGATCCCCTGGGGTGGCCTGGAGATGGGTGGGGACAGAGAAACTTCATGGAGCCCGTGAGTGGGAAGTGAGTGGGGGAGGGGGGTCAGGGGCTGTGGCCTTCCCTTTGGATAGCCAGTCTCCTTTCTCTATCGACTGCTATGTTCCCAACAAGGGACACTCAACAGTATTTGTTTTCCACGCTGTGATGTGGCACCCTCTCCTCATGGTCTTCTGTAGTGGATAGAAGCAAGTAAGAATTGTCTACACCCATCTCTTCAGTGCTCTCTTAGTTCCCTTGGGTTCTAGACATTATAATTTTCATAATTTAGAAACAAATCTGCCTAGTTTATTTTTTAATATATATATTTCATAATGTCCATTTATTGAGAGAGAGACAAGAGCTGGGGAGGAGCAGAGAGAGGGAGAGAGAGGATCCTAAGCAGGCTACACACTGCCACCGAAAAGCCCAACTTGACGCAGGAAGTGTGAGATATGACCTGAGCCAAAATCAAGCATCAGATGCTTAACTGAATGAGCCACTTAGACGCCCCTGCCTAGTTTATTTTTATTCTTTTATTTTTTAACGTTTATTTTTGAGAGACAGACCATGAGTGGGGGAGGGGCAGAGAGAGAGGGAGAAGCAGGCTCCAGGCTCCAACCTGTCAGCACAGAGCCCGACACAGGGCTCGAACTCACAAACTGTGAGATCAGGACCTGAGCCAAAGTTGGACGCTTAACTGACTGAGTCACTCAGGCGCCCCTATTTTTATTCTTTTAAAAGATTTTATTTTTTAATGTAATCACTACATCCAACATTGGGCTCGTGCTCATAACCCTGAGATCAAAATCAAGAATTGTATGCTCTACCAACGGAGCCAACCAGGCCCCCTAAAATCTGCCTCATTTAAACCTCTTGGACTTTGGAGAAATTTCCAGAGGTTGATAGATACCCAGACATGTAGTATCTCAAAATCTCTAACATCTGTAATTTACTATGTCTGCCAGCCACAACTCATTCCTTCACCCACTCATTCATTCATTTGCTCATGCAGCAAGTGGTTATTCTAAGCTGGGAACTGGGCTAAGACGTGGGGACACAGAGACAGGGATGACAGAGGCTGTTTTCCAGGGGCTCAGAGGCCAGCAGCATTGCTTTCCAGCCAGCTCTGTGAGTGAAGAAAAGACCTTTCCTCTCTATGTGGCTCAGTGTCTAATTTTTTAAAATGTTTATTTATTTGGAGAGAGAGGAAGAGAGAGTGCACAAGCGCTGGTGTGCACGAGTCAGGGAGGGGCAGAGAGAGAGGGAGAGAGAGAATCCCAAGCAGACCCTGTGCAGAGCCTGATGCAGGGCTTCGTCTCAAGAAACCAGGAGATCATAACCTGAGCTGAAATCGACAGTTGGATGCCCAACCTGCTGAGCCGTCCAGTGCCTCTCAGTTTCTAATTTTTATTTGTATTTATTTATTTTTGGGAGAATACAAGTGGGGGAGGGGTGGAAAGAGGGGGACAGATGATCCCAGGCGGGCTCCACACTGACAGGCTGATAGCAGTAAGCCCGAGGTGGGACTCAAACTCAAGAACCATGAGATCATGACCTGAGTTGAAGTCAGATGCTCAACCGCCTGAGCCACCCAAGCACTCCTCAGTTTCTAATTTATATTAGAGAGGCTGTGCAGGATGGCTTCTAAGTTCTGATTGTGAAGATTCTAAAATTCTGCATTTACTGAATTTAGACTTCCCAGGGCACAGTTGTTACCTGACTCTTTGGTGAATAGAGTGGCAAATGTGGTCTCTTTGTCATGTAACTGTGACTGACTCCATCTTAGGACCATGAAAAAGGGGTGGCATCCCTGAGCCTTTATTCAGATAGGTCTCCACAGGTACCTGGTGCCTTCTACTGGCTGGAGGTCCAATTTAGGTTTACAATATAAACTGGCTGATGGATGATATTTTAAAAAACGTACTTTTCATGGTGGTATAATACGCACAGCGTAACAGCTAACCATTTTTTAAGTGCACAGCTCAGTGTTAAGTACATTCCGATTGTTGTGAGAATATCACCACCGTCCATTTCCAGAACTCTTTCATCTGACAAAATTTAAATTTTTTAATGTTTTATTTATTTTTGAGAGAGAGAGAGAGAGAGAGACAGTGTGAGCAGGGGAGGGTCAGAGAGAGAGAGGGAGACACAGAATCTGAAGACAGGCTCCAGGCTCTGAGCTGGCTGTCAGCACAGAGCCCGACATGGGGCTCGAACCCACAAACCGTAAGATCGATCGTGCCCTGAGTTGAAGTCAGCCATTTAATCGACTGAGCCACCCAGGAGCCCCCAAACATATGTTTTTCTTAAAAGCATTATACTGCTAACAAGATAGTGATTAATTGTTGGTAGTTACTGATCCAAGATCAAAGAGAGGTTGGAAATCTTGAGACGAGCCAGCCTAACAGCAGATTTTGCCTGGCACTTTCTTGTGGAGATGTTTGCCAGTCCTAAAAAAGTAGTCAAGAAATAAGTCATGCTTTTTTGACAGGCTTGTGGGGTTAGGGAGGAAAGGTTGAAGTACAGTTTACCAAGGGAAGCAGGATGAGCAGACTGTCTGTACTCAGGAATGAGGTGGATGAGAAGAATTCAGACATGAGATGGACCTTGACTTTGAATCATCTGGGTGCTTCAGGAAATCTCATGCTCTGAAATTGAATTAAGTTGGTTTGGAATGTTTAGTGCCTCCAGGCACCTGGTAGGAAAAAAACAAAAACAAAAACAGAAAATAAAAACAAGAACAGTGCTCTCTAGAGAAAGATGTCATTCTGAGTTTCAGATTATTTCCTCACATAGATGTGTCAGGCATACTATCAAATGTAATCAAACACCAAAGAGAAAAAAATGCAATGAGTGAGAATCAACAGACAACACAAATAGAAATAGATTCACAGGGACCTGTTTTCAGACACAGTCTGCAAAGCTTACTATGCTAAAAGATACAAAACCCAAGCTCAACATTTTCAAACGGAGAACTATAAAAAGTGATGTGACAGCGGCGCCTGGCTGGCTCAGTTGGTAGGGCATGTGATTCTTGATCTTGGGGTTGCAGGTTTGAGCCCCAAGTTGGGTACAGAGACTACTTAAAAATAAGATGTGACATCACAATTTTGAAAACAGCCAAATAGAAATTCTAGAACAAAACAAACAGAGTAACTGAAATGAAGATACCGGTCAGCTTTAACAGTGGATTAGACACAGCTGAAAGGAAATCAATTAATTCCAAGTCAGGGCGGAAGGCACAATGAGGTGCGCAGCACTGACGGACTAGAGGACGGAACACAGAGGAGGGAAGGGACCATAGAGGACGTGGTGCTAAAGTCTGGCAGACAGAAAACCTGTGACCCACAAAGTGAGGAGAGAGAATGGCGAGAGGCATTATTTGAAGAGACAATGATCGAAAAATTTCTAAAATTGGTGAAAAGACATCCTTCGCTATCCAGGAAGCCTAATGAATGCCAAGCTAGATAAGAAAAGGAAGTCCAAATGTACGACAGGTCATAATGACATTGCAGAATACCGAAAGCAAAGAAAAATCTTTTAAGGAGAGATAGTCAGAAAAATAACATCGGCTTTAAAGGGGCAACTGTCGGACTGACTTCTCAACAGCGATAACAGAACCCAGAGAACAGCGGAATCAGCTTTCTCATGTGAAGGGAGAAAACAGCCGTCAATCTACAATTCTGTACCGGCAGAACCTCAACATGGATTCAAGGGACGGGGGGATGAGGAGAGGGGGAAACTAATAAAATCCTAAAAGCCAGAAGGCAGATGGATAATAGCAACTGACCCACAGGCCCATGAGAGCGGGACCCTCAGGCGGCAGTGGGGAAAGTGAGGACCCTCACAGCAAAGTGTTCATAAGGCCCAGCAATGGGGGGCCGGGGTCCTTCTACAACGGGGCGTGCACGGGGTGGCCACGGGGCGTGCACGGGGTGGGCATGGGGCAGGCTAGCAGAGAGGCCTGGTTACGGTTTAGGAGGCAGCGTCCTCAGTACATCTGTCCCAGCACTGTCACCCGGTGACTCTCCCCCCCCACCCCCATTCCAGTACAAGCCTGGAGACTTATTTTCAACTGAAGAAAGAAATGAGGGTCTCTGGACCCCAGGGGAATGGGAGGCAAGGCAGGGAGAAAGGGAAGCGTATGCACAGTGGGACTTTAAATATGGATTTCCTCAGCTCTCTTGCAGGCAGCAACTAGACCCAGGAACCTCCTCCACGCTGGCCTGGCCCAGGAAGACTCTCCCCCGGGGGCAGCTGGCTAGCCTGACACATGGGGGCTGCTGAGCCAAGGGCCCAGCCGGCCTCTCCCCTGTACGGCTGCCAGCCAGTCTGCCAGCATGCTCTGAGCCCCCAGTAGCTTCCCTGTGTGCCATTCTTCACTGTAAGTATTGTAGCACACCTTGAAAGAAAACCTCCTGACTGAGGGACCAGAACCAAGAGGAGAAAAAACCACCCTGTTGAATGAGTCAGAGACGATGTGGCCAAACAAAAAGCAACAACAAAAACTATTAGACCTTTAAAATGGTAGGTATCACACCCACAAAACCAGACCGGGACGTGAGCAGATGAGGTTTCTGGAGGCTCCAGGCTCCCTTCTCAGCCCTTTGAGCTGTCTGTAACCAGGGTATCCCCAGGCTCTCCTACCGCTGCTCCCGCTTGGCTCTGCCCCTGGAAATTGCTGGTGGGGGGCCTGGAAGGTGGGAGGAAATAGGCCTGTGGCAGCAGAAGCAGCAGAGGACAAGGGCGTCCTGAGTTCCTGCTCAGTAGCAACAGTGTGGCTAATGCGGCACTGGGCCCAGGGGGCGGGGCGTGTTTCCGGCCGAGCAGCCCTGGTGTGGACCGTGGGCCCCGCAGCTTCATCTTTGGGCAGCATCCTCTCTCCCCAGCTGCTCTTCCAGCCCTCCTGGTATTATTTAACCAGTCTTGTCCACTAAGTTCTTCTTTCTTGGAAATACCCAGGTTGGTTTTGTTTTGTTTTTGAGCGAACGCGGATTGGGATGCTATAAGAAAGATTTCAAAAACAAAGAGTGCTTAGATATTAAAAATGTGAAAGCAGAAATAAAAAACCAAACAGAAAGGTTAAAGGTGTTGATGGAATCATCCCGAAAAACCAAACACAAACTCCAACAACATAAGTACTCTTTAAACTATAACAGTACTATTATGACATTATCATGATTTAAATGACTTATTCTCATGTGACCCTGTAAATACTACCTGGTGTATCCTGCCTGGCGGATGACCTGTGTTGCATGGGTGTCCTGGGTAGTACATGTTATTTATTTATTAAAAAAAAAAAAAAAAAATATATATATATATATATATATATATTTTAAAAGAAGTTTCCATGCCTGGCCTGGGGCTTGAACTCACAAACCCCAAAGTCAACAGTTGCATACTTTACTGACTGAGCCAACCAAGCAACTCTACTTTGTACATTTTAAAACAGCAGAGGTGTCAATTTAAAGAAAACTAGAGAAGACTATAACTTTCTAATTAACAATAATACTCTGACATGGGTGGCTCAGTAGGCCAAACGTCCGACTTCAGCTCAGGTCATGATCTCACAACTCGTGAGTTCGAGCCCCACCTCGGGCTCTGTGCTGACAGCTCAGAGCCTGGAGCCTGCTTTGGATTCTGTGTCTCCCTCTCTCTTTGCCCCTCCCCTGCTCACGCTGTCTCTCAAAAATAAACAAATGTTAAAAAATTCAAAAAGAAAATACTGACAAGAATTTAAATATAATCATTGATAGATAAGCTTTATTCAAACATCTGCATAAATAGGAATTGATGTTGAACAGGAAGAGGGTTCTCCAAAGGGTTAGAGTTTACTCGGTGATAGAACTTGGTCCTTCCCTTCAGCCAGTCTTGGAATTTGTTCGCCAGACACATCACTGTCAGAAGTCCACCTTCGCTAATCATTTCGGTCACGTGCAAAACCTAAAAGCCTACTGGTGGCACTTTCCATTTCTCTGGAAACTTCTTAAACGGCTTTCAGTTTTTACAACAGAAGGGCAAGGTTTTTATCCGCTCATTCTACTCCATGGGAGGCAAAAACACATCCCTCAATTCTCTTATTTAAGTAGCGGCTGCTTGCAAAACCGCGTACAAGTGAAGAACCGAACATTCACACACAACACGTCGCATCTCTATATGCTGTAACTGTACATTTTTGTCATTAAAGAATTATTCTTATTTTTATTCTCTCTCCACAAACAAGTTATTAAAAACCCTTGTAAAAACTTTGAAAAGGCACTTTAAAATCCTGGAATGAAAAATTCTAAAGTGTAAAAGTTAAGGCACGTCTTCCATGGTTTACGAAGAAGAAGATAAAGCCCGCGAGCTCGAATTTTTGAATGACGGTGACAGGAACTTGCTAACAGGAAGCAGAACATCAGAACGAAAAGATTTAAATGGTACGGGATGATCTAAAACAGTAAGTAAGCACCCTTCTTTCCCATAACCCAGAAAATCTGAGGTCTTCAAAGTCATTCAGCAGTCATGTGAATAATTTGCAAACTGAAGTGAACTTTGGAGCATCGTTCTCTAAAAATAACTCTCAGCCCTTTGGAATGGCGTTGGTTTTCTCGGAGATCACCTGTTACAGAGGAGAGCCATGGGTGTTCTCTTCTCCAACCAGTGTTCTTAAAGCAACCAGTATTACAAAAGCAACATGCACCCCGCTCTGAAACAAGTCCATGCGTCTCCTTGAACTCCGTGCATCGGTTCCTGGCTCTGGACAGAGTCCCCGGTATCATCCCTGAAATTCAGGTATCACATTTAATACCAAACAAAGCATTTTCAAAAGTTAAGAAAACCTTCTCTTAATCAGAATGGGTCATCCAGTCCTTGTGAAACAGAGGCTGAACTCTGACAGATTCATGTCACCTGGTCGTGACTACATAGATAAAGATCTTTATTCAACACTGGACAAAAAGCGCACGAGCCACAGGGTCCCAAGCACTCAAGCTAAAACCAAGTCCAATCTTCCCTAGAGAACAAAGGGGAGGTGAGACAGCCAGGGACCAAGGATGCAAAGTCCTTCAGCGAAACTCCCATCCCGGTGATGAGATGCTGGATGCTTCCTCCCCAGAGTGCTCGCTCGCTCTCTCTCTCTCTCTCTCTCTCTCTCTCTCTCTCTCTCTCTAGCAGGAAGGGCTTACAGAGACGGGTGCCGGGGCTCAGCCAAGCCCTTCCTGAATGCCTCGGATCCTCCTGGCCAGCTGCACATCCTTCGGGAAGAGAGTGACGCGGCCGGCATGTAAGGAGAGGAGATAGGCGTCCTCAAAGAGATGAACCAGAAATGCTTCCGCAGCCTGGGGGCAGAAAGACAAGTCCAAAGACCGCCACACAAGGGGGGCACCTGAGCGGGTGGGGGGCACACGCTGGTCTTGGAGCCCTGCTGCACCTAGTCTCCAAGGGCTCCCAAGACGGCATAAGAGACAGTCACAGAATGAGGGTGAAGCCTGCCCGGGGACCCTGCTACCAGCAAGCGAGGATCTGGCCTCCAAAGCCCCGGGTTCCCTGATGCTCTGCCAGGAGACAGGAGGCAGCGCGTGACACCTCTCCCGCAGCACTGTGGCATTCCAGACTGCCTTTCTCCCATCCTCACCCAGGTGGCCCCTGGCCCCCTGCTTACCTCCTGCAGGGCCAGCAGGGCCTGGGCTTGCCAGCAGAAGTCCACACCGCGCGTGAATTTAACACATATCTCTCTTGCCTGTGAAGGAGTGCGGATGGGGGTGGGGAGGAGTGCAGAGTTAAAGAAGAGAGATTCAAGTGGAGCCAGACAGTCTCCATGAGGTGCCATGAACCTTCACTTCTGTTATACCTTCCTGGCCCTTAATCTCGGAACCTAACCAGTACCCCGGGTTAACTCCTGGGAGCTTAGAGCTGGCATGTCTCCTACAGGTGGTGGGGAGAGGAGGAGGCAGTCTCCCAGGGCAGGAAGAGGGAGCACAGCGTGGATGGATAAGAGGGCTCCTATTTTATTATATAACTGAAGAACACAGTGTCAGAGGTGGTGGGGTCAGAAATTAATTCCAGGGGCGCCCGGGAGGCTCAGTCGGTTAAGTGGCCGACTTGGGCTCAAGTCATGATCTCACAGTCTGTGGGTTCAAGCCCCGCATCGGGCTCTGTGCTGACAGCTCAGAGCCTGGAGTCTATTTCAGATTCTGTGTCTCCCTCTCTCTCTGCCCCTCCCTCACTTGCGCTCTGACTCTCTCTCAAAAATAAATAAACATTAAAAAAAAAAAAAGAAATTAATTCCATAAAGAACCATAACGGGCCCTTGGCAGGCTCATGTTTCCAAAAGGCGAAGAGTTCTCTGCCAGGTTAGAGGAGAGGACCCTTAGCCCTTGAGACAAGAGATGACAGGGTCCCCAGTACCTGGGGGATTTAAAGAGAGAAGGCAGAGCGGGGTTGGTAGAGCTCACCAGGCGGCCAAAAGGGCTCTTCCTTAACAAGAGGTTTGTGCTTTTCTGAAGCTTTCGGATCTCCTTCAGAACCCGGTGTCTCTGGGGACGGCGCTGACGGGAAGGAGTGCCTGAGCAAAAAAGTTGGGTCATAAAGTGTAGGGGTCAGCAGGTGGTGCCTCACAGCTTGGCGGAGACAGGCAAACTGTCAAATCACTAGTCCGTAATAGGCTCCGCGGAGGTGGGGATTCTGGTTTGTGATTTCCTGCCATTACCTTCAGCAACTAGAAAGAGTAGATAGATGCCGTGTTAAATGAATGCGTGATCCTCTGCAGGTTATTATCTCAAATGCCACCTCTTTCATGAAGCCTTTCCTGCTTCCCAGTCCCTTCCAAACTGATGGGTTACCTCCCTCCTCTGAGCCCTGCAGTACTTTGGGCATCTCTTCTATCTTTGCCATCTAGATTGGAAACTCAGTTTGTGTTTAGGTCTTTTTTTTTTTTTTTTTTTTTTAGAGCTGGAAGGAATCGGAGAGGTTATCTAGCACAGTTCCCAGTCTCGGTTAGCCTGAGGCTGAGAGGAGAAGACAACTAGCCAGAGCTTAGTTGTGGCCAAGGAGGGACCTCAGATGTGGCATAACGCAGTGCCAGTGTTGGGTCACTGGGCTAATGGAGCCAGAGCTTTTGGCCTGGTTCCAACAACGACAAAAAAGAAAAAGGATGTTAAAATATTCCCCAAAGTAGAAGTCAAAAAGCCAAACTCTCTGATCTGAAATTAAAAACATAAGGAAAAAAAAATCTTCTAACTCAAGGACACTTAATTGAAATTAGACTATTTAGAAACGAATCAAAAGTCTACATCTCAAAACTTATGAGATATTGCTAAATAGCCCTAGAAGAACATGTACAATCTCCAGATAAAGACAGCCAAGTGTTCAACTCAAGTGTCAACACCGAAATTATTAAAATAAACCAAAAGAAGACAACAAATATTCAAGATAATAAAATAAATTAATGAGAAAGAAAATAAAACAAAAAAACTACTATTGCTAGGTAAATAAAACCAAGGACCAACAAAAATGAATGAACCTCTCATAAGCTGAACAAAGAATAAAAAAAGAAAAAAGCCCATGAAAACGAACATTTTGAAGGATAAAGTTGCTTCAGAAATGTTATTCAAGGGGCGCCTGAGGGGCTCAAGTCAGTTAATTAAGCATCCGACTTTGGCTCAGGTCATGATCTCACGGCTCGTGGGTTCGAGCCCCACTCTGGGCTCTGTGCTGACTGCACAGAGCCTGGAGCCTGCTTCAGTTTCTGTGTCTCCCTCTCTCTCTGTCCCTTCCCCCCTAGTGCTCTATTTCTCTCAAAAAATAAACATAAAAAAAAAAAAAAAGGGAAGTGTTATTCAAGGTTCAGCCAAGGAGAGAAAAGCCAAACCAAGTAGTTCCGTGGAAGGATTTAATAATGAACTAACTACAAAGTGTGAGAAGGGCCGCATGGGCGGATGGGGACGGTGACACAATCCAGAGAGGCCTGTGCCACGGAACTGGCATGGAGACTTGATCTCTGGTGGTGGGGAATGTGGGTCAGAGAAACAGGGGCAGTGTCCAGGGGACTGGGGACATTTCTGAGAAAGAGGGAGGCCTCAACCTCAGGAGTCAAGCTGCGGGCATCTGCCTCTCCCGACCACTGGTCCACAATCCAGTCATGTGGGGCAGCCTTTCACAGACAGATGGGGCAGTCACAGAAAATGGAAAGATTAGCACAACTAGTTATCACCACTGTCAGAAAGAAAACACCACAGAAGGAACCAAACTCAACAAATAACCAATATTGGAGGAATCTGAGTGAGTAGAGAAAAAAAGCAATATGCGTAATAACCTCAGAGGGGTGAGAGGAGGCATGAAATCTATGCCCCAGAACAAGTGGGTATGAAAACCAATCAGAGATCATGGGTAAGAACCGGGATTAAACATTGGGTGGTTGGGGGGCACCTGGTTGGCCCAGTGGGTAGAGCATCTTGATCTCATGGTTGTGAATTTGAGGCCCCTGTTGCATGTGGAGCCTACTTTTTTTTTTAAACATTTATTTATTGTTGAGAGGCAGAGAGAGACCGAGTGTGAGCAGGGGAGGGGCAGAGAGAGAGGGAGACACAAAATCTGAAGCAGGCTCCAGGTTCTGAGCTGGCAGCACAGAGACCAACGCAAGGCTTGAACCCATGAACCGTGTGATCATGCTCTGACCTGAAGTCAGATGCTTAACTATCCGAGCCACCCAGGTGCCCCTGTGGAGCCTACTCTCCAAAAAAAAAAAAAATAACCTCAATAGTTGAGTCTCGCAACGCTAAAATAAGGAGTTGGGATTTAATCCTAAATAACAGGTCTCTGAGGGAGTTTTAAGCAAGACAGAGAGGTGATCCACTTACATTTTAAAGAGGAGTCCAGCTGCAGTGTAAGGAAAGAACTGGCAAGGGACAAGAGTGGAAGTGGAGTGTAGCCAAGCTAGGACGCTGCTGGCTGGGACTGGCTGGTGGGAGCAGAGCTGACACGGTGTGACTGAGGATGTGATCTGGAGGGAGAATTGCTGAGCTCACTTGGATGTGGGGTAAGAGAAAGGAACGTCTCCCAGGGTTCTGGCTTGAACAGCGGGCGGTGGAGAACATGTGCCATTTACTGCAACGGGGAAACGCAGGGATGCGGGAGGTTGGAAGGGAGTAATCGAAAGTTCGGCTTTAGGGGCGCCTGGGTGGCTCAGTTGGTTAAGTGTCCGCCTTTGGCTCAGGTCATGATCTCACGGTCTGTGGGTTTGAGCCCCGTGTCAGGCTCTGTGCTGACAGCTAGCTCAGAGTCTGGAGCCTGTCTTCAGATTCTGCCTCTCCCTCTCTCTCTGACCTTCCCCTGCTCATGCTGTCTCTCTGTGTCTCTCAAAAATAAATAAAACATAAAGAAAAGTTTGGCTTCAGATGTGTTCCATCGGACATAGCCTGGAACCGTCAGGTGGAAAGGCAGCTGGACATGGGGATTTGGAGTCTGAGGAGAGATCTGGGCTGGAGATGGAATGTGAGCACTGTCCTTAGGGAAGGTGCTCAGAGCCACAGGCATGGATGAGACCACCTGGGGGAGGGAAAGAAAGGAACTGGACAGTGAGGAAGTCCAACATCAAGTTGGTAAAGAGGTGGCACAGTCAGTAAAATACACCAAGCTGCAGAGTGCGTGGGTCATGGGCGCCGAGGGGATAGCGTGTGGCTAGGGAAAAATGGCCCACTGTGTCAAATGCCTCTCAGACAAAAAAAGGACACAGGCATGTCTATTGGATTTAGCAACACTAACGTAGGCCATGACCTTGACAAGAGTACTTCAGGTGTACTAGAAGGAGGGGGAAGTAGTTGTGGGGAGTCAGGCTGGAATGGGTTCAAGGGTGCCTGGGAGAGGGGAGACACACGTGTGTGTACTCCTACATCTGGCTATTTTAAAAAAAATTAGCTACGACAGGCGCCTGGGTGGCTCAGGAGGTTAAGCATCTAACTTTGGCTCAGGTCATAATCTCACAGTTTGTGGGTTCAAGCCCTGCATCTGGCTCTGTGCTGATAGGTCAGCATCTGGAGCCTGCTTCAGATTCGGTGTTTCCCTCTCTCTCTGCTCCTCTCCCACTCACTCTCAGTCTCTCTTGCTCTCAAAAACAAATAAACATTAAAATAAATACATAAATGAAAGTTTAAAAAAATTAGCTATGAAAGGCAGTAGAGAAAAACAGGGAATATGAGAGAGGCGGGAAATGTGGGGGCAGGAAATACCCCTGCCCTTTTTCTTTACACAGAAAGCATTTGTGGAATGCCAATGAAAGCAGTAACAATGTAATTCTAGGGGGGGCGTGGGTGGCTCAGTCGGTTGAGCAGCCGACTTTGGCTTGGGTCATAATCTCCCAGTTCGTGAGTTCAAGCCCCACGTCAGGCTCTGTGCTGACAGCTCGGACAGCACTGTGAGAATTTGAAGAAGTAAAAGGTGTGGAATAGCCAGTCACTGGGGAGCATGGAAAGCAAGACCGCCAACACGCACAGGGGAGCTGCCAGGAATGGTGGAGATAAGCCAGGGGGAGAAGGATACTTCCACATCACAAAGCAACAGCAAACAACACACTTAACACCCCGCTCAAATCAGAAACGGGACAAGGACGGCCCAAACCCTGCTCATATTTCAATACTCACCTCACGGCCTCCTGAGTACAAGACACTAAGAAACACAATGTATAAAAACGAAAAAGGAGATTCAGAAGTCCTTATCTGCAGGTACTATAAAAACCTACTTAAACATTTCAATTGAAGCAACCAAATGCGAGTTAGAATTAATGAGAGAATTCAGCAAGTTGCCTGGATGCAAAGGTTAATGTTTAGGAAAGAAAATTATATATATATATATATATATACACACACACAAACACACACACAAATATATATATATATATTTCACCCTGCTCTTAACTATGTGGCAGAAGACAAGTAAAGCAGTTGTTGCCCCAAGGTTCAGCTCTGCCCAGTGGGTCTCCACCCACCAGACCGCAGTATAGAAACTGAGGACCACAGGCCAGTCTTCTTTCCCAACCCATAATCTCAGGAAGAGAACAAGGTGAGAGCACTCTACTTAAGGCTCTACAGCCACTCACTATAGAAAAATCAAAAACAAAAACACACACAACAATACCTGGATTCTAAAAGTGGAACTGTTGTTTGAAATTGTCACAAAAAGCGGACAATAATTTTGCAATTTAAAAAAGCACAATGATTTTTTTTTTAACTCCTGTCTGCTGGGGCAAGCTGTGTGTGACCTTGTTCAAGTTCCCCGGCCTGCCCGAGCGTCAGTTTTCTCATCTGTAAAATGGGCACAATACAAAGTTGAGGTAATTTGAGAAAGACTTGAACACAAGGTCCAGTTAGTGGTAAGTGCTCCATAAATGCCTGTAGTAGTAAGGATTACTATCAGGAGCCAGGCCGCCGGGGCCAGTCCTTTCTCCCCCTCGGAACTGCCTTCCCCGGTCCCTCGCTGGGCCTGGACTTGGCCTGCCCGAGCAGATGCTCGCCAGCCCCGCGGCTTTGCCTGCCCGCAGAGGAGCGCCAGCCGGAAGTCCGGAGATTCGGACCCCGGATCCGCACGAGAGCTCGGTGTTCTGCTTTGTGAAATGGGCACGCGGATCCGGCAGTGCCCATCCCTCAGCCAGGCTGCAGGGAGGCCAGCTCGAGGGCAAGAGGCCGCGACCGGTTACCTGAGGGGCCCCGCCGGGGGGTGCCGGGGGTCGGGCTTGCGGTGCGCCTCCGCGGGACTTCTGGCTTGCGGCTCCGGCGGCGCGGGCCCATGGCGGGCGCCGAGGATGGCTGCCCCGCGGCTCTTTCTCGGCCTTCGGGGTCCGGGGACAGAGGCTGGCGTCCGGGGAAAGCCCGGGAACGTCCTGGCCGCCTGCCCCGATGGGGTGCGTGCTCGGCAGCTCTTAGTGCTTCCGCGGCCCCGAGTGCCGGCACAACTGATCCCTGGCGGCGTTTTTTAAAACCCGAATTCAACAACTCCCAGTGGCTGCCTCTGGAACGCCCCTGGCGCAGAGCGACTGCGGAGAGGACCAATGAGAGCACAGGACGGGAGCCTGGGGGCGCGCGGTGATAAGAGGAGAGCGCTGGGACACGGCGGAACGACAGTAGGAATCAGCCAATGGGAACTAAGAGAAATGAAGGGAGGCGGGAACTTCTCCTGCTCTATACTTGCTTGTCAGTGGTGCTCCTTAGAGGGATCAAACCCTCGTCCTCGGTGCCCAATGGTCCAAAAAGGAAAGATCTATTCTGAAGATGTAGATGGTGCGTCAGTAGAACCCGTTTCTCTATTAAAAAAAAAATCACTTTTCTCAGACATTTTATGTTTCGCTCATTTAACCCTGAGGTTGGCTTTTAAAGATGAGGAGGCAAATTCACAGGTAATGTGACAACCACATGTCGCCACTGTGATCCTCCCAGGAAAACCTCCACGAAAATGGCTCAGAAGCCAGTTTAACTGCATGGACATTATTGATGACTAAGGTCATAGGACAGCAAGGATCCGGGCTCTGACGATAAGTTCTTGGATCACACTCTCCAGCATTGCAAGAGAATCCTCTTAGAGAAACGTACCCCTTTCCCTTCCTGTCGGGGATTGTAGGCATTCAGGGCAAATGTACATCTGGGTAGTTAGAATAAAGGGGATTTTTATTTTCCACACTTTGTTTTCTTGCATTTTCTAAATGTTCTACAGTTAACATGTAATCCGGGGGAAGATGTCATTATAAAATCAGTGATTTCACAGAATCCTTGTTCACTGGTGGGAATGTAAAATGATGCAGCCACAGTATTAAGACAGTATGTTGACTGGCCAAAAAAATTAAGTGTGGAATTAGCATACAACCCAGCAATTCCATTTCTGCGTATACACTCAAAGGCAGGGACTGGAACAGGTATTTGTACACTAATGCTCACAGCATTGTTATTCACAACAGCCCAAATGTCCAAATAGATGGATAAACAAAATGTGACATGTACATACAATGGGATATTATTGAGCCTTAAAAAGAAATTCTGAGACCTGTTACAGTATGAACGAACCTTGAAGGCATCATGTTAAGCAAAATAAAAGACACAAAAGGAGAAATAATTGTATAATTCCACTTACTTGAGTCAAATTCATAGACAGAACGCATGATGGTGGTTGCCAGGGGCTGGGGAAAGGAGGAATGGGGAGTTAATGTTTGATGGGTAGGAGTTTCAGTTTGGCAAGATGAGACAGTCTGGAGATAGAGGTGTGACGCGGCACAACGTGCATGTACTCAGTGCCACTGAACACTTAACGCTCAAAATGGTTGTCTTATGTTAAGTGTTTTTTACCACAATTTTTAAAAAGAGAAGGGAAAAGGGGGCATCTGACTGGTTCAGTAAGCAGAGCATGCAACTCTTGATCTCAGGGTTATGAGTTCAAGCCCCACCTTGGGCATGGAGCCTACTTAATTAAAAAAAGGGGGGGCGGAGAAAAAAGGAACGAAGTAAGAGAGGAAAGAAAAGGGAAGGAGCTGTACTTGGGGATACTTGGTGGGTCCACTGGTGTGAGGGGAATGGGGTGAGCAGTCTGGTCCAGAAGACTCAACTTTTGGTGGTGCCTTATGCAGCAGAAGGGCCGAGAGCCAAGGGCTCTAAAATGTAAGTCTACTCTTTGAATGGCTTTTGTATTCATCCTCTACACCATTTCTCTAGTTCAGACTCTAATTATAATCAAACGTTGTTTTACTGGTCTCTGCCTTTAGTGATCTTTCCAAACAGCAATTTGGATCATGTCCATCCCTTGCCTAAAACTCTACATGGTACCCGACTGTCTACAGACTGAGTTCTAAATCCCTCAGCAAAGTCTAAAACGTACAGCACCATCTGGGCACCTGCCCACCTCTCTGACCTTGTCTTTGGCCACTTTTAGTGATTCATGCTTATTGCCAGGCATACCTCTCTACTTACCTACAGTTCTTGAATACCCCACTTATGTGTTTCTGTGCTTTTTACAAGTGGCTCCTTTCCCCAGGAATAACCCCCTTCCCCATCCCCACGCACCTGGGAGACTCCTGCTCATTCTTTAACACCCAGCTCAAGTAGCACTGCCTCCTCTGTATTTCCAAGGCCTCTTATGCTCATCATGTCGTAGTGGAATTATTTCCTTCCACATTTGTCTCCTGTTTTCTTTCATGGACCCACAGTCCTTGGAGTACGTTAGCTCTCAGTACAGTTCAGTAAATTTGGGATAGTAATCTTTCACTAAAGATTTTCTGACAAGTGTTCCTAATGCAAAAGGGTGATTTAACTTTTAGCGCTAGGGGAATCTCCCTGCCGACTTTTAGTTTTGAAAGGATGTAGTTAACAAAAGGCCAGAGAGCTTCATAATCAAGGCAAATATGAAATAATGAGGTCAACCTGTAAGCAGGTCAGGGACGGGTACGTATTTAGTAACGTGGAGAACCTCTCCTTTTCATAGGTAGCTAAGGTCTTGAGAGAGGTAGCAAGACTTGTCCAAGGCCACCCAGCCAAGGCAGAGGTGGGGTTGAGACACAGCTCTCTGACTTTGGATGCTGATTCTTTCCTACATACTAGGGGGCCCTTTGCTCCACTCCTCCTACTGACCTTATCAGGGGTCAGAGCTCCGACCTCTTTGAGTGCTGTTTGCTAGTTAAAGTAACAGAGACCTTTGGACAAAGTGAAGACAAATAGAACCACTTGGTTTGGTCCTAAATCTCTGCCTTGTGGGCAGATTCCCGGAGGAGAGGAGGCTGAGGGCCACTCCAGGTTCTGGATGGCAGTCCTAAAGGAAGCCCCTGCCCACCCGCCCTCCCGCAGGACCACTCTCCGAGGGGGATGGGCTGAGCAGCCCACCACAATGCAGGCGGTTAAATTAAACATCAGTTTGAACCGATGTTTACAGAAGTCGGTTATCAGTCAATTCTGAGTTGGGGGTTCAGAACCTTCATACCAAACTTCCACCATTCAGAACCCCCTTACTCCGCTGAAAATATTCCCCACAACCCTAGAGCTTCAGCAAGAGTGGTGGTCCTTACCCTCCTACCCACGTGACCCCCCTCCAAAGCACCCTTGGTGACAGGATAGAGTGAACCTACGGCCACCACAAATGTTCTTGAGGCATCTTGTCTTAAAATAGATGTAAATTTTACATTGTCCTCCATGATGTTAAATTTTAATAAAACATTTCTTCCCCTCTGAGCAAAACCGATGCTCTGCGCTGGGCCTCTGCTGGGCCTTCTGTGCCCTTGGCGGACCACCCTGGTGGGCAGTGCCTTACACGATGCTCCACTGGGCGTTGACAATTTTCAGGCACCTTCAATTTATTATCTCACGTAATTTTCATGCTCATTCTGCGAGATGGAGGCCAGTTTTCCTATCTGGGGGGTGTGAAGACCCAAGATCCAGAGGTAAAGTGATCTGCCTGAGGCAGGGGCAGGCCTGACGTTTAACTCTTGCGCTCCTTCCCTCTCATTAAAAAAAAAATGAAGAGCCCACATTGTCCATTTCCCTTTTGTTTTTAAAAATAAAGCCTAAAACAACATTCTAAGGCCCCAGATTTTTGGACAGGGCAGCTGGAGTCCCCCACACTCACTCTCTGACACAAACAGAAGCTCAGGGGCCCCTGGGACTCGGAGCTGCTGGTAGGGAGAGTCCCTCCTCTCCCAGCAAACCGTCATAACCTGCTGATTCCCACACAGCCTGAAGGCTTTGCTCGTCAAAGATCCCTTCCCCCAGAATCTATTTTAAGGAAGGCATTTGGTGTTTTCTTTTATGATGGAGCTGCCCGGAAAAATGGTCTGAGGTTCCAGAAACTGCCTCAGAGTGAGGAACTCCGCGATGAAGGGCTGCTCAGCTTCCTGGCATCCCCAGTGCCAGTCCCCTCCCTTCAGGGTGGGGTCACAGGGAAGACAACACTGAAGGAGGCTTCTACCCCAGCCCTGGGAAATTTACCTTAAAGACCTCAGACAGACCACTACGGTGGGTGGGGCTGCAGGTCTGGAATCAGGCAAACCTCCCTTGGAAAGCTGGCTCCCTGAGGAAGTCACCTAACCCTCTCTGGGCCGTAGTTTCCTCCTCTGCACCCACTGGTCAGGCTGTTGTACAAAAAGTTAAGCCTTTAGCACATGCCTAGGATACCAGAGTTACTCTAAATGGCGGAGTCCTGGTAAATTCATCACCCTGGAGGGTAATCGATGGAGTCAGGTTGCTGAGGCCCCTGTGCTCTAGATCCCAGCCTGTTGCCGATGGGATCACGTCTCATGTGGCTGCACGGCTCGGCTCAAGTCACAGCAGGAGAGCCCTTTGCCAAGCAACTCACGTCTCTGGGCCTCAGTTTTCTCATCTTTAAAAGGGAAGGTGAGGAGTTCATAAAAGCTGCTATTAAGGGCTGCCTGGAATTCCCCTCCTAATCTCTGCCAGGCAGGGAGGCCTTGAGCCTATGGCCAAGGACACAAAGACTGGCAGGGGGCGGAGGTGCAATTCCAAAGAAGGGGTGGCTATTACTCCTTTCTGCCAGAATGGGCCCAGCTGGGTCTGGAAGGCACCAAAGCCACAGCGTCTACACCCGCTGCTTTCTAGAGGACACTGAGGCCCAGAGTAACGAGGTGATGGGCTGGGGGAACTCTGCTGAGTTTATGGGACAGCCCAGCTAAAACTGAAGTCTCCAGACAGGGTTAGGAAATAGTTTACACATTTTAGAAAAGATGGCGCTTAGTTCTGGTTCGAATTGGCTCACTGACCTCTCTTCTTTGGAGAACCAAATTTAGCTTATGGTTGAGGAGGAAATCTTAGGGTTGTTAGTTCCTGCAATCCCACGTCATGATTTAGTGTTAGGGCTGCGGGGGTGGGGGGGCATTGGGGGGAGCCTGCCAGGGGTAGGTCACTGCACTCAGGTCCGTGGGGGATGCAGCAGGTGGTGACAAAGGAGGACCTGGGTGTCCGGTCGTCTTCTGTGGCAGCAGCTGCCCCAGAGGTCTGCGGGGAGGGGCACGGTGAGGCCTTGGGGACAGGGCACTGGAGGCTCACCAGACTGTGTGGCCTCAACCTTACGGTGGATGGGGCGCATCCAGGTAGCAGCAGAGAGCCCCCAGGAGGCTCAGCTGGCATCGTTGATGGGAGTCCGAGAGCCGCCGAGCAGCCTCTCATGCTCGCTCTCCTCCGCTGGGGGCCGGCCCCGGGACAGGCGGGTCAGCAGCGGCCGGTGCAACCCATTGTAGAGGGCGGTGCCCATCAGGAGGATGAGGAAGCCCAGGATCTGCAGCGGGTGGAAGGCCTCCCAGCCCAGGGCCAGGCTCAGGGCCCAGATGACGATGGTACGCAGGCTGTCCAGCACCATGCGGGTGGTGGCGCTCAGTTCTTTGGTGACGCTGATGCCCGCGAAGTTGAAGAAGGCGATGCTGCTGATGTTGCCCAGCAGCGCCAGGGCGATGAGTGGCTGTCGGCCCACCTGGCAGAAGGCATCCAGCGTGTCCTCCAGCACCCCCCGGGGGTTCCCACTGAAGGAGCCGGCAGGGATGTAGTACATGGGCACCAGCAGCAGGGAGAGGATCACGAAGCCGAAGAGGCCTGTGGCAGCGGGACAAGCATGCAGCACTCTCTGCTCTCCCCCAGATCCCGCCCCCCTCCCCTGGTGTCCCTCCCACCACCCCTCCCAGCACCTCCCTCACCACCCCTCTCTCTCCGGCCCTGGAGCTGCCTGCTTATCCAGGCTCTGGATGCCCTCTTCGAAGCCAATCACGTTTTCTGTCTGGACCCAGAGTAAGAAACACATTTTATATGGTGACCAGTATGGGTGTGCGCAGGTGCAGGCACTACACATAGGCACGCTTTCACAAAGCAACGGCCGCCCTCCCAAGGTTCTCGGGCTTTTTAAATCCTATTGTATTCATTTAAAAAAGAATGGCAGCTGCTGCAAGGGTGGAACACCAAGCTCTCTGATTCAGTGCCTCGGTTCTGTGAGCAGGAGCTGGATCTGAATGTAAACCAAGGTGCTGCTTCATTCAGAAAGTCTTGCAAGGATAAAAAAAAATGAGTGGATACAAACTGCTTGATGATGTAGTTGATTAACCAGTTGATAATTTGGTTGATGAACACCAGGCCAGGTGCTGACTAACTGGGCCACAGGCCACGCTTGGCTAAGACCACTCTAATCTGCCCTGCTGGTTTCATTCTTTTAACCCTTAAAGGCTTTGGGAGTTACTTTCTTTAAATTTTTTTTAAGTTTTTTTTTTTTTATTTAATTTTGAGAGACGAGACAGCACGAGCAGGGGAGGGTCAGAGAGGGAGGGAGACACAGAATCTGAAGCAGGCTCCAGGCTCTGAGCTGTCAGCACAGAGCCCAATGTGGGGCTCAGATCCACAAACCACAGATCATAACCTGAGCTGAAGCCGGATGCTCAACCCACTGAGCCACCCAGGCACCCTGGGAGTTACTTTCCTGCTCAAAAACCTTTAGTGCTTCCCAGGCGGCTGGGTGGCTCAGTTGGTTAAGTGTCCGACTCTTGATCTCGGTTCAGAACGCGATCTTATGGTTAGTCAGGCTGTGTGCTGGCGGCCTGGAGCCTGCTGGGGATTCACTCTCGCCCTCCCTCTCCGCCCCCCCCACAACTGGCATGTGTGCATGCTCACTATCTCTAAGTAAATACATAAAATTCAAAAAAATGAAAACCTTTGGTGGTTCCTCACTGCCCATCATTTAAAGTCTAAATCCACTTCCGGGTCATTTGAGGCTCTCCATGATCAGACCGTGACCCATTCACTTCCTGAGCACTGTCCCGTCATCAAACCTGTATATCACGCAGCTACTCCTCACTGGTTTCGATCTTTGAAGCCAGCTCCCTACGTCTTCCTTTGTCTGGAGTTCCCTCCTTCCCACTCCTGTTGCAGCTCAAATGCCACCTTCCCAGTCGTGAAGACACCCAGAGGTGCCTGGAGAGCGACACACCGCTTGAGCACAAGGGGCCTGAGCTCAAATGTGCCGTCTGGTCCTTCCCTGCAGGCCAGCTCCGCTGGGTGGGGGGGGTGTCTCCTTCATCCTGCCCCTCGTCCTCCCCCAGCTCCTCGCTGTGCATGTGGCAGTGTCAGAGGAGCTGTCAACACGCACGAGGTGAAGGGAAGGAGGAATTGTGGGGGGCGCTCAGCCCCTCCCTGTGGACCCTGGCACCCAGCTCCGCACTCCTGCTTGTGTGTCCCCTCCACGTGCTGCCCTCCGGGATGTCCCCCAGCAGCGCCCCGCTCCCTGCCCCTGTGCTCACGTACCCTCAGTGCCAACTGCCCGAAGCGGGTGCACATTGTGCCTGTAGACGAACTTCTCCTCTAGCACCATCTGAATGGAGACGATGATCTGGGCCATGATGATCAACAGGTCCCCTGTGGGGAAGTGAGCCTGGGTGAGGCTGGGCTGCACGGGCCGGGGAGGTGGGGTGGGGGGGGGTAGGGATGGAGGAAGGTCCAGAGGCCTGCCTGGGCCTGTGAGTGGCACAATGGGGTAAAAAGCAGGTCTTTTGAGAAGCAGAAGGCTCTGTGATAGACATTTCTGCTTTAGTCTGTCCTCCGAGGACCAGAGGGGGTCCCATCACTGTAGAAGAGGCCGCAAGGCCTCCTTTCTGGCACGTGGGGATTACTATGATGATGGCCTTCAGCACTCACGCTGGGCTGGGTACTTGGTAAATGCTCAGGAGACATCCATTCCCGACATCTCGCAGACCCAGCAGTGTGTGTGTTTATCACTGCCCAGATCCTCTCCTTCCCAACCTCCCTCCTCATCCACCCCTCTTCATGCTGCTTGTGCCCCTGTGCACAAGCACCTCAAGAACAGCTGCATGCCCAAGTTGTGCCCTCACCCAGGGCCTGGCACACAGAAGAGCTTACAAAAGTTTGTTGACTGACTGTGCTGGGTTCCCGGGGGGGGACAGGACAGGACGGGCAGCCCCCAGGTCCCAGGCCCTTGTCGCACCTGTGATCACTTCACTGAGCTTGTGCTGATCATCATGCTTGCTCAGAAGGTCAGCCAGGCCCACAACCACCAGTCCCGCGATGGTGGCGAGAATGCCCAGCCACTGGCTCAGCGCCAGCCTCCGCCCCAGGAAGGCCACCGAGAACAGGCCCGTGAATATGATCACTGCTCCCCGCAGCATCTGGAAGCTGGATGCACTGGTCATGTTCAAGGCTAGAAGAGGACAGACACACAATGTTAGGTCCTGAGGGCCAAGGCTATCTTTTCACCGAGGTGTCCTCAGGGCTGAAGACACACCTAGCACATAGTATGTGCTCAGTAAATCCTCTGAGTGTGTGTGTGTGTGTGTGTGTGTGTGTGTGTGTGTGTGTGTAAGTCTGGGAGGGGGGCATGAGTCAGGGGAGCTGGGGTGGGACTGGTTGTTTTACCGGTGGCCTCTTGGGCCCTTCTCAGACTGGCCCGGCTACTCACCCACATACATGATGCTGGTACCCGTCATGTCGCAGAGGGCTGGGGGCAGGAAAAGAAGGGGATTGAAAGGCTGCTGGGGATCCATGCTGCCCTCCGGGTGCCTCGCAGCTCTGCACCGGAGCAGGTAGAAGGCAGCCAGGCAGGAGAACTCTCCCAGGAACATGCCCACTGCCTGCAGGAGACAGAACCCCAGAAGTTTAGAGCCAGAAGGAGAATCGCCTTTGACAACATTTTTAACACAGCCTTTCTTCAAACGAAAGCTTATCTATAAACTTGATGCCTCAAACCGACAAAGGTAGAGCTGCTATGTGTGGAAGGCCAGATACTACCTCCTAGGTCTAAGCCCTTGGCTCTAGAAACATCCTGATGGAAACCCTAAGGCTGTGTAGAGCCTGGTCTGAAAACCACCGTTGGAGGCCAACCTCTGGGCAAGTTCCAGACCGAGACACGGAGGCCTAGAGAGGCTCAAGAACTTAAGGTCCCAGAGCCAGTGTGTTGGCAGAGCTGGGGCTGAAACACGAGCCTCCTGCTTCCTAGTCTACCAATAAGGTGCTTTCCATTTATGGTGTCCGCCCTCTGCCAGCGGAGTCCGGGCTTCCCATGGACCAGAGCAGGTTTTGCTCCTGAGGTTGATGTTTTCCAAATGTGTCCAGCCTTGGCCGTGGGAGGGCTGGCCTTACAGCGTCCGGGCCAGGACTGCTCACCAGGATGTACGCAGGCCTTTCAGAGAGGGCTATGCCCTCTGGCTTCTCCCTTGGGCACTCACACCCTGGCCTCTGTGCTGGGGAGGGAGGGAAGGAGATGGTTCTCCTGGGAGCAGGGGAAGGCTCCACCCCAGGTCAGGAAGCAGCAGGGCCTGGTGGGGGACACCTGACGCCAGGCCTGGGTGATCAGAGGTGGAGAGGGAGGGCTGGGGCAGATACCTGGAGGAAGGGATGCTGGAAGCTGTGTTCCCTGCTCCCTCCGCAGCCCGGGGCCATGAAGTTATCTGCCCACCTGCAGTGGAGAGAGAGAAAGAAGATCACACCCTTGGTGGTGGCGAGCCTACTCCGCAATGGCAAGGCTGGCCCTGGGGCCTGCGGACAAGCTGGCTCCTCTCACCGCCCGAGAGGACAGACTTAGGGGACTTGGCCCAGCGTGACACTCCCCCTCGAAGGGGCCAGTTTCCACAGCACAAAGCCTTCCTCTGGGACCGTGAACAGGAAGGGGGGCTTGGAAACCGTTAGCCAAAATACAGCATTTCCTTAAATTGGGAACGTGGCCCACAGTACCTGGGACTTTGTCACACACACAAATGACAGTTACTCTCAGCCCGTTCGAGTCCTTGCGGATACCGTGAAGTGCTGATTACACTCATCGCTCGTACAAAATTACAGCCATTAGATGAAATCATCATTTTGTGTTAAGAAGCATATACGCACATATTACTCTATCATAAACAGGCTTTTTCAATGTTCTGATAACTGTATTTCAACATAAGTGGCTTTTTCTGTAATCCTATCCTTTATCTGCATATTAAAAATAATATTCCAGGCTTTACTAGACTGTCAAAGGGACCCACGGCACAAAAAAATATCAGCAGCCTGTGGTCGACAAGGGTATTTGGGCCGTGGGAGGGGCTGTCTGACAGAGGCCACTCGGTCACCACCATATAACCTGAAGGTCTGGAGGGTCTTTCTAGCACTGACTGTAAAGCAGGTGGCATGTGCATGGCTCTAGCGGAGTAGCTGCCAAGCCAGCACCCTGGCAGATGGCACAGTGCCCTGGCAGCTACCACCAATCGTTCTGCACTGCCTGCTGTCCATGCATGAAAGCTCCTGCCCCTGAACTTCATGGTTGCTGAGCTTTTTTGGGTGCCTGGGCTCTAGTCTAATCTCTTTCATTTGAAAGTCCTTTAGATATTTGGAGACATTTCCACCTTCTTTTGAATCTTCTCATCTCCTGCCCAAATAGCCCCAGCTCCCCCTAACCTTTTCCTCCCCCAGCTGCTGGCTTCTGGAAGCACTGAGGTGGGCCCAGGCCCAGAGCTAAGTACATGTGATCTAAGTGTGGCAAGAGAGGCCCCCCCCCCGCCCCCCTGCCCTTTATGTTGCCAGTAGCAGACATGGCTTCAAATGCGTCTGTCATATCATAAGCTGACTCAAGCCAATGCAGACCCAGGGCAATGTCCTGTGGGCCAAGGACCCGCTCCTTCTGTCACACCCCACGTATAGGTGGTGGCCGTCTCTAAACTGTAGGACCCAGGACTTCCTTTTTCTTAAATGTCCTTCCTTGCAATGTCTGTCAAGAGCAGTCACATGGTGGTACTTAGTACTCTGCTGGCTCATTTCTGCGATAAGCCTAAGGTTCCAAAAGGTAAGGAGAGGCTTTTGTTTCCTGTGTCCCCCACAAGTCTGGGCCACTGGTTAGGGCCTGGGTTTGACAAAGATCCTGGCCAGCCCTGGCTTCTCTCTGTCCTGAGTGTGAGGAGGGGACCAGCCCGGGGCAAGGGCATGAGGCCTGGGTGCCCGTAGCCCGAAGGGCAGGCTGAGTGGTGGTGGAGCTCCCGTGGTTGCCCGGCTGTGGCAAAGCTTCTGTCACGGGGAGTGAGCAGGAGACCCCAGCACCCCAGAGATGCCGAGAGGGGCAGTCAGGAGGGCCCGTGGTTCTTGGGAATTGGTGAGGGTCAAAGGAGAGTTGCAGGGCACGAGTTCTGACAGGATTGGCTGGAAACACAGAGACATCTGGCTCAGGGGACAGGCTGTGACCAGTCCCAGTACTGATGCGGCCAAGAAAGCCCCCACTGCAGACACCCGCTGCTCTCTGGGGTCTCATTCCTGTCTGGTTCTCGGCAGGTTTGGGCTCTTGGATTCCCAGGAGGGGACGTGAAATGCAGGTAGGGGCCACAGACCCTACGGTGTGGCTTCCCCAGGCAGGAAGGACAACTCTCACTCTGGGAGGACCTGGGTGAGGCACCCAAGTGGAAGAGGTAAAAAGATCAGGCTCTATCAAGGTGCAGAGCCCACTGCTCTAGGGCAAGTCAGAGATGGAAATTCCTGGAGCTGGAGGCAGGGCTCCTCCAGGAGGAATGGGGGAGGTCCTGCCAAGTCCATGATGGCCAAGCAGAAGCTCAGGGTGAGGGCATGCGTGCAAGCCCTTTCCTCATCACAGTACGACACCCAGCATACATGGCAGGCTCAAGAACCCCCTCCCCACCCCGGATCTAGGGGGTGGAGCCACTTCCTGGGACTCCCCCTGGATGACTGTCAATGCAGCTTACTCCAACGACAATTCACACGTCTCACGTTGCGTGTCCCAGAGTCCCTTGGGAGAGCAGAAGCTCGGCATCCAGCAACTTCTCTACCTCTGGACCCCCAGCTCCCAGCACATTACTATACAGGAGCTCCAACATTTTGTGGCCCAATACATGGGGCTGCCGGACTCCACCTAGCAAATAGGCAGGTACCGCAGTCCGGAGGCGATGTCTCCACGAGTCCTAGCTGCCCGCCTGGTGAGCCTGTACCCAGGGGTGGGCATCCGGTGCCCAGGGGTGGGCAGCTGGTGCAGAGCCGGCTGTAAGGCGGAAGCCGAGCTCCCTCCCCTGCCCCTAAGGCCTTCCCTGCTTTCCCCAAGGGGTGGGTCTGCCTCAACAAGTTGGGGCTGGCAGTGTTCCCAGCTTGGGAAATGGGAGTCCTCTTGTATCTGAAGGCCTGGGGCAGGCTTGCAGCCCAAGGGATCAGGTGTCAGGACTGGCTGCCCTGCCCAGCAGGGAAGGGTTCAGACCTGCAGGCACTTAGGGCTGGAGTCAGGCTTCTCGTCCTGGTCCTGAGACAGGCTTCAGCTCATTGTGTCAGCAGAGATGGACTCCAGATAGCACAGGACAAGAGACCCAAACCAGCTCCAGTTCATGGAGGAATGGCAGCAATGGCCCCTAAGGTGGGGCTGTTGTTTGCAAAACACTCCACTACGTGTTTTTACGAAGAGACAATTCACTGAGTACTGACTTGGTGCCAGGCCTGCGCTGAGCCCTTCGCGTGCTTCATTTTACACGTGGGGCGGAGGCACGGAGGGAGCCGGCTTCAGACTCACACAGTTAGCGAGGGGCCGCCTCTCGTGCCAGACTCACTGCTTGCATGCATTCGGAAAAGACAGCAGAATACGTGGAAAGCTCACGACTTCTGAGCCTCCATAGGCAGGACAAGTGAATGATTTTCTCATCTATAAAATAGGGATAACAAGGCCGACACTGAAGAACTGTGTCAAAAGTAAAGCATAATACGAGATATGTAAGCGCCAGCCCATGCCAGGTAGTCAGTGAAAGCCCTTTTCTGCCCTTTTCCCCCCTCCCCCCTCTACTGAGCAGGACCCCTCGTGTTGGGCCACTATGGCCTGCTCTGCTCCAGCCTGAAAGCTTCTGGGGGAGCATCCATCCTCTGGGACCCACCCCAGGCCTGCTGGAGGGGCCACAGAGCCAATAAGTGCCGAGACAGGAGAAGAAAACCAACCACCATCTCAGGAAGCACCTTACTGACAGAGAGCCCAGGGCCTGGAGAGCGCCTGAGGGTCACGGGGAGAGGCCGGCACCCAGGAGCCTCCACCTCTAGTTCTGCGCCCCTTCCTCAGCGACTGAATTTCTCCTATCACCTTCTTATTCCAGATTCTTCCCACCTCCCTGGCTGAGGGTGAGAGAGGTCCGCTCTGCCGATGGGCCCTCCCTTCTCTCTAGATCCTGTATCCTAAGGGAAAGCCATAGTCTCATGGGCAGGAGGCCTGTGGGACCCCACCTGGGTCAGGCTGATGCTACGTGGCCTTCTACTGGCGGGGACTGGCTTCTTTTAGAGGGGCCTCAGCAGGCCGGGGGCGGGGGGAGGGTGTCCCCGTGCCTGGGGTGAGTCACTCTGGCACGGCCAAACTCAAAGCTCAGCATTCTGGGAAGCGTGCATAGCCACGTGAGGGCAGCGGGTGCGGACAGACTGAGGAAGTGGCCGAGCCCCCCTCAGAATCTCTGCCACTTCCTGTGGCGCCCCAGCCTGTCAAGCCTAGTGAGTCAGCTTCTTTCTCCTGCCTGGGATCTTCGGAAGGGCCACAGGGCTTCTCTTCTCCTTGGGTGTCACCGTGGTTGGTGATAAACAGTCAGGAACCCTCTCATCTAGGTATTGCAAAATCTTTCTCCGTGGATCCTACTTTGTTTCTGGGGAGAAGGTGGGGACACGACGCCCATTTTACAGATGAACCTGAGGCTTGAAGAGGCCCCGTGACTCATCTAATCCCATAGCTTCCAAGCCTTGCAACTCTTTCTGCTCCACACAGGGCCCTCCTGAGGCCGGGAAAGGAACCTTCTGCAGCAATTATCCCCATGCCAGCTCGTGGGATTTAAGGATAGGGAAAGCCACCAAGGCAAAAGTTAGAGCTGGCACAGAAAGGGCATATACAAATCCTTCCCTGATATGGGTCCGATGGTCCCGGGCCTCCCGCCACTTTGCCAGCAGGGTCCCTGCACCAGGAGCCTGACTGTTGGAGGTGAAGTCACCCTCTGGCCCATCCCGGGCTGGGTGAGCCTCATAGCCTGCGGCGGTGCAGGTGGTGATGTGAGTCTTACTTAGTGAGCATCTAGGTGACCCTGGCTCTACATGCAGGACCCCAGCTGGATTCAGGAAAAGGGGGCTCTGAAATGGACAGGACCCCATAGACAGGCTCTGGTTCGGGCAGACAACCCTGAGCAGTGCTGAGGTGGGGGAAGTGTTTGGTCTGCAGGAGACGCATCAGCAGAAGGTCCTGGGGAGCGAGGAGAAAGCGGCCAAGAAAAGAGAAGCGGCTACTTCACCGGGAGGGGCCCTCCGCCACGGCCCGGCGACAGGGCCAATGGGTCAACCTGATGGGCCGCCTTCCCTTCCGTGGGTGTGAGACGCCTGCCCCCGTCCCGGCCAGGGCAGGCCTGTCTCCCGAGGTCCACCCAAACCTGCTGGGCAGGCAGCGGCCCCCTCCAGGGGAGAGCCGCCCTGTGCTCCCCGGGCAGCATGTGCTCACACACTTCCTCCTCCACTGTTTAGTCTCCCCTGGACACTGGGGATGGAAACGCGCTCCCTTTAACAGGCCAAGGAACCGAAAGAGGCTTCTGGAGACTCTAAATGGGAACTGTGAGGAGCCTCCTGCTCCAGGGGGGAAATCAGGAGGACAGCAGGATCCCCTGGGCCAGGACACAAGCTTGCTGCCCAGTTCCAGAGGGAGGGCACTCTGGTGGCAGGGGGAGGAGCTGCCACGAGCAGGATTACAACTTCCACGGGTCACGCTCGGCTGTTCTTGCCTGGGGAGATGCAGCAGATAACCAAGGAAGAGGGGCTTTGGGGTTCGCAGCTGGCAAAGGACTGGACTAAAATGCTGGGACCCACGTTCTGGTCCCCACTCTGCCGGACACCAAGCAGCTGGGCCACAAAAAGAAACTTCTCACAGCCCTGGGCTATGAATTGTGGGGATTAGAATGGGTGGTTTCTATGTTCCTAACAGCTTTAAACGCCCTGAGAAATGACTAGAGAAGTCTCTAGCCTCATCCCATATTGCTGGCAAAGGGCCTGGATTCTTGAACCAGATCTCTTTGGTTCAAATACCAAGTCTGCCATTTAATAGCTGACTTGAACTTGGGTGAGCAATTCCACCTTTCCATACCTCAGGCTCCTTATCCGGGGACAAAGAATTTATCTCCTTCATAGGCTGGTTAGGAGAATTCATTAAACTAACATGTGTACAGCGGCTGCAGGAGGCCCAGGCCCGGGGTCCTCTGGACAGAAGCTGCTTAGCACTGGCTGCGGTCACATTCTAGTCGGTCTGTCCCTGTCAGAAACTGCAGGTCAGAGCGTGAGTTCAGATCGATAATTCCCATCAGGATGTACTTAGCAGCTCTCTCTCATTTTCTCTCTGAGGGCGTCCTTCTCCCAGTCTGGTGGCACGTGTCACAGTCTGGCCTTAGAACACTGGTTGGGGCCCAATTCTGGGGCCCATCTGAGGTAGGGAGGCTCCTGAGAGGCCCCCATCAGGCAACCTGGCAGGGGATAGGAACAAGGGCTGGGTGCTCACGTGGGAGTCTCTTTCCTGTCTCTGAGCAGCCTCCAAGGGCAAGGCCTCCCGGGGACAAGGATTGCCCTGGCCTCCTACCTGCCCAGGAAGGAGCGGAGTCAGCACTGTTTACCCCAGTAGTAACTGGCACTCTCAACTCTCCTTGCGGACAGAAGCCCTGGCAGACCTACGGCGACTCTCTAACACTGGGCTAAGGCCTTGGCCAGTACGACAGATGGACAGATGGACAACCCGGCTGCTGTGTTCAGATCCTGAGATGGGGGCTCTCGTGATGAGTCACTTTTACAGTCAAAAGGCTCAGCAAAAGCAATGACCCTCAGGAGGTTGCAGGGCCCAGGAGACCAGCTTCCGGCACAGACACGGCCGGCCACAGCCCACCCAGAGACAGGGGGGTTCGCCCAGAGCCCCACTCCCTCCGAGGCCTAACCCCTTCACCTCTGATTCTAACCATCTCAAACTTTCTTTTGGTTGCTTCAGCCTCCTTCTCTGAGTCCAGAGAGTGCCTCACAGCCTGTAGGTGCCTTACACAGGCCAGGATATGGGCACTGGGGGCTCTGAGATGGTAAATGAAGGGGGCAGGAGGGCCCTGCCTTGAGGTGGGGGCAGAGCAAGAGACAAAGCACTGCGAGAGAAGGGGCGGCTTCCAGGGTCTCCTGTACACGACAGAGAGGCTGTGCTCAACCCCTCAGGCTCATGACAGCCCTGGTCCTCAAGCCCTAACCCCCTGGGGACTGTTTTCACTGTCCCACAATCACCTTAACCCCATGCATCAGTGCTGAACTGCCCACTAGCAGTCTGGGTAAATGACACTTCTGTTCTCCCAGGAACAAATCCTGGACTAGTCATTGTCTCTCCTTCCTGTGGGTCAGGGTTTATGGCTTCATTCTGTCCCTGGTCTCTCCCATCGGTCCCTTCCTTTTCTACCTCCCTCATCTGCTAGGCAGCAGGCTTGGAGTGGTATTCCTTGCACCAAACTACTCTTCATCTTGACCATCAGGTTCATCATACCATTTGTAACCTGTCACTCTCTGCTCCAAAGCCCTTCTTTGATTGTGGGATAAGTTCCGGCCTGGGCATTTGGTTACAATACGCTTCGATGTGACCTTGCTCTTCCCTGCCTCGACGTCCAGCCACATGTAGATATCCCACGGAAATGTCAAGGCCCAGCTGTAACCTCTCCTCCGTGAGGAGTCCATGGAGTACCCCCTTCTCTGTCGCCACAGCGCTCCACGCTCACTGGTTACTCGGCCTGCATGGATTCAACTGCAGCCTATGTACACGAGTGTGGGAGGGCCCCTTCACCCCCACCCCTGCCCCCAGGTCCTGGAGGGTCCGCCTCCGTCCCCAGCGTTGGAAGGAGACGCAGAGCAACTGGTCCAACCCTCCCATTTAAAGATGAGGAAACTGAGGCGCGGAGACGGAAGGTGACTCGCCGGGATCAAGCACTCAGCGATCAAATGAGCCGGGGCTCGGATCCTCCAGCTGGCGACCCGGCCTCTGTCCCTATTTCTCCGGGCCTCGCGCCTCTGGGGGGGGGGGGGGGCAAATCGCGTGGACCGAGCGGAGAAACTAGGCGAGCCGGTGAAGCTGGGAAAGGAGAACCGAGGAAGGGGAAGGCGACCCCCCGCGGGCCCGCGGCAGGTCCGGCTGAGCCCCCTCCCCTTCCAGCCAGGCCCGGACTCACTTGGCCGAGAGCGTGTTGATGGAGCCGGTGACGAGCATGAGCCCGGCCAGGAACAGCTGGTATTTGGTCCAGGCCATGGCGGTTAATGCAAGGAGCGAGAAACCGCAGGGACCCCCGCGACCTCCGCGCTCGTTCCAGGCAGCAGCTCCCGACCCCGTCACCCGGGGGTCTTGGGAGCGAGCTCTTCCGGGCCGGGCGTCACGTGACCTTCCCGGTCCCGCCCCGCGCCGTGGCCCCGCCCCCAAGGAGGGTGCCTGGCTGCCGTGCGGAGGCGGTGCAGAGCCGCCCGGGGCGCGCCAGTCCCCACAGCTTGACAGTGGCAAGTCACTGATCCAGTTCTCCCCATATGTAAAAGCGGCGAGAATACATTGTTGATGTCGGAGCGTTTTGTAAACCGTTTAAAGAGATTGAGCTGAATGATGTCAGAGACGAACCACAAGGTGGAAACGTCCTTTTGGGAATCTCTTCTGAACATCCCCCGCCCCCCCACCCGCCCGGGAGGCCTGGAACTTGTCCCTAAGATGTGTTGTTCCCGTCTTCCAGAAAAGTGGCGTAGTCCACCTTTGGTCCCCGGGAGACCATTTTATAGCTGAGGAAACTGAATCAAGAGAAGTCAAGTGATTTGCGTAATTACGATCATGGATACGAGTGAGTGATGGAATGGGGGTTTGCACGTAGGTTCCTCAGTCTCCTTCAGATCCGTACCCTTGACACTGCCCCTCCACCAGTGCTCCTCCCGTGCATTCCCAGAATGCTGCTCTGAGGCATCCATAGCAGAATGACCTAGGTTTGTTTGCTGAGCATTTACTGCTTTTAAGATCCTAGTCCTAGTTCTCAGCGCCCTCCCTCCCCCCCATGTCCTCTCTTCCCCTCTCCAGGCCTCTAGTCTGCCCCTCATGCCCTGTCACATCACATGCTGGAGTGCAAAGCCTTGGGGCAACTGCTTAAGACCCAGGGGACACATTTCCCCCATTACTGCAGATCTTGTTACTTGAGGTGCATACATAAGATCTGTTTGCCAGCTCCTCCTTCTTCCTCTAAGACCGCATTGAACTTGGGGAAAATGGCCAGTGTTGAACGAGAAAAACTCTGAAGGGACTGCACCAGACCACTTTATTGCAGGAAGACCTGCAAGAGAAGGTGCACAAGTGGGGGCCTGGGGACAAAAATGTAGGAGGTTACGAGGAAAAGGGCTTTTCTGGGGGAGGGAATGCCAGTGGGATGGCACAGAGACACGAGTGGGCGTGGAGTGTGTCTGGGACCCACAGACCTGCCGGGAACTTCTATGCTTCCTTCACTGGAACTTTCTCTCTTCAGTCAGCGGGAGAGATGCAGATACAGAGGAGGGGTCTTCTGAGCTTCTTGTCCTCAGTAAACGCAACTGCTTTCATGTGATTTGTATATGTATGTATATATGTATGTATGTATTTTTAAATGCATACTTATTTTATTTTTAAAAATTTTTTAAATTTCTTTTTGAGTGGGAGAGCATGAGCAGGGGAGGGGCCGAGAGAGAGAGGGGAACAGAGGATCCAAAGCGAGCTCTGGGCTAATAGTAGTAAGCCCCATGTGCAGCTTGAACTCACGAACTGTGAGATAATGACCTGAACCGAAGTCAGACACTCAACCTACTGAGCCACCCAGGGGCCCTTATGCTATTTTATCTTTTATGTTTATTTATTTAAGTAATCTCTACAACCAGCATGGGTTTCGAACTCACGACTCCGAGATCAAGAGTTACGTGTTCTTCTGACTGAGCCAGCCAGGTGCCCCATCATGTGGTTTTAAAAAGGCGAAAGATTTACACGATCTGAAGAGAAACAAGAGTTCCATCATGTGGATTTAAAAAGAACCCATGCAGTTATCAAAATACTTTCCCTGAGATGCTGAGACCTGTAGAGGTGCATGCAGGCAGGCTGGGCAGACCCCACCAGCTGTGGTGCCCCATCCCTATTGGAGACAGTTCCTACAGGCCACAGTGACATACTGGATGGGACTCTGGGCCATTTTCCCCACCAGCCAAAGTCTCTGTCCTGAAGTAAACATTCCTAATGACCAGTGGTGTCACCAGCCCGACATGATGTCACTAGCAGCACAGTCTTTGTGTCCACAACCACATCAGACAGTGTATTTTAATTTGTCACAGTGTTCTGACCATTTATCAAGCTGCTGTCCCCGGGGCCCAGGAGACAGGAGGATTTATTGGCAAATATACATGTAACCCCCTATGTGCCAGGCCCCCAGCCAGGTGTGGGGCCCCAAGACAAGACCCCTATCCTCAAGAAGCTCAGGATTTTATGGCAGATAGGGGTGAGCACACCGGTAACCACATAGAAGTGTGAATAAGAGGCAGAGGAGGTTGGGAAGAAGATGGATTCCCTAAGAGGGGCAGGAGTGGGGGCATGAAAGTGACAGTCAGTGCTGTCCTGGATCAGGTGCCCCTGTCTGTGTCCACCTGTGCTTGACCTTAGTTCTCCCAGCAGCCCCATGAAGCTGAAATTCTAGGGAGATTTGAGCAGGGACTTGAAGGAGAAGTTCCAGACGGAGAAGGGCACATTCCAGGCAGAGACAACCATGTGGGCAGAGTGGAGGTGACCAGCCAGCCTTCAACAGGGGGCAGCCTGCCCTGGTTAGGCTGTTTACAGGTGAAAACAAGGGTTGGCATTAGTGACCATAGGTGGCAGTGAGCCCCGGATAAAGGCACTGGGGCCACAGGAGATGGAAATTCTGAGAAAAGTAGAGAGGGATCTGGGTGGGTATGTTTGCAAAAATCATCTGGATTCTTATTTGATGAAATTCAGGGATAGAGCTTAATATGTATGTTGGGTACAAATTTGCCTCATAATTTTGGAAGCCTTGGTTTCCTGGGTTAAGCAACGTGTCCGCAAACCCAACCTTAAAACTTTCTGAGCCTGTAGAAAGTCAAAGGTGGGTCCATCTTCTCTGTGTGGTGGTCTGGCCATCCAAGGAATAGTTGTCTTATAATTGCTCAGATTTGATTGTCTTGAATAAAGACAGCAGCTTCCGTGAAGTTGGGAGTTACATGAAAGGGAGGACATTTAGCAAAGTTTTAGCAGAGGGAGGAAATTTACTAAGCATTAAGGGTGCTCCTTCCACAGAATCCTGTGCATGAATAGGCCGGTAGATGTACATATGACATTCTTCATGATCCTCTTAAAGGTGCAGAATCTTCAGGAGAGGAATAGCATCTGTGCAAGTTGTCCTAGACTAGGGAAGAGAGAGACAGCAGCTTCCAGTGGGCTCTGCGCCTTAGAGTAAATTGACCATAGGTTAGTCACTTAATCACTCAGAGCCCTACTTACCTGTCTGTAAAATAGGAACACTAGCATTCAGAGCTTGTGTGCGCAGGGAAGGACAGATGCAGAAGTGCAGTGGGAGGCGCTATGGGGAGAATCAGTATAGCTACTGTGAGGTCAGGGCTGGTCCAGCAGAGAGGTACACAGAAGGATCGGAGGCTGTGCATTAAAAAGCACTTCTCATGATTTGCCTAAGTGCATGATCCAGGCTTCCGGTTGGGGACATTTCGAACAGATTTGCATGCTACCTCCAAAGAACCTCTAATTTCTGGACTCAAATACAAAATGCGTCATTGCAAACTCCTGCATTTGTATGCAAAGCTTACTGCCTGCCCATGTCTTGTCTGAAAGATTGAACATTTCCCCGATCAATTTAATCACATTTTGGATGAGGAGAATTACTTTACCCAGGAAGGGACAGAGCTACGTGGACAGGCAGTCCAGGACAGACCTGTTTTGTTCCAAACAAGCTTTTGCTGTATGTCCTTGGGCCATTTCGCTCCTGTGTACTGTTCTTCTGCTAGAATGTGATCTCCCTGTGGGCAGGTGACAAAGATTTTTTGGCTCAACCCAACTTTAGTCCTGAATCGTCTCCTGGGCTCTTGTGGGTACTTCCATATAAAATCCAACTTTGGTAAGAGCCTGCTAAGTTGGTTTAGCCAGAACCCTGTACCCTCCAAATCTCTGATCACCTTCCATATCTTATCGGATTCTTCATGCCCCACGCTCTCCCAGGTGGTGTCTGATCACGTGACCCTGTCTTCTGCAAGAATCCTGTTAGGTGGGTTCAGCCAGAATCCCCTTTATCCGTGATGGTTCCTCTTCATCGTTTTCCATCCACCGACCCCTGCTCCCCCTCTCCTGCCCCCCCCCGGTTGGTTATAAATTCCCACTTGCCCATGCTGTATTTGGAATGGAATTCTACGCCAAGGTCTCATCCTCTAGCGCAATAGTCCTGAATAAAATCTGTATTTATTGCTTTAACTACTCTCTGGCCCTGGTTTTTTTCTGATGCGGGGTTAGGTACCAGTTGCCAACACTCACAACAGGGTAGGTGCCTCGGGAAGCTCTCTGAGGCTGGGGCTGGGAGGAAGAGGGCAGGGTCAGGTCCCAGCTGATTCCTGGGAGAGCAACTGAGACAGATCAGGGCATGACCAGACCTCACCTGGGAAGAGAATGTGAATGATCTTTACTGGCAGAGAGGAGGTGGGTGTTGGAGTTCACCAGCTCCTTCTGGCTGACTTTAGTGGTTTCTATGGTGACCGCAGATGATGAGATTAGGCGTCACCTGCTGTTTCCAGCTTCAGACTCTCATAAGGTCATTCTCCAACCCTCTCTCTGCCTTTCTTTCTTAGCATCTTTTTTGGGGAGCCTCTTCTGTCTGTCCTTTAGAGCCGGTCAGCAGATCCTGGAAGCTGGTGTTTGGCTTGGTCCCCTGGGGGCATGATCGAGTTGGACCCAGATAAAGCACTTCAGTTAAATTTGATTCAGATCAGCCATGAATCATTTTTTAGTATAAGCATGTCTCCAAGGTTGTTTGGGAGGGTTCGTTTATACTAAAAAGTGATTCATGATTTATTTGAATTCAGGGTTCACTGGGCATCCCCTATTTCATTTGCTGAGACTGGTAGCCTGGCTGGCCTGGTACCCAGCTCAGTTCCCTCACTCAGAGACAGTGAGCCGGGACGGTGGCCGCATGGATTTGGTGTGTCTTAGGTAAGTGTATTCCTTTGAATACGCTGTTGAGTAAGTCCATGAGGTTTTCTTTTTCGGACTCTGTTGAGTCTCTACATTTACATCAGCCTCCAGGAAATGAGCCTCATACAGGGGAACCCCTAGGTTCCTGTGTTTAACACCCTTCTGACTAAGGGTGAGGGCATCTGTAGGATTTTTAGGACACAGATGGGGTTGAGCACTCTCCCTCTTTTGCATACTGTTTCCCGGGTCCCGTGCAGGCCAGACCCGGAGCCCCCATAGGGAACACCTCACCGAGCCCAACTCTTTTGCTTTCCAGGTAAGGAAGCCCAGGCCTAGAGTGCAGGTAACTTGCCCAGGTCAGTCGTGAGTGACTTGTGAGCTATATTTATTTACTATGTATTTATTTTTTGGATTCAGTTTTTATTAATTTACTTTAAACCTGATTGTAATAAAACAATTCACTGGCCCTGTATATGTTTAATTACATTTAAAACAATTCAACTTGTCAGGCACCTGGGTGTCTCAGTCACTTGAGCGTCTTTTGCTTTCAGCTTAGACCATGATCAGGGTTGTGGGATCGAGCCCTTCATCAGGTTCCTTGCTGAGTGTGGAGCCTGCTCGGGATTTTCTCTCTCTCTCTCTCTCTCTCTCTGTCTCTCTTTCCCTCTGCCTCTCCTCCCCCTCGAGTTCTTCCTCTCTTTCTTATATATATATACATATATATATATATATATATATATGTATGTATATATATATGTATGTATATATATATAAACACTACAAACTGTGAACAAACTAATTGAAAAAATATTTTTGAAATATTTGGGAAAAACTGAACATGGTCTGGATAATGAGTTATTCTAATTTTATTGTATATATTAGTTTCTAATTGTTGCTGTAACCAATTATCATAAACATAGTGGTTTATTTTTATTTTTTTTTAATTTTTTATGTCTTTTATTTATTTTTGAGAGACAGAGAGAGACAGTGCGAGCAGGGGAGGGTCAGAGAGAGAGGGAGACACAGAATCTGAAGCAGGCTCCAGGCTCTGAGCTAGCTGTCAGCACAGAGCCCGACGCGGGGCTCGAACCCACGAACTGTGAGATCATGACCTGAGCCGAAGCCGGACGCTTAACCAACTGAGCCACCCAGGCGCCCCATAAACATAGTGGTTTAAAACAATACAAATTTATTGTCTTATTGTCTGCAAGTCAGAAGTCTGAAATTTAGTCACTGGACCAAAATCAAGAACTGTGGGGGCACCTGGGTGGCTCAGTCAGTTAAGTATCCGACTTCAGCTCAGGTCATGATCTCGTGGTTTGTGGGTTCAAGACCTGTGTCAGGCTCTGTGCTGACAACTCAGAGTCTGGAGGCTGCTTTGGATTCTATGTCTCCCTCTCTCTCTGCCCATTTCCCAATCATTCTCTGTTTCTCTCTGTCTCAATAATAAATAAAAACATAAAAAAAATTCAAAATCAAGAACTGTGCTCCTTCTGGCAGCTGTAGGGGAGAATCTGTTTATCTTTTCTAGCTCCTAGAGCTCACCTCCTTTCCTTAGATCCTGGCCCCACGTCGCTCTGACTTGTTTCTGTAATCATATCTCCCTCTCACTTGGACCCTCTTGCCTGAAAAATCCAGGATATCCTCCTTGCCACCATCTCAAAAGCCTTAACTTATTTTTAAAGCATTTTGTGTATTTATTTTTTTTAAGTAAGTTCTAGGCCCAACGTGAAGCTTGAATTCATGACCCCAAGATCGAGAATCACATGCTCCACCCACTGAGGCAGCCAGGTGCCCCTCAAAAGCCTTATTTTAATCACATCTGCAAGGTCCCTTTTGTCACATGAGGTAACCTATTCACAGGTTTGGGGAATTAGGTCCTGAACATCTTTGGGGGTCCATTATTCTTTCTACTGCATTTATGACAGAGGTGTCTGAATTATATTTCTGAAAGAGTTCTTAGCAATCAGAGACTGGGGTAGTCACAGGTGAAATGATCTGCTTTAAAATGCACCCCCAACCTTTCCATTCATTTGCTGAAGCCTTAGTCCCCAATGCGATGGTATTTGGAGACGGGGCCTTTGGGCGATAATTAGGGTAATGCCAGGTTAGAGGTTAGGTCTTTATGATGAGTTCATGGCCTCATAAAAGACGTTTCTCCGCATGCGCATACCAAGCAGAGGCTATGCGGGAACACTGGGAGAAGGTGTCCGTCTGACAACCAGGGAGAAGGCTCTTCACAAGAAACAAACTGGCCAGCTCCTTGACTTTGAACTTCCCAGCCTCTAGAACTGTGTGCCATCGATTTCTGTTGTTTAAACTCCCTGGTCTATAGTATTTGGACTTCCCAGCCTCTAGAACTGTGTGCCATCGATTTCTGTTGTTTAAACTCCCCGGTCTATAGTATTTGGTTATGGCAGCTGGAGAAGATGAAGACAACTCTAGAAAAAGGAAAAAAGAAAAAAAAAAAACCCAAACTAAACAGGAAACAAGAATGGCAGGAGGTTGATGGTTGTTGAAGCTAAGTTTCGGAGACGCAGGGCTCTTACATTATCTGAAAGATTTTCTGCGTGTTTGAAGTTTTCCACAGTAAAAACAAATAGGCAATCTTTTAAATGAAATTTAAGTTTTAATTGGAGTAGAGCTGACATATAAAATTCTACTAGTTTTGGGTGTCCACTATGGTTGTTTGGTGATCACGCACATCACAAAATGCTCACGTCGGTAAGTGTAGTTACCACCTGTCAGCGCACAAAGTGGTTACAGTATTATGGACTGTGTTCCCTGTGCTGTATTTTTCACCTCTGTGACTTATTGACTTTATACCTGGAAGTTATTCGTACCTCTGAATCCTCTTCACCTAGTTTTTTAGAAGTTGTAAAACGTTTATTTACTTTGAGAGAGAGAGTGTGAATGGGGAAAGGGCAGAGAGAGAGGGAGATAAAATCCCAAGCAGGCTCCATGCTCAGTGCAGAGCCTGACTCAGGGCTTGATCCCATGACTGTGAGATCACAAGCTGAGCCGATATCAAGAGCCAGACCCTTGGGGCACCTGGGTGGCTCAGTTGGTTAGGCATTCCACTTAGGCTTGGGTCATAGTCTCACAGCTCGTGAGTTCAAGCCCTGTATCGGGCTCTGTGCTGACAACTCAGAGCCTGAAGCCTGCTTTGGGTTCTGTGTCTCCCTCTCTCTGCCCCTCCCCTGCCCATGCTCTGTCTCTCTCATTCCTTCAAAAATAAATAAACATTAAAAAAAGAAGTTGTACACTTAATCACCTGAGCCCCCCAAGGGCCCCTTAATCCTCTCTACCTGTTTTGGCCTCCCTCTTCCTCACCGCGGCAATCACCAGTTTGTTCTCTGTATTTATGAATCCTAAACATGCAATCTATATGATACTAAAACACAAATAGATATATAAATCAATGGTAAAGAATAGAATGTCTGGAAATACACCCAAATATTTGTAAAAATCTAGTAATAAAACTGGCACTTCAAATCAGTAGGGATTATTTAAATAGTATTGGGACAATTGGTTAGATATCTGGGAAAAAAATCTGGGTTCTTACCTCTCTCCTTACACCAAAATGAATTCCAGTTTGATAAAAGATTTGGTTAACTAGAACAAAAATTAAACCATAAAATTGCTAGACGTAAACATGGAAAGCCGTTTAAAAAAGTAATGGTGTTGGAGGGGGAAAGGCCTTTCTAAGTATGATACAAAACCTTGCATGGAGGAAAAAAGCATAAATAAAATCAAAGATAGAGGACTCTGGAAAATATTTGCAACTCATGTCACAAAGGGCTAATTTCCTCAGCACATAAAGAGGTCTTAAATATCAATGTGATATACATTTCTCGAAAGACAGTATGTAGATGGCTAAAAAGGACAGGAAAACATGCTCAGCCATTCTTAGCCATTGAGGAAATCCAAATCAAAAACACAATGAGGCCCCTGGGTGGCTCAGTTGGTTAAGCGCCCAGGTCGTGATCTCACAGTTGTGGAACTGAGCCCCATGTCCACCTCTGTGCTGGGCTCTGTGCTGGACATGGGGCCTGCTTAAGATTCTCTCTCCATCTCCCTCTGCCCCTCCCCACCTCTAAAAAAAAAGAGTGGAGCAGGGAAGGGAGATAACAAGTATTGGACAGGACATAGAGAAACTGGAACCCTTATGCATTTCTGGTGGGAATGGAAAATGGTACATCTGTTTTGGAAAACAGTTTGGCTGTTCCTTAAAAGGTCAAACATAGTTACCATAAGACTAAGCAATCTACCCTAGGGTATTTATCAAAAAGAAATTAAAACATACATCTACCTAGGGTGCCTCGATGGCTCAGTCGGTTGAGCAATCAGCTTGATTTTGGCTTAGGTCATGATCCCAGGGTCGCGGGATCGAGCCCCGTGTAGGGCTTGCACTGAGCATGGAACCTACTTGGGATTTTCTCTCTTTCTCCCTCTACTCCTCTCCCATGCTTGCTGGATCTCTCTCTCTCGCCATTCTCTCTCTCTCTCTCTCTCTCTCTCTCTCTCTCTGTCTCTCCCTAAGCAAACGCACATCCACTCCAAAACTGTTACATTAAGGTTTTATAGCGGCATTATTTATAATAGTAAAAAAGTGGAAACAACCCAACTATTCATCATCAACAGAAGAAAGAGGAATGCAGACAGGCGGATCCTTGCAATGGAATATCATTCAACAATAAAAGGGAAGGAAGTTCTGACATACGCTACAACGTGGATGAACCTTGAAAACAATATGCGGTGTGACAGAAGTCAGCCTTATGATTCTCTGTATGTGAACTGAATGTCCAGCATAGGCAAAACTATGTTGAGAATAGATTAGGGGTTGCTTCCGCCCAGCAGGGGATGGTGAGGTCTGGGGCTGGGGGGCAGTGACTAATAATGGGTACATTGAGTTTCCTTTTGTGAGGGAGATGAAATGTTCTAAAATCCAATGGTGGTGATGATTACACAGCCTGAGAAGAGACTAAGACCCCTGAATTGTACACTGCATGCAGGTGAGTTTTGTGGGATGCAAATTGTTTCCTAATTAAGACATTAATAAAAACTGAATACAAACAAGACCAGAAACACACAAGGAAAATGGACGGTGAATATAAGCAGACACTCCATGGAAAAGGCTGTGTCTCTTAGACCTGTGAGAAGATGTTCAACTTCACTCATAAGAAGAGAAATATAAATGAAAAGTATAATAAATACCTAGCCGATTGGGAGATTTTAAAAAATATTAAAAAAATTTTTTTTAATGTTTTTATTTATTTTTGAGAGAGAGAGAGACAGCATGAGCTGGAGTCACAGGATCTGAAGATAGCCTCCAGGCTCTGAGCTAGAGGTCAGCACAGAGCCTGACGCAGGGCTCAAACCCACGAACCATGAGATCATGACCTGAGCCAAAGTCGGACACTTTAACCGACTGAGCCACCCAGGCGCCCCTAAAAAATATTTTTATACCAAACTTGATCACCACTCTACTAGACTCTAGAATCTAGAGTATTTTTTTTTCAATTTGGTTCTGAAATGCAAGTCAACTAAAGAAATTCAAATAATATAAAGAAAAGAGCAGAATTAAATGGATGTCCTGAACTTGTTGAAAGAGGGGTCAGAATGGCTAAAATTAACAACTCAGAAACAACAGATGTTGATGATGATGCAGAGAAAGGAGAAGACTTTTGCCTTCTGTTGGTAGGAATGCAAACTGGTGCAGTTACTCTGGAAAATAGTGTGGAGGTTCCTCCAAAAGTTAAAAATAGAACCACCCTACAACCTAGCAATTGCACTACTAGGTATTTATCCAAAGGATATAAAAATGGTAATTCAAAGAAGCAAATGCACCCTAATATTTATAACAGCATTATCAACAATAGCCAAATTATGGAAAAAGCTCAAATATCCATCGACTGATGTACAGATAAAGAAAATGTGGTGTGTGTGTATGTATGCATATGTGCGTGCACACACACACATGTTGGAATACTACTTGGTCATCAAATGGAATGAAATCTTGCCATTTGCAACAATGTGGATGGAACTAGAGTGGATTATGATAAAGGAAATAAGTCACTCAGAGAAGACAAATAGCATATAATTTCACTCATATGTGGAATTTAAGAAACATAACAGATGAGCATAGGGGAGGGGAAGGAAAAATAAGATACAAACAGACAGAATGGGAAACCATAAGAGACTCTTAAATACAGAGAACAAACTGAGGGTTCCTGGAGGGGAGGTGGTAAACGGGCGATGGGCACTAAGGAGGGCACTTGCAGAGAGGAGCACTGAGTGTTGTATATAGGTGATGAATCACTGGTTCTACTCCTGAGACCAGTACTACAACACTGCATGTTAACTAACTTGAATTTAAATAAATACATTTTCCTAAAAAATATTTTTATAAAGTTTATTTTTATTTATTTGGAGAAAGATATAGAGAGTGAGTGGGAGAGGGGAAGAGAGGGTGGGGTGGGGGTGGAGAGACAGAATCCCAAGCAGGTTCCACGCTGTCAGCACACAGGTGCATGCAGGGCTTGAACCCATGAGCTGTGAGAACACGACCGGAACTGAAACCAAGAATTGGATGCTTTTTTTTTTTTAATTTTTGTTTGTTTATTTATTTTTGAGATAGAGCACCAGCAGGGAAGGGGCAGAGAGAGAGAGAGGGAGACACAGAATCTGAAACAGGCTCCAGGCTCCAAGCTGCCAGCACAGAACCCGCTGTGGGGCTCGAACCCACAGGATCGTGAGATCATGACCTGAGCTGAAGTCAGACACTTAGCTGACTGAGCCACCCAGGTGCCCCAAGAATTGGATGCTTAACTGACTGAGCCACCTAAGCACTCCTGGGAGATTAAAAAAAGTTTGTTTATTTTTGAGAAAGATTGTGCATACGTGGGGCAGGGGCAGAGCGAGGGGGGAACAGAGGATCCGAAGCAGGCCCCTTGCTGACAACAGAGAGCCTGATGTGGGGCTCAAACTCATGGACTGTGAGATACTGACCTGAGCTGAAGTCGGACGCTTAACTGACCGAGCCACCCAGGCGCCCCATGATTGGGAGTTTTTAAGCAAAGTATGACAGCGTGATGTTGCCCAGACTGTAGGGAAACACTTGCACATCAATGGGGGAAATAGAGGCAGAGCCTCTGAGGAAGGCACTTTGGTGATGTCTACTAAATGTCTACAGGCCCACCTCCTGCCCCGTGTGGTCACCTGTGAATTCATCTGCCTCCAGGCTTGTTTTACATGAGAGGCCTTCAGGATTAAGCTCTTGTTGTGCTGGGTTTTCTGGTGTATGAGACCAAAATGAGTCCTAATTGATAATCCCAGCAATGGCACATCAAGGAATTTATTCTAAAAGTTGTCTCATATGTGTGTTATAGCAGCAGATTTGAACCACTTAAATATGCACCCAGAGGAAAGAAGTGGGGTGCCTGGGGGGCTCAGTCCATTAAGCGTCGACTTCGGCTCAGGTCATGATCTTGCGGTTCGTGAGTTCAAGCCCCGTGCTGACAGCTCAGAGCCTGAAGCCTGCTTTGGATCCTGTGTGTGTGTGTCTCTCTCTGCCCCTCCCCTGCTCACGCTCTGTCTCTCCATCCCTCTCAAAAATAAATAAACATTAAAAAAGTTTAAAAAGTTAATTAAGAAAGTAGTTAAGTAAATGGTGGCGCTTTTGCACACCCGCCCCCAGAATGTGGTGTGGCTCTACGCCGGGAGCGTGCTTTCTATGGGCCAGTGTTCAACGACCTGCAAGATGCCTTGTAAAGTGCTCTGTGGAGGAAATGCGACCATTTGTGTAAGGAACTTTAAGAAAAACAACCCTGTAAAGATACAGACGGTCTGTGGACTGATGTGTAGAAACAGATAACCCTTGGTGCCTCCGTGGCTGGGGGGTTGGGGTCAAAGACTGACTTGTCACCACATATCCTTTTGGTACCTTTTGGATTTTATGCCATGTACCTTTACCTGTTCAAAAGTGCTAAGCAGAATAAAGGAGGCAGCACCAGGAAGATGGTTCATGCTGGGGATGGGACCCTTCCTTCACACTTGAAACTACCAGGATCGTCAGCTGATGCCTTCCCCAGAATACCAGGGGAGTTGGGAAGCACGGCCTTGCTGCCTAAGAGCTGGGTTATGGTCCTGGAGAGACTGGCTTCTAACTTGCTGTGTGCCCTTAGGCTGGTCGCTTTCCCTCTCTGAACCTCAGCTGGACTACCTGCCACTTAAGAGCCTCCCAGATCCCAGGCTCTGCTCCTGCGGGTGGGCCGACATGACGTTCACTGCACAGCCACTAGATGGCGCGCCGCCGCTGCCGCTGGAAGAGACGCAGCCGCTGAGGCCCACCCTGCTTTTAAAAACAATGGAGTCACCTGAGGGAATTTGTCAAAAAGCAAAGCCCCATCTTGAGCATTGTAGGGTGAGTGACTGAGAGAGGTCCAGAAGGACAAAACAGAGAGGCTGAAGGGTGAGGTGAAGGGTACAGTCAAGTGGCCTCGACCTGACCGTATCCTCAGTCAAGGGGTGATGGGGGGCCCTGGCTTGAGAAGGTGAGGGGACCCCAGGCCTGGCTCCGGGTTTAAGGCTCCCTGTCAGTTCAGAGATGCCTTGGCGGGGGTAGGGAGCCTTGAAGGGCACGGGCTGTGGAATCAGGGGCGGCCTGGTCTGTTGACCTCTCTGAGCCTCTCTTTCTCATCTGTAAAATGAGCGTAAAGAGCATAGCCACCCTATAGGGTTGATCTGGCAAAGGAAGTGCTGTGGGTAGTTCTCTTAGTAGTCTGCCCTTGACACATCAGAAGGGTCCGTCCGGGCAGCTGCCCTGTGGATAAAGCGTGGAGAGGCCGCTTCCCAGCCCCAGCCCCGAGCCCAGAAGAGGCTCCTCAGAGGACGGAGGCAGCAGTCTTTCCCAACTACTTTGCAGAAGTTGCTAACCGTTGTTGGGCCCAGAAGGCATTCCCTAGCCCTCCGATGTCGAGGTTTCCCAGATTTTACTTTTTATGGGGACATGAGAGGAAAGTACTGCATATCTCTGCTTAAAAGCAGTTCTGTTTAAATGTTATAAAATGTAAACGCTATGGAATAAGAAGGGAGGATGGCCTTTTTAAGAAGTTTTTGGCCAAAGCCAGCATTGGAAACTGCCGAGACTCAGTAGGGCTGTTAACGTGTAACTTTTATCGGCTCTGGGGGGGAAAAGACCTTTTCTTTGCAGCAGAGATTGGCTTTAGCAGGGAGGGGGCAGCAGAAAATGCGTCCAGAGAAGTCGGTCTTCTCCTGACTGAAAAAGGGACCCTTCAGGAGAGGCGTCGGCATTCCTGGCTCCCTGGCCCAGCGAGCGTCCCATGTGCTGTGTGCCTGAGGAAGTGACATCCTTTTTGCCTCACAAAGGGGCTCTTTGCTTACTCCATGAGGTTGTCCCTGCAGGAAGGGGCTCCTTTTCAGTTCCCCTGAAGGGGCACAGGGGCATCCCTGCTTGCGTTAGCCCTCAGAGGATACAGTGGAAACTGGTTTTCCTTCCTTCAACAGAGAGGGCCCCAAAGAGCAGCAGGTCTTAGCCCTTTTTTCACTTTGTTTCTTCAAAACAGTGTTTCTAGAATGTTCCTGGTAGAAGGTAGATTCTCAGGTGGGTTACCTGGAGATTCTCAAGGGGTGGGTCTGGTGCGTTGGTCCTGGGTGCCATAGCACTGTCTCATGACAGGAATCTTGTGCTAGGGGCCCTGGGGCAGGAGCTGGGGGACAGCGTGGAGTGGTCCCGGGAGCAGGGGCTGGGGAGGGCCAGCTGAAGGGCCGCGAGGCCCAATCTCAGGGATGCTGGTTGAGCAGACGAAGGGGGCCATTCCATCCCTAAGCGAAGAGCCCCAGGAGCCGGGCTGAGGGGAACGAGGGGTAGGGGAGACACTGTGTTTTCAGTCTGCTCTCTGCTCCTTCTCACCCTGTGACCGTGGGCAAGTCATTCAACCTCCCCGAGCCTTGGCCTCATCTGTAAAATGGGAGAGTGCTTGCTGGAGTCTGGGAGGTATTCCATAGTGACAGCTGTTCTCTTTCCTGTGATAGGTCATTTTAACTTGGCCCATGGGTCTCCGGGGACAGGCTTGTGTCTGCCTGTGCTATGGGAACAGGGGATGTGGTGGGCTAAGCCTGTGCCCCTCATAACTCTGCCCATACCCACCTTCCCCTTGCCAAGCCCCGTCCCCCCCCTCCCGCGCCAGCATGGCCAGCCTTCTCCTGGACTCTTAGTCTCTCATTTCAGAGCAGCTGAAGGTACAGGCTCCCATGACCACCTCCTTGGTTAGTGCCTCAGTGTCCTGATGAGTGAAATGAGGCAGGCTGAGATGCCTTTGGGGTTCCTTCCAACTCTGGCCAAATTTGTACAATGACTAGTTCTGCACTAAACTAACTGAGGCAGGGAAAGGGGAGACCCACGTGGATTCTTCAGGGCCCTGCACTGACGCCCGACAGCTCTTAGTGCATCCTTGGTATGCAGGGGTTAGATTGTTGACCCTGGACTGACAGGAAGGAAGGGGACAGGGCTCTCCATAATTAAAAAAAAATTTTTTTTCTTAATGTTTACTATTTTTGAGAGAGATGGAACATGAGAGGGGGAGGGGCAGAGAGAGAGGGAGACACAGAAATTGAAGCAGGCTCCAGGCTCTGAGCTGTCAGCACAGAGCCCAACGCAGGGCTTGACCCCACAAACTGCAAGATCATAACCTGCACTGAGGTCGGGTGCTTAACTGACTGAGCCATCCAGGTGCTCCTCTCCACGACTGTTAAAACCAGAGAGGTCGTTCGGCTCAACCTGGCTCTGCTTCTTCCCTTGTATGGCTTTGGACACACTATTTCAGCTTACTACCTCGGGTCTCCTGATTCACAAACGGAGGGGCAGAATCAGATGCTCCCTGTTGGGCTTTTCAGTCATGGCAGACCCACAGGGTTGGGACAGGTTGGTCTTTTTTTTTAGAGAGAGATAGAGCATGAGCAGGGGAGGGGCAGAGAGAGGAGACACAGAATCCGAAGCAGGCTCCAGGCTCTGAGCTGTCAGCACAGAGCCCGATGTGGGGCTCGAACTCACAGACGGTGAGAGCATGACCTGAGCTAAAGTTGGACGCTTAACCAACTGAGTCAAGGTAGGTTGGTCCTACCTTGAATTGTCCTTACCTTTCCTCATAAAGGTCCATCCAGTCCTCATTGTTTCTGGGCTTGGGAGTGAATGCTTCCTCTTCTTAGGTGCTTTGGCTGTGGGATTTTGGACAAGTCCACTGGCCTAGCTGAAGGGTGGAGCCCTCATCTGGAGGGTGGCCATGGCTTTGACCGTGTCATAGGTTTGGGGGGTGGGGGGCAGATAAATGGGTTCACCGTAAAGGGGAAGGTGGGGGATAATGGATGACAAGGTCCATCTTAACACCTCGAGCAGGATATAGTGACAGCAGCTGCTGGTCCATTGTTGATGCTCGAAGTGGGAATAGTATGACAGCAGTTTGGTCCAGGCAGAAAGCTGGCCCCGGGCATCCTGGAAACCCATTGGATGGCCCCCCCAACCCCCACCCTGAGCCCAGAGCTGGCCCCAAGGGAGGTGGTGTCCAGGGGAATTTGGCTTTCCTGAGTTTCTTCGGCTGTTGGTGGGTGAGGAGCCAGGCGGACTTGGGACACCTGCCCCTCCTGTCCTCAGCGCACTCCTGCAGCCTCTGCTCCTCCTCCCTGCCCCTGAGGCATGGCTGCTCGGGCTGCCAGGGGTCTGATTTGTGGGCTGGAAGGTCCCGTGAAACGTGAGGGCAGGGAGAGCCAGCGAGGTTCCATCACAGGGTGTCAAAATCTTCTTCCTTCCGGACTCCACTGCGGTCCCTCGTTGGCCTCCCTGGCAGGCAGAGGGGGTTGCTTTTCTTGGCTCTAGAGACATCAGCTGGGCATCCCAGGCCCTCAGCTCTCGGACCGCTCTGTGCTCCCTGCCACTCCTCTGTCTAGGCTGTGCAGGGAGGGAACCCCCCTTCTGGGGAGCTGCACTTTGCTGCCACGCTTTATTTTCTGGAAACTACATCATACACATTGTTGCCCCGTTCTGAAACCTCCCTGGCTCCCCATTGCCTGTGGGCTAACACACCCACTCCTGGCTTGGTGGATGCCTCCACGGTCTCTCTTCCATTCTCCTCCCCCTCCTGTCCTTCTTGCTTCCTGCCCTCTCACACTTGCACACCATCTTTTGATGCCTATGAGGCTCTAGGGACATAGCCATGAAGGAGATGGATACAGAGCTGCTCTTCTCAGCCCCACTCCCATTCCTTCCCTTCCCAAGGCAGGCTTCCCATTGTTCCAGATCCTTCTGAGAGCATCCCCTGGCCTGAGCCCAGCTCCAGCTCCTGTCTCTGAAGCGCTGTTGTCACTTCTACATTTCAGCATTCCTTCGAGGCTTGGTAAGGGCCAGCTCCACCCCCATCCACCCCCTCCCCAGCCTTGGAGTACCTGCTGTCTCAGACTACACTCAGTCTGCACACCTTGACCTTGACCTTCAGCTCTTTCTGCAAAGTGTGTTTCGCCATGTGATCACACTTCTAGTGAGTGGCTGGGAATGGGCCTTGTCCAGGTCTGTCCCCAGGGCTTGGGGCTTAGCAGTGGAACAATGCATGGGGGTCCCCATGGGGGCCAAAGTGGGATTCAGCCAGGAGTGCGGGCTGCTTGGCTGCATTGAGGAGCCCGAGAGGTCATTTTGCATGAGGATCTGAGGCATTTGTTGGCCATCTTCATCTGGAAGGAGGCAGCTGGCCTATAAGTACCGAGGAGGGGGTAGCATTATGGTTCTCAGGCGTCCAGCCCAGGCCTCATGGACTCAGGAGCGGGGGCTGAGTCATAACCTGGGAGTAAAAATCTGAAGGAATGGTCACTAGGCCTAGAAATGTCAGAGCGTCCGACAGCATGCTCTGAAATTGCTTCTGGAACAAGGTGTGGCTCCAAGTGTGTGTGGGGGGGATGGGGGCTGTCCTTATTGGGGACCCTGTGGGCTGAGCAGCAGGGTGGCCTGCCTCTGTTCCCACTGGTGTAGAAACAGAGCCTCCCCCCCACCCCTGCCCTGGTCCCCACCTTGAGCAGCTCATGCCACGTGGCAGGTGGCAGGACAACGGGCCCCATGATGCTTTGTCACGCGGGGGAAGGGGCTGGCCAGGGAGCTAATGAGGTAAACAGTGACCGCTCCACAGGGGCTTGGGGGCATGAAACCCTCTCCGGACTCCTGGAAGGAGCCAAGAGAGTGATTTTCAAAGGCTAAGAAGCAGCCAAAGAAATGCTGTTTTGTGGATTCAGGGGACTTTCCATTTACTCCCTAGGCTACCAGGGCCTGGAAGACCTCTTTTCACTAGAGGCACAAAGTTGCAAGTTACCCTGTGGACCTTTCTAGATGTTTCTAGATGTTGCAACACTCCCTGAGGCCTCATGGTTGCTTGCTATAGCTATATACCATGAGGTGGGTTGGGCTTGACGGAACACTCATGACCACGTGCTTAGAGCCCTTCTGGTTTGGGGTGGGTAGAAGTTGACCGGAAGCATCGGCAGCCTTCTTACTGATCTTCTGGTGAGAAGGTGTGGGGAGAACTTATGTCCCAGCCTGGCCACCAGGGTGCAAAGAGGTGTGGGTGGGGGTGCTTAACCCCGAGTGCACCGTGTTCAATGCCTCAGCAGCTTGCTTTTTTAAATAAACATCTTTTCTGAGATAATGTGGACATGTAATAAGCGCATGTATTTAAACTGTAGAATTAAGTTGTTTTCAACACACGTGTGTACCTGTGAAACCACAGCAGCGTGAAGACAGTGAACATACCCATCTCCCCAAGCCTTCCCTGGAGCCCCCTTTTAACGCCCCTCCTGGTGCTACCCTCTCTTGTAACCGTTGATCTGTTCTCTGTCCCTCCGGATTGGTTTGCACTTTCCAGGGCTTCCTGTGAATGGAATCGTACAGTGTGTACTTTCTGTCTGATGATTTGTGGCCCATCCAGGCTGCATGTAGCGCGGGTCAAGCTCTGCTTTTCTGAGTAGTGAGTTGTGCTCGGCATGGGTGTCAGCGGTCGGTTGGCCCAGTTACCTGCAGGTGGATGTGGGTTGTTTCGGCATTTGGCTGTTACACATTTGGAGTGTGTTGATGTGGAAAGAACACTGACCAGGGAGCCTGCAGGCCCTGGCTCTGTCACCCACTCACTGCTGCCCGTCCCCTCTCCTGTCTGAGTTTCGCTGTTGGCTTCTGCCACATAAAGAGGATGCGTAGTTCCTAAGGTCCCATCAACACTGATAGTTGGCTGTCTTTATGTTTCTGCATTGTTGGAGCACTCGGTGGCCCACCCTACACCGCTGTGCTCAGGACCCGGATGATCTGGGGACCTTGCTGCCTGAGCCTCACTCTGGAGCCCCGAGGGGGAACGTCCTGTTGCTCAGAAGCTCCAGGGGCTCAGGCTAAGGACTTTGGAATTCAAGAGGCCCCCTGACACTGCTCGCCTAGGCTCTGTTCGGGGACTACCAGGGACAGGAGTCTCTGCATCACGTGGCAGCCCCAGCCACTACCGCAGCAGAGAGCTGACCCTCTGCTTCCACTGGGGACAGGTGGACCAGGTGGGCTGGAGCTGGGTCTGTCCCCGCGCTCTCTCCCCAGCTGACTGGCCTCCCTCCCTGCTCCCAGCAGCCTCCGCAGCGCCCTACTTAGACCCCAGGGAGGGGTCTGCCCATCTGTTCACTGTGCGGGCTGGAGGGGGTGGGGTGGCAGCAGACTCAGTATTGCGTGTGTGGTGCCAAATCTGGGAGATTAATCCCAAATCACTCACGTCTTGGGAACAATGGAGTGGTTTCCCTGCAGCCCGATGTCACCCCCCCAGCCCAATGTCACCCCCACAGCCGGATGCTCCCTCCCGGTGGGTGGGGAAGCGCTGTGCTCAGGCTTACCCTGCCTTCCAGAGGCTCCTGAGGTGGCACCTGGGTCCCCAGTCACCTGGGAGGGGAACCTGGAAGGGGAAGAGATGAAGTGGTACAACTAGCCACGGGCAGTGGTGGCCAGGCGTGGCAGGTGGAGCCACTCAGGATCAGACCCTCGTTCTGCCACTTAGTGGTGGGTTGGTTGGGTGACCTTAGGCAAGCGATGCAACCGCCCCGGCCTCCTCACCTCACCCAGGCAACGGAGACAATTGTGCCTACTTCCCCTGGGTTGTGATGAGGCTCTGCTAACACCTAGCCCAGCTCCTGACACCTGCTTAATAAATATTCTTTGTTTCACCCACCTCGGCCCCAACTGACCTAAGGGCCTAGGATGTCTGGCGGTTTCCCATGGCAGATCTCAACTCTTAGGGCCACCTGATTGCTCTAGTGACTGCCCTCCCCTCAGGGACAGACCAGTTGCCTAAGAGAGGGGCTGAGGCTGAGCTGGGAAGCAGGTGGGAAGGGCCTCACTCAGCTCGGGAGCTGGGGCTCAGGTGTGGAGCAGAGGAAAGCCCAAGAGAGGTGACGGGGGAAGGGGGCTAAAGCTGAGCTAGGCGGGGAAGTGCTTGCTGTTTGCAGCAAATTCAAATCCCCAGCCCAGGCCAATGACATCCAGGAACCCAGAAACTGAGCTAAGGGACTGGAGCCCAGCCACCTGTGAGCTTTGATTAAACACACAATTTTAGAGCATAGATAAAAGGAAGGGGTGAGAAGACGGAGCCAATAACAGCTCACCAGGAACATACAGGAATAAATGTCACCGTGAATTAAGGGCCTCTGTTTTGTCCGGTCCTCTTTGATACTTTCATCAAAGGTTTCATTAATGGCACCGAAGGCTGGATTATCAAATCTGTGGGTGACGTGGGGCCAGGAGAGAGTGGGTATAGATTTAATAGCAGAACCCGGCGTCAACACCTGCAACGCCATCAAAAGCCTGGGACAAACCAGATAAGATCTGGCAGTGCTAAATTGGTGAGACTGTGCACAGACATTAAAAAGAGCAACCGCCCAGCTTTGTGCTGGAGAGGCCTGGCTTGCGATGTAACAGGCACCGATTTTCCTCTTACCTGGAATTTGCTACCAGAACACTCAGGCAAGGACAAAGAGGTGTCCTCAGTCCTCCCTGGCTTGGATCAATAAGCAGGAGAGCAGAGAGAGGAGGGAGGATCACTTTGGCTGGGAGTTGCCAGTCTGGGGGAAGAATGCCGTGGTCCCCCGCCCCCAACCCGGTCAATCACAGCCGTGGAGTCCGGGAGAAATCACTTATACAAATTACACCACGGAGCGGGGGTGGGGGGGAGATGGCATCTTCTTCCCATGTTGGGTGTCTACTTCCGAAGTGAACTTGCTGCTCTGTCCCCTGCCTGTTTGAACAAGGGAGAGAATTCTGGGGGGAGGTGGCAGGGCTCACTGGGGGGCTGTCTCACTATCTGGCATGGTTAGGATGTGTGAACATCCCTGTGGGTCACATAGACACTGCAACGTGGTGGGGTCACCTTGGGATTTTTACGGCATTCCACCCAGGAGCGCTGATTGTGGGGCCAGAGGTTGCTGTGAGGGGACCCCCCCCCCACAAGGGCTAGAGCTGTGGGGACATTGGGGTGTCCCTCTGTGGGACACAACAGTGAAGAGGCTCCTCTATGGCTTCTGAAAATGCCACACAGGGCTCTGGAGAGCCAGCACTTAGCGCCGGGTCACAGGGCAGGCTTCCCTTGTCATTCGGCCATCTTTGGCAGCCAGACTGTGGCATAGCCAGAAATAGAGGGTGGCAGTGGGGGAGAAGAATACGCCTCCTCCCCTTTTGAAGTCCCTCTGGAGTCAGGAGAATGTTAGCATTGAAATGGATTTGAGATTAAAGTTTTTAACTGAGCTAGGCTGGACTGGGCTTCCTTATACCCAAGAATGACCACAAAGCTTGAGGATTGGCCCTAGCTGTTATTTAAGAGACGGGAATGGGAGGGGCACCTGGGTGGCTCAGTCGGTTAAGCGTCCAACTTCCGCTCAGGTGATGATCTCACAGTTCGTGCGTTCGAGCCCCATGTCGGGCTCTATGCTGACAGCTAGCTCAGAGCCTGGAGCCTGCTCCCGATTCTGTGTGTCCCTCTCTCTCTGCCCCTCCCCTGCTAATGATCTGTTTCTGTCTCTCAAAAATAAATAAATATTTAAAAAAAAGAGATGGGAATGGGGGCCTCAACCTAGTGTTGTTAAGGGCCATGAAAGGAGGGAAGACAAAGCCATTTCTTCCTTGTGATCTACCAGGTTCACATGTGCAATAATCCCGTTGCAGGAGCCTGGGGGCCACGGGGCTTTCAGCTGCCAGTAAGGGGAAAACCCTATTCCCACAGCATCATTTCCCACCTTCTGTGACACGAGTTACTGATGTCAGCGGTTCCAAGGACTGCTCAGCGTCACAGCCACAAGTAAGCTCTCCATCTCCTCCTTCTGCCCTCCTGTGTCCACAATGTCTTCTCTCAGGGTCACAAGACACCTGCCACTGTTCCAGGCATCACACACAGACCTGGCGAGGTCCAGTCAAAGTAGAGCGGCATTTCCACCACCGAGATTTCTTTTAGGAGGAGGAAAGCCTTTCTACCCCAGCGGACTCCCCTGAAGAGCCCCTTCTCCAGAACCGAACACACGAGTAACTGATCCGATCTTTGGAAAGATGCTGGAGGTCACCATGATTTAGTCTCTAGAAATGAGGTTGGGAAAGAGTGAGCACCTGAGGAGTGTCAGTCCTCTGCCATCAAGGCGGAAGGGTGCAGGGATGGTTTTGGATTAGGTAACCAGTAGAATCTGCCACAGTGGCTCATGTGACAAGCTCCTGGGTAGGTTTGGTGGGCTGCGAGTTCTGTGTGAGCCTGTAAGTCAGACGGGCTCTTAGGCTGCTTTAATAAGAGAGGAGCATCCAGAGCAAGAAAGAGAGTCATCCCCGTGTCTCTGCGCTGGCCGGGCCACCCACGGTGTGTCAAGTCCCAGGGGAAGAAGTAATTGGAAGCTCTTACAGGGAGGGCGGTTGGATGGGCAGGTGGGGGTGTCTAGTCACACTGTCGTGGGAAGTGTGGCTGAAAGCATGAGGCCTTTAACCGAGAGAAGACTGGGGGACACCTTTCCGCATGGGGAGCCATCTTGAATCCTAGAGAGATGCCCACAGCAGACAGAATTACCTCATGTGCTTCTGGAGGGCACAGCCAGACCCAGAAGCAGTTCTTATCTCACTAGAAGGAAGACGTTTATGGTCATTAGAGCTGCAGCTCAGCGAACTAAGGGTCTACCTCCGAGGGTGACGGTCTGGTAAGTGGAGGCTGTATGACCTGCTGGGAAGCCATTGAGGCAGTTCTTGCTTTGGTAGGGAAGTTGGATTAGATGTCTTGCCGGCACAGAGGTGCAGCGGAAAGGGCCTGAGCTTAAGAGTCACAGAGTCCTGGAGAGGCTTTGCCGCCTACTAGCTGTGTGATTTGGGTGAGTCACTTAACCTCTCGGAGTCTCACCTTTCTCATCTACCAAACTGAGGGTAACAGTACCTGCCTCACAGGGTGGTTGTAAGATCTGGAAAGTCTGTTGCACATGGTAGATCCTCTAGGATGAGTGGACCCTTAATTCTCTGGGGTCTCCTTTTACCTTTGGAGAGAAGCCGGCAAGGACCCCAGCTGTACCATGCCCTCAGTAGCCAAAAGTGTCCTCAGAGCTTTATCCACTCCAGATGAGTCAGACAGAGAGTTTTTGCTTCGGAGGTGAGGACAGAACACAGCAAAGCCCAGGTCAGGCTCCCTGCCCCAGCAGCACTTGTGGTCTCCCCAGGTGGACCCAGGCTCACCAGAAGGATAACTCCAAAGCAGGCTCAGGGATGTGGGCCTTTTTCCTGCCACTCTGATCCGGTTGTCAGACCAGAATATTCTATAGCTGGAGATGACCTGCTTACATGCTCCCTCTTTAGGGGATACAGGACTGTGGTAGAGTGTTGTTTTGGGGATTTGGTCAGGGTTGAAGACATGGCCTTTTCCCCAGGAACCTTTGGCCCTTTCATCTGGAGGGCCAGGGTTGTTGGCTGGACTTTCTGCTTTCCTTGGTCCAAAGTCTAGGGCTCTGGGCAGCGTCTGCCCAGGACCCAAGGTGAAGTGGGTAAAGTGTTCATGACCCCTGGTCTCCTTGGGCGAATGGGTTCTGTGAACCATGTCCACCTGGGGGCTCCCTGCCCCACGGAACAGCGTGGCAAGTGCATGGGACACTCACCTGGGGCTGAGCAGCAGCCCTGCCCCACACCTGCTGCCAAGGAAATGCCCCAGTGGTCAGCTTGGCTCTCAGATACAGAGGTCAACGTGAAACAGCCCCGCTTTTGAGACCTTGGGTCTCCCTGAGCTTTAGTTCTGACATCTGTAAAATGAGGATGTTAATCCTCACCTAAATCACAGAGTTTCCCAATGATCAGATGAAAGAACGAAGTGGGAGAGCTTTGTAAGTGGAAAATACCATAATGTGAATTCTTGGGAGTTCATGGCCAGAGGAGATCACTGAGGTCAGGTCCATCACAGCCCCTGGCCTAAGGGGTGGGCACCACACACAAAGTCCTCCCCTGCAGCTGGGAGACGAAGGGTGGGGGTGTCCTGGTGTTTGTCCAGATGTACATGTGGGAAATTTCCAGCATCAGAATGACTCAACCTCAGAGATTAGCAGCTTTCATCTGGGCCCTTATTCTGTGTGCATGAGGAGGGGACAGGAAAGTGAGCCCATTTGGATACTAATCCCTGCGACGTCATTATCTTGCTTTGCGACCTTGAGCATCTCACTTCCTCTCTGTGAGCCAAAATCTCATCCTCTGAAAACAAGGAGCTGGGCCAGAGATCTAGGGGAGTGTATCTGGTGTGTGTGTGTGTGTGTGCGTGTGCATTTCTTTGCAATCTTCCACAAAGGTGGTGGCAGTGCCTAAGGCTGTTGTTTCCACATCACTGCCCCCTGGGCAAAAGGAGGGGACTGTGTCCATTGCCCACTGTTTGTTTGGAGGGGGGGGTCCCTTGGGAAATGAAGTCTTTCAGCCCTCAAACCTGAACCCAGCTCTGGGAGTGAGATGGGGCCCCTGCTTTATGCTTCTCAGTGGAGACGACAGGTGTGCCCTGGCTGGGGAGGCTGGCATGGCCAACATGGGCACTTGTCTTTCCTCCGGCAGTATGTCTGTCTTACAGAAGTGCTCCCTTGGCCCTGGCTTCCAAGATAGGTTGTGGAGATACTGGTGGGCTTGGCAGACTGGGCAATGCTGAGTCTGTAGAAAGAGCTAAATGGTCTTTAGTGGGAATTGGGAGGATGTCAGGTAGGACAGGACTTCTCAGCTCCATTGGAATCTGCTGTCTTTGGAGGGTGACATTTTTAGGTTTATAGTATCCCCTCTCACCAAGGTTCTGATTTAGAAACCTGTCCTGAACAGCTGTGTGACTTCCGCCGGACCTTCACCGAAACTATGGACCACCCTGGGGAAAGGGCACAGTGAGAGAGTGAGAGCACACGCTCGGGGGCCCTTGGGCCTGGGCTGGGGTCCCTGCTCTGCCCATGATCCACTGCTCTGTCTTGACAGGTGAGCTGCTCGGAGCCTTGGTTTTGAGCGCACCCATGATTGGGAATAACATATGTATTTGGCAAACGTCATGGTTTTCTGTTCTAGAAGGGCTTATAAGTTAAACTCCTCTTAGGATTTATTGAGGAGGAAGGACCAGCCTCGCTTTAGGAAGCAGAGATTTCACTAGGTCCGCACGTCCCCAGACATGCTCTGTGGAACACAGGGGGTGCGGAGACGTCACGCAGAGAGTCTGGTGCTGCGAACGAGTGTGGGCCGCGCTGGGGTAAGCGCAGGTAGACAGCTGTGTTTGCTGCAGGGCTTTTCCTAACCTTTACTAGGCCTCGACGGTTCAGGAAGCTCCACGAGTGAGTAATGTGTGCAGCGTTTCCTCAGATCCATTTGCCCATGGAACCGTTTTCCCATGAGGCACGCCACAGGACACATTTGGAGAAGCGTTGTCATTGCATGCCTCTTTGTCTCTGGGCTCCCAGGAAGATTCTGTCTCTCTCTGAAGCTTACTCGGAGTAACCGCATCAGCGGAGATCTTGGTATATTTATACCCCACATCCACTCTGCGGTGCTGGTTTTCTATTTTTGTTTTGCTGTGCATATATTTTTTAGTGCAGGATGCCTCAGATGCTGCGTGGAAGTGAGGAGGGTGGGGACAGCATCCTGTGGCGATAGGGAGCCCACGCTAGTTCCCCAGACGATGCTGGGCCCTTGGGGGGGGGGCAGGGGTGGAAGTACAGCTCATCACCATCATTCTGATCACCCCTTGAAAGACTGGGGTGAATGCAGCCCCTTGGGGAGCCCTTCGAATTCTGATTATTCTGCCCCAGACGAGGAAGATAGGAGAAAAGGTGTCAGCAAGTTTGTGTCCTGCAAGAACTACTTAAGAAAGTCAAAGCAACCTTGGAGGGGTCACTGCTGACCTCAGAAATGACATCATTTCTGTTGTGGCATTTAGAAAGACAGAGACAGTTGGGCCGTGGGCAGAAAGCCCTGGGTTTTGATGAGGTAGTCTCAGGTATGGGTGAGCCAACAGGAGCTAGGGTCCAGTTCTGCCGGGCCACCCTCAGAACCGTGGGCCAGTGAGGAGTGGGTCCCAGGAGCCCGCTGGCAGCTGTGACGGTCACATGAAGACTGGCTGTGTCCTGCCTCTTGGGAGAGGGCGCAGGGATCACCACTTCCTTCCTTGAGCTCTGAGCCCCCAAGAAATAGGTCTCTCCCTGTATATTTCAAGTGACCCAAGTGGGTAGATGGGGGGACTTGGAGAAGATGCCCCTATCAAATCCCCCCTGCCCCGCCACCTTTATTTCCCTGGAGCATTTCAACCTGCAAGGAGCAAACCATTAGTGGACAGAGGAATCAATCTAGTGGGTTGTGACCAGCATTTTATAACACGAACTAGGATAGGCAGTATTAGAATGCATTGGCTATAGTAGGGGTTAAGTATTATCTCATGAAAGAGAGATAGGTAGGCAGCGAGGCATGCAGATAGATAGAAATGGGGCTGTGGTGGACAAGGTTACAGTAGGCTGTGCTCAGTGATGTCTGGAAGCCTCTGGCACCAGCTGGGAGCGTGCTGGGTCTGTTCTGGGATCTGGGGCCCTGTCCCAGGACAAGCTGCCCCTCCACACCCCGAGAGAAATATACCCTGAAGACAGGTGTTTGTGATGGGTCTCTTTCTGACAAAGACATTTTTGTGTCAATCAGACCACTGAGGCCAAAGTCCCCATTGGTGAAGAGAATCCCCGCTCTGGCAGACAGGGAGGTGTCACCATCAGCTGTGGTGTGTCCCGCTGGACTGTGAAGGCTATGTGAGAAGTGGGGAACAGGACTCGGTATGCTCAGTTCTGGTTCTAATCCTGGGTCTGCCACTCGCTGCTGTGTGACTTAGGGCAAATGACTTGCCCTCTCTGGGCTTCTGTGTCCTCATGTATGAGGGGAGGATTTGACCAGGTGATTTCTCTTCTAAAGTCTTATCTTTGTCTCCTGGTCATTCCAGGATGACACGGAGACCATCTGGATCTTGGAGAAAAACACAAAAGGGACCCCAGGGTTGCCCCCGGGGTTTCTTCCTAAGACCCTGGAAGCAAAGGGTTTAGTTGGCTTGAGTGCATCATCAGCCAGGTGGCAGTGCCAAGGGTATACGATACAGAGGCAGCTGAGCCTGAGCCTGGTCTCCATGGACAGCATTTATTAGGCGCCATTCTCATCGTGAAGACAGATAGGCAGGAGGGGCTGAGGGAGGGCATGGCAGCCGCAGCCTTTGGGGTCCAGGGGCTGCCCGGGGTGGGGGTGTGGGCGTGGGGGCACCCACATGTATTGCATATTCTGTGGCAGTGTGCCCAGGCATAAGGCATTGGGGAAGCAGAAAGGCTGCCTGCAGGGGGGCAGGGAGGAGGAGGGAAGCAACGCTGGCCTTCTAGTTCCTCGGGAAAGATCCAGCTTGGAGACCGAGCAGTCGGCCACGCTCTGCTGAAGACCATTTGGCCTCCTTCCACACCATCTCCCTGCAACTTTGGTTGTGGCTCCCTCGGGACTGACGGGACAGGACCCCTCGAGGGCAGGGTCACACATAGGACAGAGGCAGCCAGCACTGTCCGCCACCCCCACACATAAACACACAGGTCACCCCTGAGTCCTGGGCCCTCTTCTTGGCACCTGGGCAGCCAGCTCCTCCACACTGAGATGGGACTCACACACAGGCCGGACGTCCCCTCTCTCAGGGGATCCCCCAAGGCCGGGGCACGTGGCAGGGCTGTGGCAGAGGCTGACCACGTTGTGGGATCCTCGCCCCCCTGCCCAGCATCCCTGAATCCCAGGGCTGGCCTTGCTCAGCAGCATTAGGAAGCGGCCATGGCAACAGCATGGGAGGGTAGTTCCCCCCACTGAGTGAGTGAGGGGCATCCCCCCACTCACCCCCATGCTGTCCTGAGACACGGTACCAGCTCCAGCTGTGGGGCCCAACGATGGAGTCTAGTGTATCACCTCCATCCACTTGCTCTGCACCTGGACTTCTGGGTCGCAGCTAGGGTTGGTGGTGGGTGCGCCAGGTCCAAACTCCCTGCTGGAGAGGAGCATTCCTTGCTGCAGCCTGAATTTATCTTTAGCTACTTGGGACACAGGCACCAACGCTGGCTGTTAGAGCCAGGGATAATGTCCCAATTGGATATGCCCAACAGTTCTCTAGCTCATTCTGCCCAATTCCCAACCTCATAGAGCCTTGGCTCCTGCCCCCTTTTCCGTGAGCCTCGGCCCTGCCTCCCTCTTTGTAAGCAGGCAGTCCAAAGACTAAGGGGTCCTACCCTGCATCAGGGGTCCACTCAGAGCCCCTGCCTCCTGGCCAAGTAGAGTTGAGGCTGAGCCCCAGCACTGGCTCACATGGTGCCTGCGTGCTCGGGGCAGGAGCTTGGCTTGTCACAGCGGGCAGGGGAGTCAGAAGGAAAAGGGCACTGAGACTCGGAAGCAGCAGCCCGGGTTCTCATTCCCCTCTGCCTTTTGTTGCCTGTGCCACCTTGGGCGAGTCACTTCACCTGTTTGGGCCCCAGTGTCCCCTGTAAAATGAGGAAGAGAGCTCCTGCCTTGCTGACCTAACTGGCTACTGTGAGAATCAGATGGATGGGTAGTCGGGACAGGTGTCGGAGGCTGAAACTCCCTCCACAGATTTAAGATTGGTCATTGTCGACAGCGGCTGGGAATGGTAAGGATGAAGTTTTCTGTTTGATTTTAAGGGCATTGTCTGAGGCTGGAGGCCAGTTAACTCTCATCTCCCTGTGGGCTGCCCTGCAGACTAGAGGGCCACTATCTCCCCTTCCCTCCTCTGTCCCTCCTACAGCCTGCCTGTCCTTGCTTCCATCCGCCTGCCTTCTGGAGACTAGCTTTAGGGACTGCTGGGTTTCCACTCTCTTCGTAACTGCAAAGCCATGCAAAACAACAAACAAAAGGTAGTGGGGGACTGGGAGACACAGCTGGGGATAAGGAAGGGGAGTGGGACTGAGTGGGGGTGACCTGAACAAAGACACCCTGGCTTTTGGAGCCTCGGGAAGGTGGGAGACCTGGCAGGACAGAGGTATAAATAGAGATGCAAACTTACACAGAACACGAAGTTCCCTCCGTATGGCGGAGGGGGGTGAGGGATGGGGGGTGGTCTGGGTACCAGCAGGGCCTCTGAGAACGGTGGGGAGGGGAGCGAGGGGGGGAGGGCGCGCGGAGCTCCTTAGATTTCCAGAGGGATGGGAGGCTCCCAGCTTCTGCCTTCCCTCCCCCCTCCCCCTCCCCCCGCACATTTCACATTTCTCGGAATTTGCAGGGCACGGATGTCCTGAAACATCCTCAGAGCCCGGGCTCCTGCCGGCTGGTGCGAGCAGGCACAGTCGGGAGATGGGGGTGGGGGCTGGAGGAGGGTGGGGAGGGTCCCATGGGGCCTCCGCACGACCCCTGCTGCTCCTCCCGGCAGGAGCCCCTCCCTCCCCTGGTCCCCCGCAACCCCCGACGCTCCGGGCCCCGCAGGGCAGTCACACGGAGCTCCTGCGCTTCATGAGGCCGCGGAAGGTGGACAGGCTGTGCAGGCCCGTGGACACCGAGCTGATGGCGGAGCGCTGCGCCCCGCTGCACAGGCAGCGGTGGGAGGGCGTGTCGCTGTAGCGGCCGCCCCCTCCCGGCGACGAGTGGCTCTGCTCGACGCACGTGTCGGACGTGGAGAGGTCCCGCGGGATGATCATGGGGATGGAGTACTGCAGCTTCTCGCGGCTCTTGTACCAGAGGCACGAGCACATGGACTGGAAGTGCAGCACCTCGGCGTAGACGTTGCGGAAGCCGCCGCCGCCCGCCGCCGCCGTGGACGAGGCGGTGTCCGTGGTGTGCGCGCTGCCGCCCGCGCCGCCGCCCCCGCCGCCTCCGCCGCCTCCGCCGCCGCAGCCGCCCGCC
>NC_043703.1:144839954-144875515 GCF_006229205.1 Suricata suricatta
CTCCGCCGCCGCAGCCGCCCGCCTGCCCGTTGCGCGTGAGCAGCGCGCGGTGCTCGGCGTCGCGCTTCTCGTCCTCGGCGTTCATGGTCATGAAGCGCAGCACCACGAGGTTGAGGAAGGCGCCGATGACCGTGAGGCCGGTGAGGATGTACACGAAGCTGAAGGCCACGTACTGCGGCTGCGTCTGCAGCGCCTGGTCCTTCTGCAGCGCCACGTAGTCGCCGAAGCCGATGGTGGTGAGCGTGATGAAGCAGTAGTAGTAAGCCTGGAAGAAGGTCCAGTGCTCGTAGTAGGAGAAGGCGGCGGCGCCGATGCACAGCGTGCTGATGCACGAGAAGAAGCCGATGAGCACCATGTTGGCCATGGACACATCGGCGCGCCGCATGCCCAGCCCCCTCTTGGCGCGGTGCAGCAAGTACTTCACGAAGGTGTTGATGCGCTCGCCCAGGCTCTGGAACATGACGAGCGTGAGCGGGATGCCCAACAGCGCGTAGAACATGCAGAACACCTTGCCGCCATCCGTGCTGGGTGCTGCGTGGCCATAGCCTGGGGGAAAGCCGGGGAAGAGGAGAGAAAGCAGGGCGCTGTGGGGCTGCCCTTCCAGAAACCCTGTCCCCTCCCTGAGATCTCTGCCCTCCACCTCCCCAACCTTGCAGAGTCGGGCCTCTTGGGCAAAGAGAAGACAGCACACAATTAAGGGCACATCCTTGACCCCGCACACGGGCCGGCTCCTTGCTGGTGCTCCTGGCTGAGTCCACAGGGTAGGAAGGAAGGAAGGAGGAAACGGGGAGGATCAAGTGCCTTTTCCAAGGTCACACCGTTTGGAAGTAGAGCAACCTTGCGTTTGAACTAGAGTCTGTTTGGCTTCAAAGACCTAACTGGTTTCTAAACCTAAAGAAGCAGCTGATTTCATAGTGCTGTGGGAGCTTCGTCCAGAGGCAGCAGGGACAGTGTGAAGGGGCCTGGCAGGTCATTGGGAGACCTGGTTTCTAGTTCAGTGTCTGTGGGCTTCGGACCTGTTCCTTGTCCTCTCTGGGCCTTGGTTTCCTTGACTGTAAGGGGTAGAGATTGGATAGCCTGTGATTCAGTGTGGAGGGAGGGAAGCCGAGGCATGGATGCTGCCAGCGAAAGCTTATGACAGGTAGATGGCACCTGGGGCCGTCCAATGTCCCTGAGGCAGCTGGCCTGGCAGTGTCAGGGGAGCAAGGTGATAGGCTGGATGCATTGGTGCTCCAGGGTCTTCATCAGCCCGCAGTCTGGTGCCCGGGGGCCATCCTTTGTGCCCAAAGTGGGGTCTGTCCTCATGGGGAGGTGGCATTGCCCCCTGCCTGTCCTTCCAGGTGTTACTATTACCAGCCAGACAAACCCACCCCCTCTCCCCCACAATGCCCAGCCCTCACAGAGCCAGGAGCCAGGAGCCAGGCAGAGGCAAAGCTTCTGAGCCAACCATTAAATGGCCTATGTCAGGAGTTGTGCCTGGAGGGGAAGGGATCCTGGATGGGAAGTCAGAAGCCCTCCGCACAAGTTTTGGCCCTGTTACTAGTGGCTGTGTGGCCTTAGACAAACTACACCCCCTCTCCGAGCCTGTTTTCCTCTTTTCTAAACTGAGGTCTGCTGGTCCTGGCCCTGCTTTTTTTCCCTGGGCTGTTAAGATATTTATTACTTTTAGTCATAGGATTATTATAATAAAATAATGCTGGCTGGCAGGATTTCCCATTGTTCCTCCTTTCTAAGCCTTATCAAAATGTAACCTAATGCTGCTTCTTCCATGCAGCTGTCCTAGATTTCTCCCTGCAAGTGATCTTCTGTGTTTTGAGTGGCACTGAGAGTGTTCAGCTTTGAACTCCAGGGCCAGTATTACCACCACCCCTGCTCCCCCCCACATGTACAGCTGAACACTGGCTTGGGGTGGTAGGGTGGGCACTGGCTGGATCTCGTCCTTTCTTCACCTGGCCTGCCATGCCTATGGAGTATGCCCAGAATACATGCACGGCAAGGTAGGATACCATCTGCTTTGGTATCTGATCTGGATTCAAATCCTGGCTCTTCCAAGGACTGTCCTTTTTTTTTTTTTCTTTCTTTTAAACCTCTGTGAGCCTTGGTTTCCACATGTGTAAAAGGGGCCTAATAAGTAGAACCTGCCTCCCAGGGTTTTTCGGGAGAAATAAATGAGATAATGTGCATAATGCACTTAACCTAGAGTCTGGTACATATCAAGTGCTCCGTAATGGCTCACTATGATTAGTAATGAGTGAGGTGGCAGATTTCCCTCACGTTTCCAGCCTGGAGGGCAGCTCAGTTCCAGTAAAGCTGGCATCTCTACCAGCCCAAGGCCACTTGAACCTCAAAGCTCAGGGAGATCTGGGGATGGCTGCTTATAGTGTGCGAGGCCGTGGGCTGCCCTTAGCATGGGTTCCCCAGCTCACCCTCCCCCCCCCACTGGGGCACCTAGCTGGTTGACTGTGTCATTCTGTGCCAGGAGCCCGGAGAGCTGAGCTGTTGAGCTGCCATGCCTGGCCTGTCTGCGTCCCAGCAGGGTGAGAACAGATTGTGCCCGCCAGCTCGGCCACGGCAGCCAGACCACAACTCACCTCGACAGCTGGGCAGGCCCCGGGCCAGAACTGCTTCTTATCCTGTCCTTCCCTGTCCCCCAGGCCAGCACCGCACTGGGTGTGGGGGAGGGCACAGCACTGTGGATGGGGCTGGCCAGGGGTTAGGTAGCATGGGCCCGGCCCCAGCTTGATGGCACACTGGCTGTGTGGCCTTGGGCAAATGCATTTCCCAGTCTGGGCCTCTTTTGCCCTGTCTGCACTTTGGGGGTTTGAGCCACAGCTATTAATACCCAGCCTGGTTCCCCAATACATGTATGCTAGACACGCGAGTGCTTTAGAACCTGTGGGGTTCGTGGTGAAGGAGGGGGGATGGCCTCTCACAGAGAAAAGGCTGCCTGAGAGTGTGGACTGGGGGTGGGGCCACCTGCACGGGATCAGGGAGAAGGACCCCCTTTCACTGCCACTGCCAGCTCGCCCTGTGCCCACTGGGAGGCTCCAATGTCAGGAAAACCCAGTGAGTGTCCACAGGCCTGGCCACACCATAGCTGCCCACAAAGAGGGGCCCTCGCTGGTCTCTGGAGAGCCCACATGCCAGCAGACGTGTGGCCACCTTCTTCCCCTGGGCCTGTGTGCCCACGTCGTCCACCCTGTCTCTTGCCGGCTCAGATCTTGAGTGTGCCTGTGCTCCCAGCCTCAAGTGCCGATTCCGTTCCCTGCCTGCCCCCTGTTATGCTCATGTAGTGACACATCCAGGCTTACCCAAAGGCTCTTCTGTCCTGTCCAGGGTGTCCCCAGCCTCATCTTTGGGGTCAGATCCCACCCCCCTCAACCCCCCCGGGGCTCGCCGTCCCTCCCTACCACAGGCAGAGACTTGAGGTCTTATCCTTCAGATACATTTTAAACCTTAATCCTGAAAAACTTCCACAAGGCCATTATTCTGACGATCTCTGTTTTATAGCTGAAAAGGGCTGGAGGGGCCTTGTGGGTTGGCCAAGGCCTCTAGGACTTTCTGACTCATCAGTCATTCCGATGCCTCAGAGCCAATTCATCACCCAGGAAGGGGGACTGGGATGGGAAACTGAGGCCCGAGAGGAGAGTGTTCCTCTAGGAGCCGCGCCCTCGGGCACTGCTCCCAGCCGGATGTGGCACGGTGGCAACAGGAGTGTGATGCCCTGGGAGCCAGATGCTTCTCCAAGTGCCTGGCCCAGGGTCAGCACACCCCCGTCCCTTCGTCTGTTTCCCTGTCGTTGGGTGAAAGGGCAAGGGAGCTGTGAGGACCTGCTGACGTGGGCGCCCAGGGGCGAGCGGTGCCAGCTGGGGTGGAGGCACTCCCGGAGGGCCCCGGGACTTCTGGGAAGTAATGGGGATTTTGGCAAGGCCTGTCTGCCTGCCAGTAGGCTCCCTGCTGGCCTGGTGCGTGCCCACATCAGGCGTGGGTTTATCAGAGAGGGGGCAAAGGCTAGCCCCCATCATCTCCTTGCTGTCCAGCTCTGTGAGTCTCTGGGCAAGCGGCTCCGTCTGTCCTTGTGTGTCACGGACACACCCAGAAGTCGTGCTCTGCATCTGGCTTCCCGAGGACCCTCCCTCACAGGTCCTGATGGACTGACCAGCCAGAACTCATGCTCCAATCACGAGACTCAGAGCACTGACGGGGGCTGTCACCACCCCCCATTCTCCCAGCCACCCTTCCTGAATCCACCAGACTTACAGGTTCTCAGAGCCAGAAAAACCCTTAGTGATTGAATGACCCAGTCCTTATGTTGTGCAAAGGAGGAAATGGAGGCCCCGAGAAGGAAAAGTGATCAGTTCCAGGTCACACAGCCGGCGAATGACAGAGCCAGGACCATAGCCCAGGGTACTCAGTTCCCAACGCAATGCTCTGTCCTCTGCTGTCTGGCACAATGTGAGCAAGGTCCAACAGCCCCTGCTTGGGAGCAACTAGGTGAAGAGACAGCTCTGAAACCTGGGTGGAGGCATAGAATCCACCTGAGGAAGCCAGGTGGCTGGACATAAAATTAACTATGTGGGCAGACATAAATAATTTTGGACATTCAGGGCAGCAGGAAAAATGAGAGGTCGGACAGAAAGCCCTGGGTGTTGGTTTCTTTGTTTTCCTCCTGGTGTCACCAAGGAGCTCAGACACTGACCAAAGCTGTCTTCCAGGGAGAGGCTGAGGGTTAGGGCCTCTCCCGATAGCCTATTTCCTTCCAGTTAAAGCACAAATAGCCAGTCTGAACCCTTGCTGATGGCCTTGGCCAGACCGGGCTCAGCTGCCTGTTCCCCACTGACATTGTGTGCCCGTCCATGTGAGTGCTTGACCTCCTACCCCTGGCCTCGCTGGCTACAAAGCCAGAACTCTGGCCACAGCCTTGGGTGGAGAAAAAAGCATGGGGCTAAGGAGGCAAGAGACCCAGGGGTCTGACCTGGCCTTGGCCATCACTCGTTTTGTGTCTTGAGCTCCTCCTTTCCCCTCCCTGGTCCTCTGCTTTCCCCCTTTGTGACATGCGGGATGGGGCAAGATAAAAGGTTCCCATCAATTTCCCCCTCCTTTTATTATTTTTCTCTGTTAACCCACCCATTAGTAGATTCGAAATTTTGAAAGATTTTAGTTACGAAGCGCGTGTCAATCACTGCCGCTACTGCGCTCCAGAGCGCAGGCCCTGGAGAGATCATTGTGAAAGCAGTAATGAGTTCCTTCCCCATCAAAAGTGATTAAGAACTACCTGCCAATCAGAGCTTCTGAATTAGTAGGGGCTAACTGATTCTAGAGACTGAATTAACTTATTGTTATGCTTTCAAAACACTAAAAATAGACATTTCTATTTTCTGCGGGGAATCTCGGCAGTTTAGTGGCATAGATGATAGCCGAGTGCCAAGTAATGGAATCTTCTAAGTGCCTCAGTCTCCTCATCTGTAAGATGGGAATAATGATTATACTTACCTCATAGAGCTGCTGTGGGGATTTTGAGGCATGGGCAGATCAATGAATATTCATTATGAGTATGAATGTTTTGGGGAACATCACGATTAGATGGTCTTTAAAGTTCCTTTTAGCACCAGCAGCCCAGGTTAAGTGTTTCCCAAAGTTAATTGCCTGGAACACCAGTTCCCTGGAGTGTTCATAACTGTTGGAATGAGGAAAGAGTTGCTTGGCTCAATTGAACTAGATGCTGAATTGAACAGGATTTGTGGTCACTAGATTTAAGTGTGGGCTTTATCAGAGCCATACATGAGCAAGGTCCGTCAAAGTTGGGGGAAGGGGCTAAGTTTTCCCACTTATCTGATCTTTGAGTGTTTTCCTTACAGTGCGCGTTGCTGGATAAATGTTGAACAGTTTGGAAAATGCTTGTCTATAGCATCCAGAACTCCAAGGGCTTCCTGCTGGGTCTCTGACTTTGAGATTCTCAGATGTCCAGTCCCTTCTATAGATGAGAAACACACAGCTCTTGGCACTGCCTGGCTACATCATGTTTCCTGGTTCCCGGTAGACCTGGTTATCTAATGTAAATAAGGGCACCAGCCAGGCTAATGTTTGCCCTGAGGGAAGATGGATCAGACCTGTGACCTGAGTCACCCAAAGGCAGTGAACTCTGGGTTAAGTTGGGCTGCCGCAGAGCTGGAGGGGGGTGGGGGGGGGCTGACCTTGGAGCTGCCTGGGCTGCTGATAGGGTAGAGAGAAGTGGGGGCTTGACGAGACACAGGCAGCCAGGGGACTATATGCAGGACACAGGTGCCCCCTAAGGGAGGCCAGGCTCTCCTGCGGGGTCCGAAGATGGCAGTCAGGCCCGGACCCGTGGGTCCCCTCAGAAAGGCCGACTGGACACACTGCCTTCTCAGGGGCCTGAGGCGCAGACAGGGAGCCGCCTGTCTGGTCTGGAGATGACAGCAGTGTGGAGCCAGGAGGTGGGACAGGAGGCCCGCAGGAGTCTAATGGGTGTGTTAAAGGAGATGAGGCGGAAGGAAGCTGGCAGGAGTGCCCAGGCCCTTGGGAGGAGGGAAGAGGCTGCCTGGTGGAGGCGGGAAGACTGTGCCCGCCTTCTCCTCTAGCCTGAGGGTCCAGCTCAGACAATACCTTTTCCAGAACTTTCCTGGATTCTCGCTAGCACTGGAGGCTCCCTTTGCCTGACTGCAATGCTCACCTTTCTGCTCTCAGGGCTGCAGAGAAGTTCTGCAGGGCTCTGAGCTCCCAGGGGGCCAGCAAGTCCCCCTCAGTGTCCGGTGCGAGGCCTGATAGGGGCTGCTGTGCTCAGAAAATGCTGTTCAGGGGCTCCAGGTGGCTCACTTGCTTAAGTGTCCAACTCTTCATGTTGGCTCAGGTCATGGTCTCCTAGTTTCGTGGGTTTGACCCCTCCCCGCCCTTCCCCCTCCCCCCCACATTGGGCTCTGCGAAGGCAGCTCGAAACCTGCTTGGGATTCTCTCTCTCACTCTCTCTCTGCTTCTTCCCCACCCACACTGTCTCCATCTCTCTCAAAATAAAATAAATAAAACTTAAAAAAAAAAGAAAAGAAAATGCTGTTCCACCCAGAAAACTGCAAAGTCTGGGGTGCAGACGAGCGGAACCTCCCCTTACCGGGGAGGGGAGGTGGCCTTGGCAGGAAGGCCTTTTTAGTGACTCATACCCCCTGTCCTTCCAGTTGTCCCCTGGCCCTGCAAAATGAAGTCAGCTTCAGGGGCCCAGGAGGAATCGCCCCTACCCTGGGCCTGGCCAAGCCCTGCCCGAGGCCTGGGAAACCACCTCATGGACCTGGGTTGGGGGGAGGGACCAGGGTGCAGGGCTGGGTCTGGAGTTTGTCCCCTCCGGGCTAGAGCTCTCACAAAGGACAGCTCTGAAGCACAGCGCCCTCCCTCCCTCCATCCTGCCCCCTTCCAAGGCCTCTTTCCCATCTTTCCAGCCCCTCTTCTTGCTCGGCCCCCCATTCCACACAGGCAGGTGCTCTTTTTTACTCCTGCTTTCCCACCAGACTTTCCACCTGTAGGCCCACTGCTTTCTCCTCTCTCTTTTTTAGCTGTACCCCATTCACAGGTGCCCCAATGCTGTGATTCAGGGTCCTCTGCCACTCCCATCCCCCCACCCTCCCTAGCCCCACGTGGGATTAGGGGGAGCAAGGAGGGGGGGAGGGTGCTGGTGTCATGGAAAATCCCTGCGGCAGCCAAGGTCAGTGTTTGCAGACACAGCCTGGCCTGGAGCCAGGCCTGCCTACCCAGCCAGCTCCCTCCGGCCTATCCCAGAGGCTGGCTTTGCACAGGGGCCCTCAGGCACCCCAGGGCTGCTCTGGGTGCCTGGGGCTGCAGGGGCGATCAGTCCTGGAAGGGGAGAGACTATGTAGTTCAACACACTCATTTTATAGATGAGTAGACTGAGGCCCAGAGAGGGACAGGGACTGGCCCTAGGACATAGTGCGTCCCTCACAGAGCCAGGACTGGAATCCAGGGCCTCTGTTCCAGTCAGTCCTTGCTGCCGAGGAGAACACCCTAAAGTCTGTTCTGGAGGGCCAAGGAATAGTGAAGGCTGTTGTAAAACCCTATTAAATCAGGAGCTAGCTTGAGGTTGGGCTAGACTTGGGGTTGGTGATGGATGGCGCCAGAGTAAGGAGACTCTGATGATCAAACCATGGTCCTTGACCTCAAAACGCGTTCTAACTGAAGTGAGTCAGACAAACGTCTCAGTAGAAGACCTTCGATGTCCCTTACAAAGAAGAGGCTGTTCTTTCACACATTATTCAAATGCATGGCAACGGTGGGAATGATCTTAGGAAGAACTTAAGACAGGGGCTGAAGGAGGGCTAGAGGTGGAGAACTTTAATTTGTGGATCAGGAGGGACTTCATGGAGGAGGTGTCCTTTCCCCTGAGCTCTGAAGGATGAATGGGAAATGCAGGGTTCTGACAGAGGGGAGCTGCTGAAGCAAAGACACAATGCAAGGAGACACATGGCACATTAGGAGCAGAGAAAATATAGCTGTCCGAGGCTTGTGGGCATTGTCACAAAGGCGGGGGAGGGGGGCGGGATGGGGGACCAACAGACTTTCAGGAAGGCAGCTTCATGATACACATCAGGAACCTTTAGAAACGTGTCTGCCCAGTGACCCTGCAATGCCACTTCTAAGAATCTCTGCTGGGAAAATAACCAGAGATCAGAACAAAGATTTATGAACAAGGATGTTTATAGCAGCATTTTCATTGTGAAAAATTGTAAACAGTCCAAATGTTCACCAATAGGCTTTGGTTAAACATATTAAGGTATGTTTATGTGGTGGGATATTGTGCAGCCATTAAATATACTCTTCAGCAGTCTCTTAATTACATAGAAAACCACCATAGAATGTTAAATAAAAATGGCAGGATACCACACTTGATGTATAATGGGATGCCATGCTAAATATATAAATATAAAAAATGTATCTACACACACGTAGAAAGAGAAGCTGGAAAGAAAAAGCTAAAAAGCTCAGAGAGCTTATCTTTGAATCATGGGACTCATGATTGATTTAATTTGCTCTTATATCTTGTATATTTTTTAAAACCTATACTTTTATAAGTAGCTAGCAATGAATATTGTATATCTAACAATAACAAAAGCTCTGGATTTCTTGGAGCAGGAAGATCACCTGAGCCGCATAGGCTGGAGAGGAGAGCAAGGTGGGTTAGGTGAAGGGTAGGTGCAGGAGTTCAAATCTTAACTCGGAGGCAGTGAGGAACCACTGATAGCTCTGGAGTAGGGGAGGGATGTGTCAAAGAAGGGTTGCGCTGGATTTTCCTCCCATCCCTGTTTTGGGGGGTGGCAGTAGGAGATGGGGGGCAGGAGGTTTACTTAGGACGCCTCTGCACGGTCCCATTGTCAAGTGCTCAGGCCTCAACTGAGTTCAGGAGGGGAGAGGGGAGGGGAGGAGAGGAAGAGGGGAGGAAAGAGCAGAGACACAGTGTGTGAGACGCTCTTGCATTTCTGGGTTTAAACCGTAAGCTCCATGTGGGCAGGGATTTTTGTCTTTTTTGTTACTACTATTTCCCCCACATTCAGAAGAATGCTTGGCACATAGCTGGCACTTAATCTCTGTTGAATGAGTAAGTTAAGGAATGGAGGCATCAACAATGAGCCTGAGAGGTGAGCAGGGTAGAGACAGGGAGGATGGACAGAGCGGGAGGTCCGCCGTGCGCTGTGTTACACAACAGGGCAATGACTCTGGTTGTCCTCGGATGTGCTCTGACCTGGGGCTTATGGGGTCTGGTATAGGCCAGTCACTGTACCAGGCGGCTGTGACCCAGGCCCGTGGCCTGTCTGCATCCTTATGATCAACTGGTCAGGACATGTGTGTGTGTACTCAGAACTTCTAACAGATTGGATCTGGAGGCGGGGGCGGGGGGGGGGTTAATTTAATGGATTTACGAGGGACAGTCTGGCACTGAGAAAGTCATTCTACAGCACAATTTAAAGCGGATTCAGCCACCTCAGCAGATGTCCTCCTCTGTGTGCTTCTTGAAAGGCTGTGTCTCTAACTCTGCATCTGGCTGGCCTGAGTCCTACACTTAACACACTCTGGCTCTTTCTCTTTTGCCCACGGAGGAGAAGCAGGCACATCTTGGCATTTCCTTGTCAGACTCCCCCAAAGGGGACTGAACTCCTTCCAGCAAGCAGCCCTGTTGTGTCACGAGGGTAATAACGGCCAGCCCAGGGCTCTGCGCTGGCTACACCACGCGCCCTGGAGTTGAGCCTGTCCAGAGCCTGGCTGCCTGAGATCTCACCCTTCAGGAGTGTTATGGGGGCAGCATGGGCCCAGAGGGGCAAGGGTGCATAGAATTAGAAAGCGCCCGCCCGGGAATCAGAGGCCTGGCTCCCATCCCAGCCCTTGCCAGCACCTTGCTGTAGGACGAGAGTTGGCAAACTTTCTTCTTTAAAGGGCCAGATAGTAAATATTTTAGGTTTCAGAGTCCCTATGGCCTCTTACAACTACTCAGCTCTGCCATTATATCAAGACAAAAGCCATAGACCATATGGAAATGAATGGGTGTGGCTGTGTTCCAATAAAACTTTATTTATAAGTATAGGTGGTAGGCCAAATTTGGTGTATGGGCCCTTGTTTGCTGAGTCTGCCGTAGGGTCTTTGTTAAAGGCATGTCAGCTTCCTGAGCCTCAGTTTTCTTACCTATCCAATGGACTGTTCGGTTGGAAGGTTATGTCTTCTCTGACCATGTTATATTTTAGGATTTAATAAATTACTAGGTCCCCTTGTTCCATGTGCCACGCATGGACCCGGAGGAGAGGGATGAGTTTCAAGCAAGGTCTGGAGCCCGAACCTGCATGTAACATTGGGACCCACAGCTCTTTGGAGGCCCCACCTGCACCTCCACATATGTGGACACTGCTTATACTTTTTTTTCTTCCTGATGGGTTTCCGCTCCTCCATCAAAGCCCATCTCAAAAGTCACCCCCTCAGTGAAGCCTCCCGGATCCTACCCACCTAAACAAATCAGTGCTCAGAGCCTATTAGTCATCACTCTCCACGTCTCAAACATTCATCCACTCAACCAGCAGACTTTGTGTCCTTAATACGTGCAAGTGCTCTAAGTTCTAAAATAGTAGTATTTCCTGTGTTCTACTCGTATAGAGCTCTGTCATTTCCAAAGCAATTTCTTAACCTTCTATCTTTTGAGCTTGCACACAACCCTATAGGTGTCACTCTTCTTCTTCCTATTTTACAGACATGAAAACTAAGGCTCAGAGAAGTAAAGGGTTGTATCTCTGGCCATAGATGCTGCAACCATACTTGAAATTGAAAGGCGGTTCTCTGTCCACTGCTCCAGGCTGCCCCAGGACTCTTCCACAGACATGAAAGTCAGAAGACCCGGGGTCTGGTTCTAGCTGCTCCACTGTGTGATCTCAGGCAAGACCCTGCCCTTTTCTTGGCCTGGACGCCCTCCTGGGGGACCTGAAGAAGCTAGAGATGATCTTGAAGCCCTGTGACAGTCTAGGAATCTAGGCCTCCAAGGGGGCCATGCACCCTGGCCCTCAAACAGTGGAAGAAGCACTGTCAGGTCCCCCAAACAATGGCACTCAGCCTTTGGGTGCACGTCATATGCGCAGCCGCTGGGGCCCGCGTGTCTGCTGAGTTACCCCAGTCAGCACTGAGCAGATTGCCTGGAAATCCTTGCATTTTCCTACAAGGGGGCTGCAGCTTGGCTGGCCTGGCCAGCAGTGCTCTGAACACAGCCCCCGAGCTGAGGCAGAAGGGCAGCTGAAGTCCTCGACCCCACCCCCGTGCAGCCTCCTAGTACAGGAGGCCACCTGGAGTCAGGGAGGAGATGGCCACGTGTCCCTGACTGGGTCTTCCAGGGCCACCACGGGCCAGGGTGGTCAGAGAGTCTTGATGGTCCCCAGGTTCCCCTACTGACTGCTGAGCCCCAAGGGGTCCCTAACCGCACCCTCATCTAACCCTGGAGACCAGCCTCCTGGGCCCTGGAATCTTTGCTTCTTTTTACTTTTTTTTTTTTTTTTAGCTGTTTCTTTGCTTTTTCTTCCTTCTCTTTTCTTTTCTCCTTCTTCTTTCCTCTCCCTCCTCCTTACAAAATAATTTTTTTAACATTTATTCATTTTTGAGAGACAGAGCACAAGCCAGGGAGGGACAGAAAGAGAGAGGGAGACACAGAATCCAAAGCAGACTGCAGGCTCTGAGCCATCAGCACAGAGCCTGACTCAGGGCTTGAACCTGAGAACCGTGAGATCATGACCTGAGCCGAAGTCCAATGCTTAACCAACTGAACCACTCAGGTGCCCTCCCCCCACCTCCTCCTTCTTTCCTCATTTTGCTCTCCCAGTCTCCCTCTGGACTCTGAGGACGAGTGCTATCTTGTACGTGCAGGTAGCTAAGTCCCTGGCACACCTAGCTGATAGTAATGGCGGTGGTGGCAGTACAATGTAGTAGTAGGAATAACAGTAGTAATAACCAAGCTCACAGTTATTGAGCATTTGTGTGCCAGGCCCTGTACAATGTGCTTCAGGCATATCATTTAATTTAGTCGTCACAAAACCTTTATGAGAGACATATTATCTCCGTTTTACAGATGAGGAAATGGAGACACAGAAAGTTTGAGTTACTCATTTGGGACCACACAGCTGGTGAGAAGCTGAGTCAGGGTACAAATTCAGGGCTGTGGCCGTGCACTGTCTAGCCAATGTTAGCTGATTAGGTACCGCGTTCTGGAAGCAGGTGCCTGGGCTTTTCAGCTGAGGGGGCTGAGCCGAGGGGCTGGGTGACTTGGACAAGGCCACACGAGTACGTGGCAGAACCAGGTCTTCCTGCTCTCTTTCTTCCGTGTCTCGGCGGCCTCCCGGGCTTCGGCACTGGGGTCAAAGCGGGTGCCCACCCAGCTACCATTCCTCCTTCTTCCCATCCAGGCCCTTCTCCCCAGAGGCCGGACCTTGGTGTGCCCCAGGAGATGCCCTCCTGGCCTGAGCCAGATGGCAAAAGGCATGGGGAGCTCTGAGCCAGCCCCGGAAGAGGGGGGGTGTGGTGCCTATGGAGGCTGCATGGGCAGCAGGGGATCCAGGAAGGCAGCGGCAGCCCCTGAGTGGTCTCAAGAATATCAGTTGGAAAATCAGAGAGGCAAAGATGACTTCATTCCTCTTAGCTTGTCTTAGTTAATTAATTGAGGACACATTTCTTAAGCACCCTCTGCGTCGGGCTGGCCACGCTGCTATGTGCCAGGAAAGGCCATGGAGTTGAGGGTGGCTCAGTCTTGCCCTCTGGGAACAGAAATGGCCTAGGGGAAGCTGAGAGAAGACTGTCCCTGAAGTAAAGACTTTGCCAGGATGTGCAGAGTCTACGCCACAGGCATTTTCCTGTGACGGTGGGATTGTGGGCACCTGGGAACTGGGGGGAGTTGGAAGGCACAGCAGTTCGGCTCTTGTGGCTGGGAACTTGGCCTTCATGTTCCCTAAGGCCTCCAAAGATGTCCCTGGATACCTGGGAGTACTGTTCAGGCCTGGTGCCAACACCTGGCTGGTGCACAGAGCTGCTAGGCCCCCGTTGTCGCTAGAAACTGGTCCAAGGTTACCGTCTGAGGCCATGATCTCTCTTTCCCCCTTTCTCCTCCTGTTTTCCTCCTCCACCTCCTCCTCCTTCTACCATTTACTCTTTTATTTAAGTAAACTTTTAATTTTAGAACAATTCTGGATTTATAGAATTATTGTGAAGACCTTCCTTCCTTTCTCCACACTCACCGCCTCCTTATGCTGATGCAATGCTGGGTGCTGTGTTCCCGCCCCCTCTATCCCCTGCCTTCTCCTTCTTGCGGAGCCTTCCTCCTGCTCTGGCCCCAGCGGCATCCCCTCCTTTCAGCTCTCTGCACAGTATCCGTCTCTGCCCCTCGGTTGCCTCTCCTGATAGACACTGCCTGGCATATCTGCCCATCGCCTAACACGCAACGATGCCCCCATGAACAAAGGTTCATTTAGTCAAGTCTGCTTGCACAGAACGTGGGGAGGGGGGCTGATGGCCTGGATGGTGCTGGACGCTGGACAATGGTTTTTGAGAGGTGGTCAGGGCCCAGGCTTGGTGCCCTGGGTGGAGACTTGCCTCCTGGCCCCCACTGTGTGAGGCTGGGTGTGGGGTGGCAGGTGGGGACAGGGAGAGGATGGAATGTGAGAGGAGGGAGTGTAAGAGGGAGGAGGGAGAGCAAGGGAAGGCATTCCCAGGCCAGAGGGAGCCTGTGCTTTTTCTCTGCCCTTAGTGCTCCTACAGCGAACGGCAATCCAGCACCCTTAGGTTAATTATCTCCAGTCCTCACCGTGACCTTCAAGGTAGGCACTATTAGCTCCATTTTGATAAGGAGACCGAGGCTCAGGGAAGCTGAGGGCCGATAAAGATTGGCAAAGCTAGGATTCAACATAGATCTTTTGGCTTCCAGAGTCCAGACACTCTCAGGTGTCCCTGGAACCATCCACTTGCTTGATGGAGCGCGGAAAACGTGTGTGATGGGCCGTCATGCTAAGATATCTGTAAGCTCCTCAAGGCTGGACAGCGGGTGTTTAAACCATGGGAGGCGGGCAGTGGTGCCCCTCCAAAGGCTGGGCCTTTCTCCAGAGCAGCGCTCTGGAGGTCTCTTTGGAGGCTCCTAGAATGCTTCAATATGGCCCTGAACCACACAGAGCAGGAGGGGAGGAGGGGCAGGCAGGAGGGCAAAGGGACAGGGCCTCAAGGAAGGCTATCTTCGGCAGACATGGCCGGAGTGCCTTCCCCCTTCCTGTGACAACCTTAGTTGAGGGCCTAGGCAGCCCCTTTACACCATGTGACCCCAGCCCAGCCTGCAGTGGGTCAGACTACTGAGGGACCCTTGATCCAAGAGGACTCAAGCTGTCCACTGGGCTGAGCCAGTCAGGTTATCTCTTTTAGGGGCTGTAATTATAGGCTGATCAGCTGGTCAGCTTTGGGGAGCTGAGCTGCAGGGTTCCTAAGAGTTGGGTCCTACCCAGGACCCCTGTGAGCCGAAGTCACACAGGAGTCAGAGTCGCAGGGGAAGAGAAGCCAGTGATGGGGTACAGCAGAGACGGGGATGGTGTGACCCGAGAGAGGGAGGGAGAGGCCTGGGCTTTTGAATACTGGCCTTCACACTGGCAAAGGGCTGCTGTTCCCTTTTACTTGCACCGACCCCAAGGGGCTGTGCCTTGACTGCTCCGGCCGCTGCAGATGGAGGGGCTGGGCTCCCCGCACTGACCAAGGAGTGCCCTACAAGGTCAAGGAGTGCCCTACGAGGTCAAGGAGTGCCCGAGGAGGTGAGCAGCACAGCAGAAGGGCCCTGGCTGAGATTCAGGAGACCCACCTGGGCACAGCACTCTAGTGTTTAGGAACATTCCTGTTGGTCCTCACAACAGCCCTGGGTGGCCCTCCGGGCAGGGGTAGTCTGTGTTCAACAGCTGGGGACAGTGAAGCCTGGGAAAGTGAGGGTTTCACCCAAGGTCATAGCCCTAGAGTTGAACCTGAGACCCAGGCCTCCTGATTCTAGACTCTCTGCCTCTCCCACAACTCACACTGCCTCTGCGATCCCTTCTCTTGCTAGGTAGCTGGGTGGCCTGGGCATTAGAAATACAGTGGTTGAAGTGCCTAGTACTGGGCCTGGCACCCGAAGAGTCTCAGGAAGTAGGAGCTGTTATTAATGTTATTACTTTTTTAAGCACAGCTCTGAGCTGCCACCCACCACTCAGAGGCCTCCTTTTATCCCACAGATGTACAAATGCAGTCTGGGGTGTCCTGGCCCAGCACATAGACTATCAGTCCACAACCTTACCTCCTAGCTGGCCTGGCCCAACACTTCCAGTACCTTCTGGTGCAAGGGGTCCCTGCATCCTTCCCACATCCCACCTCTGGGCCCTTCCTCATGTTGCAGCTGTCTGGAATTCCCTCCCTCATCTCCCTGGCCCTCCAAGGACGGCTCCGGGCCCCCTCTTTGGACACACGTTCCCCCAAGTGGAAGAATGGCACCTTTTTCTGCCCTTGCCACTTACTGCCGGGTGTTAGGCTTTTGCACAGAGGTAGGTCTCTCTCCGCTGGCCCACCCTGCCCGGTGTTCACAGCGAATTCCCAGCAGATGCGGGAAGCCAGTCTTAATGGATGGGTTGGGCTTGGTGCAAAGGTCTTGGAGTTCATGTGGCCCCTAGAGACCCCATCTCCACCACCTGCTTCCACACTCCCCTTTCTGGCCATGGCTAGTGGCCCAGACAGCTCTGGCTGGCAGGGAATTTCGGAGCAGATGCCAGGAGATGTGAAGGAGGCTTTTCTTGGGCTCAGCACTCTCCCCAGGGCTCAGGAGCTCAGATGGTGCAGATTGGCAGAGTGCCCAGGAGGAGAGGGACTCCAGGCAACAGGGACTTCAGCCGGGAGCCGGCTGCCGGGACCTTCTCTCCCTCTGAGCTGGCCTGCAGATGTGGTGTCCCCACCCCCACAGTCACAAAAGCATGTGTGCCCAAGTGCACCCACAGACACAGGCACACACAAACGGGCTCCAGCACCCTACGTGTCCCCACAGGAGCCTCTCCTCATGGCTCTGTCCACCATCCGGGGCAGAGAATGCAAGAACCAGATGGGCCAACAGTCTGCGCCTCAGTACAGCCAGAGGGAGCCCCTCCCAGGACCTGGCCTCCGGGCCCTGCTTTTCCTTCAAGTTGTATAGGATTTAAAGAAGTTCCCCACCCCCATCCATCCCCTCCCCCACAAAGACAGATTCTGCTCAAAAGGCTAAGATTCCATCACTCTCCATGGAAACACATCTCACTGAACCCTACATCCTGTAGGAAATGCTCCTTAGGCAGGATGAAATGACCAAGGCTCAGACCCTTCCCTTGCAGCCTAGTGTCCCTATCCTTGGGGACACTGCCCTTCACACAGAGACAGGGATGCAGACACTCATCCCTGAGCCTGCCTCCCACTGCCTGACTCACCCTGGGCTCGCCACCTCTCTTCTGACCTTTGATGTCCCAGCCTTTTCAATTATCTCTGCCGTTCTGTCCCCTTCTAAGCCCTCCATCCTCACCGCTGTTCACAGCCCTGAATTGGGTATAATAGGAGAATGACTTCATGGCTCCTATGGCCTATAGAGGCTCCTATTTATGCGCTGGTGTCCTGAACTTGCTTTTTATGGTGCCAAGAGCTCCCGGGCTGGGCAGCGTCCCCAGGACCCAGGCTGTCTCCACGGGACCGAGCTCTCTCCAGCTACTGCTTTCAGGGCTGCTGTGCTCCCCCTCCCCACCCCACCTCCGTGTGGAATCTGGGCAAGCTAGCTTTCTCTACACTTGACTTTATTCAAATGATTAAATGCCTCTGTCACAGTTCCCTCCTCCCCGATTCAAAACAATACTAGCTGACTTTTATATAGTGCTTACTACATGCCACATTGCGAATATAGGTTCCTCTTTTAATCCTCAGACAACCCTATTTGGTAGGTACTATTATTACCACCATTTAAAGATGCAGGAACTGAGCCCGGTGAGGTTAAGTGACTTGCTCAAGGTCATACATCTAGGACACGGCAGAGTGAGGCCCTCCTCGTACTGCTTCTCTTGTTCTCTCTGTGGGCCTTGCTCCCTTCCAGCTTCTCCAGTTCAGAGGAGGAGAGACTCCCTTCCCAAGGCCAACCCCCTTACTGCACTCTGCCCTGGTTCTGGATTCTTCCTCCTGGCTTTGTTTCTGGAGGCCCCCCATTTGGCAGTATTTTCAAACTATCCTCTCCTAATGTCTTAGTATTTTTTTTAAACTATTTTTTTAGTGTTTTATTTATTTTTGATACAGAGAGAGACAGAGCAAGAGAGGCGGAGGGGCAGAGAGAGAAGGAGACACAGAACCGGAAGCAGTCTCCAGGCTCTGAGCTAGCTGTCAACACAGAGCCCGACGCTGGGCTCAAACCCACGAACGTGAGATCTGACCTGAGCCGAAGTTGGAGGCCTAACCGACTGAGCCACCCAGGCACCCCTCAGTATTGTTTTTAAAAAAATTTTTAATGTTTTTATTATTGAGAGACAGAGACAGAGCATGAGCATGGGAGGGGCAGAGGGAGGGGAAGACACAGAATCTGAAGCAGGCTCCAGGCCCCAAGCCATCAGCACAGAGCCCAATGCAGGACTTGAACTCACAAACCTGATCATGACCTGAGCTGAAGTCAGACACTTAACCAACTGAGTCACACAGGTGCCCCAAGTTTTTTTTAAAGGGAGGGAGACAGGCTTACCACGCTCTTTCCTTGGTCTTATTTCCCCCCAAGAATTACTTCCCCTCTCACCCCTCCAGCTACCCCCACTTCACCAAGACTACTCTTGCTGAAAACCTCAGGAATTTCCTGAGTGTCAGACCCAGTGGGGGAGGGCTGTCCTACCTATGTGGCATTGTAGGACAAATTAGAGAAAAAAAAGGGCCCCTCTGGGTGGATGCAGCCTCTGGGAGTGCATAGTTTGCTGAGCATGTTGAATTTCAGCTTCCTACCCCATCAGCTGAATTCTTTTGGACAGTGTACACCTGGACCACCACACAGAGGGTCTTGGATGTTGGCATCCTTAGTGTCTGTCATATTCTGGGCGCACTCATCCCTGATGGCCAGGCTTCCTCTGACTCCTTCCTGGACACTCCACTCTTCTGCTTCCACTGGTCCTTTGCAGTCTCACCTGATTATGAGAGAGGGCCGGGGCTTTGCATGAGCTGCTCTGATGCCGGCCCCCAGAGAAGGCCACCAAGAACTTGCCTCCAGCTCAACTCTGTGCCCTACCTGGTTGAACCAGGACACCCACGCTTGGTGTGACAACCCGAAGGCACCATTCTCCCCCATGTTGGCTCTCTCTGTACTGTCTGATTCCTGTTAACGTGCTCATTCCTTAGTCAGCCAGACTGAACACCTCCCTTCCTCTTCTTCCCTGCACACCTTGTCATAGCCATTCCTCCTTCCTAGTCCTGTCCTTTTCTCCTGTGTCTTAGCCCCCACTGTCACCCAGGCCCTCACCCTTTCCAGTCTGGGCTTGGGCAGTGGTTCCTGATCTCCCTAGCAGCTTTCCAGTCCCTTCCTTAGTCTTCCTTCCACCAACTTCCAGATTATGCTCCACTCTGCTCTCGGTGTAAAAAATCTGCTTTCGGCTCAAAATGTCACTCCTCTGCTCAAAAACCTTCTGTGACTCCCCATTGACTGTAGGGAAAGAAGCCCAAACATTCAACCTGTGTTTCAGTGTCCTCTACCATATGTCATACCTCTCCAGGCTTTGCCATTGCTCTATAGCTGAGGAAAGCGTTTTGGAGCTAACCCTTGGCAGTGCTTTTCCATAGCTGAGCTCTCTGAAAGGCTGCCAGTGAGGAGGTGGGTGGGGGGAGGTGCTGGGGTAGGGGTTTGGCTTGGCCCTCTCCACCCCATCCCAAGCAGAAGCCTTCTAATGGCCACCAGCAGCCTGACAGCTGTCCCTGCTCCCTGGGCAGCCTGGATCAGAGCTCGGCCAGACTGCAAATGTGGGAAGGCTGGTCTCGGGGCAGGTGGGTAAGAGATGAAGGGAGCTGAGAAGCCTCTCACGGAGGAGTCAGTGGCCCAGGGAGAAAGGCGGGGCTTCCAGGGAGTTTGGTGGGACTGTGCTGGGCGGCTCATCTGAATGGAGAGTTCATCTCGGTATAGTCCTTCATGCTTGTGCACTACTTCAGTTTCTCACTTTCTCTCTGAGGGTTTGACAGTTAGGGAGGCAGGCATGGCTATCACTCTTCCTACTGAGTAGGCTGAGGCTTGGGCAGGTGAGGTGACTTGGTCAAGGTCATGCAGTGTGTGCATCAGCGGCAGGACGGACATGTGAGAGTTTCTGGGGGGCGGGGGAGGGTCTCTTGCTGCCAGCCACCTGCTCACCCCAGGCTGGACCTGGGCTTTCAGAGCAGCAGGACCTTCCCCTGCCATCCAGTGAGGGGCTGGTTAACTCTGGCACCCGGTGGGGGGCCCCAGGGGAGGGGTGCAGATTGCCCTGCTCCGTCCTGGCCCAAATCGGCACCGGCACCTGGGAAGGGCAGCTGGCCAGCCACGTGCCAGTGTTACTTTAAAAATAAACCAGGGAAGAACGAGGCTTAAAAATAACCCCGGGGACGTGTGAGAAGCTAATTACTACTGCAGCCCCCTGTCAGGGCTTGGGGGAGCGTGGCTGGGCCCCGCGGTGCCTGCGTGTCCCCTCCGTTCCTCTCTTCCAGTTGGGAGCCAGGTCACAGCACAGCCGGGGGCGGGCAGGGCCTCAGAATCCGAGGGTAAGAGCTGGAAGTGGCGCTGGGCATCCTGGCCGGCCTCCTTCATGTGGATCAGGCGTGGAGGCAGGGGGGGGAGGAGGGAAGCCAGGCTGGGCGGAGAGTGACGCGGCCCGGGCCCCGGCAGGCTTCCTCTCTACCTTACTCATCTCTGGGCCTTGCCTTGTGACTTTCCACTGGAATCATCAGGCTCCAAAAGGGACTTTGGGGTTCTGAGCCCCACTCTCCTCTGAAGGCATGTGGTGGCAGCCTGGTAGCTGGTTTCATCAGCTCTGTCGCCCTATTTGGGACTCCTGACCACCACTTCCCATGTGTCCCACTCTCTTGAGAAGAACTTTGAGGTCCATCTTGACCCATTAGGATAAGAAGGCATAGCGCTTCTGGCTGCCCACTCCTGCTGCCTCCACAGGCATCTGGCCCGTGAGCTTGTGTCTCAGGACCCTCAGTGTGAAGTGGGGACTGGACTGCAGCCTGGCCAGGCCTGAAGAGCCCCCAGTAGTGGCTGAGGGGTGGACAGGAGCCACATCCCCATCCCATATACCCAGCCCCCACCTTGTTCTTGCAGATCCCCCACCTTTGGCAGAGGGTGTGAGGACATCCTGCAGTGACAGGGAGAGGGATGTGGGGCCCAGCTGAGGACACAGCTGAGGACGGACTTGCAGGATCAAAGAGAAAAAGCAGAGCTTACCCAGTGGAGGGAGGCAGAGGCCAAGACTGCTGGAAGCTGGCAGCAATGATCAAAGGACCAAGATGGTTGGGGAGAGGGGGCAGATGGGGGAGTGGCAGCATGGCTGGGGGGCTGCTGCACAACAAGCAGGGGCTTTGGGGGCAGATGGGCTTGGACTTGGGTCCCTGGCTGGGAGCCCTGAGCTGATAACTGAGCTGGAACTTGGATCTTGTTTGCATAATGGACATAATGATCACGGCTCCCGGGCCTCTGCAGGAGGATTTGAGAAGCATTTATGAAAAAGGCCTGCAGATGGGGAGCCGTGATGTCGTGTGTTCTCTCCCTTGCCTCTCCCGGAATCTGGTGCCTCGGTTCCACCTCTGGCTCCCTAGATACAAAAGTCACCCCGACCACCTTCTGCTCCTGGAACAAGTGTTGAATGTGGCGCTCTGTTTGCACAGTCAGTGGCTCCCATGGCCGCCAGGCTGCAAGTTGCACTGGTGGCTTCCCTGTGGTCATCTGACTTGATTTCCCAGCAGCAGCTGGCGGCTGACAGCTCCCTCTCTCCTGAAACACTGCTCCTGGGCTCCAGGTTCCTCTCCAGCGTCTGGCAGGCCCCCTTTCCTGCTCCCTCCCTCCCGGTGCTGGGGATGGGGGTGGCAGTGCTGGCCCTGGGCTTTTCTCCCCTGCTCTCCCCTCTACCCCGCTGATCTCATCTAGCTCCGTGACTTTAAATAGTATTTCCATCTGATAACTCCCAGATTTGTATCTCAGCTTTGACCTCTCCCTTGTGCTGTAGACTTGTCTACCTAACTGCCCACAGGGGCTTGTAATAAGCATCTCAAAATTAACCTGTGTGTCTGAAACAGAAGTCTCGTGTCTCATCTCTTTACTAAACCTGTTACTCTCTGGGTTTTATGTTCGTCTCAAATAATGCTCACCCTCCATCCGACTGCTTAGGTCAAAGACCATCCCTGACTATCCTCTTTCCTTGATGCACACAGTCCTCTCCTCCCCTCCTCTCCCCCAGCTCATGCATCGTGTCCAACATCAGGTTCCGCCACTCTGCCCCGACACATGCCCTCAATCCATGCCTGCTCACCACGTCCACAGTCTCCACCTGGGTCCAACCTACCTTCATTCTCACAGGTCCCTGGAAGCCTGATAGGTCTCCCTGCCTCCCTCTTGAATTACGACCACCTGACCTCCCCAGAGCAGCCACAGGGATCTGGTAAAGACTGTAGTCTTATCCCATACCACAGTGCTTAAATCCTTCCAGTGACTTCCGTCATGCTTTGAGCAAAATGCAAGCTCTTGACCATGGCCATGGCCCTGCCAAACCCAGCCCTTCTGTGCTTCCTCCTCCTGGCTCCGTATGCTGTAGCCCACTGCCCTCTCTGCTGCTGTTCCTCAAACATGCCAAACCATGCCTGCTGGGAACTCTGCATTTGCTCCCCCTTCCCCCCGCCCCCCAGGCTTTTCCTGATATTTGCATCCTATAGAACCCTCTGCCTATTGTTCTCTCTACCACAGCCTGTTGTTTTGCTGTCTCTTGACACTTGTTACCAGTGGGATGATGTTTATTTGTAGCCACCTAGCCCTGGGTACACCCACCTACATCCTCTGAACTGTAGACACTGTAAGAACAGGAGCTGAGTCTTTGGGACCCTGAACGGTGCTTGATCCTTGGGAGCTGCTCTGAGAAACAAAGGGAGTGCGGGGTGACTGCGTGGGCATATCGAGGGAGTGGAAAGGGCCGGGAAGGGAGCCGGGGTCTGAGGACTGGCTCTGTTATGGAACGGCTGGTGGCTGGGGCAGGTCACTCTTCAGATGCCTCCGCCCCTGCCCAGTGTCTCAGTCTCCTCATCCACAGGAAAGAACTGTGGCACTGAATCAGCAATTCCCAAAGAATCCCGAGGACCCCAGGGCTTGCTGCGATGGCATCCAGCGCCCAGCTGAGAGCCCTTATCTTGCTAGGCCAGCGTCAGCACCCTGAGCTCACCCCATTCTGGCAAATGCCAAGGAAGATGCTCTCCATGACCTGCAGTCAGCCTGTGTAGGCTCTGCAACAGGTAAATCACATCATGTCCCATGGACATTCTGAGATATGAAAGCACTTGTGAGGACCTAGGGGTTAATCCTGGCCCCTCCGGGATCTAGCAGGTCACGGGTCTATGTGGGATGTTGAAGATTGGTCCATGAGCAGGGTATTAGCTCTCAGGGCCTTGAAAGACTCTGAGCTGGCCTAGGGCGATCGCAGGACGGCCACCAGGGCAGTCGCGCTGGGCCGGCTCGGGTCCAGAGGCAATCTGGGAAGTAAGACTGTCTGCAGCCTCTCTCCTGGCCACCCCCTGTCAGACTGCGCTGGCTGGGGTCAGCCTGCTCTCAGCGCCACGGCTGCCTCCCACACCCCACCCACAGACTACTGTGGGAGCCGTGGGCTGTGGGTGCCGCTCTTTCCGGTGGGAGGCTCTTGCATTCCAGCCGTCCCAGGGGCAGGGACAGTGGATTTGCTCTGCTGATAAGCGGGGCCTCGGCCACGGTCAGAAATGCTTTCTTTCCGAAAGGGGTGACTTGGAGGTCCTGTACAGAGTTCTATTCTTGGGACTGACACAGAGGAAGTCCCTCCAGGGCTCAGCCAGCACGGGGTGAAGTGGGGACAAGCATGTAACCCTGGGTAGTGTGTTTCGCAGGATGGGCTGGAAGTAGAGGCCAGGAGCAGGTCCAACACAGAACGTCGGAGCTGTATGGGGGGCTCAGACACGCCAGTCCAGTCCCTCGCAGATGAGGCCAGGGGGAATGTGACTTGCTGTGGGCCTCCCAGCCAGACAACTGACACACAGTGTCAGGGGACCGTGGAGGGGACCGTGTGTCCCACTTTCCTTACTCAGCCATGGTGAGCTGTCATTAGTCACAGCTCCGAGAAAGGACACATAGCCCACCTCCATGAATCCAGTGGCTGACTCTGAGGGGCAGGCAGGGGACCTCAGGGCCTCTTGGGTCCCAAGATAGATGAGTGTTTCCAACTCTGGGGCACAGAGCTAGGCATGACACATGAGGGAAGGAGGTCTGCCATTGAATTTGGGTCCAGGTTTCTCTCTCTCTGGCCCCACCTAGAGGTGACCAAAGACCAAGAGCAGCCCCAGAGGGTGTTACCCTGTTTAACTCTCACTGTTGGAAAAGCCATGATGCGAGGTCGGATGGAAGAGGGAGTCCCCTGGCTCAGCTGGACCAAAGCCCCCCAATTTGTTTGCAGGAGAGTGATGCTCACAAAGCTGACCCAGCCTCACTGGGGCTTGATCGCCTTCCCTGGGGTTGAAAGTAGCCTGAGGACTAATACTGTGAAGGCGTAACCTGTCCCTAGGAGCGCACGAAGACCCCCAGTCCCCTTTTCTGGCGGGGGTGGGGGGGGGAGCCTTCTCCTGTGGCCACCCACTGACTCCTGCTGTCTCCACCACAGGCCTCACCCCAGGGCTTGTGAACTCCAAAGATTTCTCTGTAACCACCCCTTGAATGTTTCTTAAGTACTAAGGAAACCCAGAAAGAAAATGCTAGCGGCTGGCTGGCAAGTGGCCCAGCCTCCAAAGTACAGATTCTAATAAGTTCTTTTCTCTCCTGTGCTTTGCAAACCTGGTGGCAGATCCTTTCACCTTGGGGAGGGGGGCGCGAAAGGCTCCTGGGCTTAGCTCAGGCCTAATGTTTTAAGTTTTAGGGCCAGGCCCTGACACCCATCACTCTGGCTACAAACAACAGCTGCTGCTACTGGGGACAAGCGTCCCACTCGGTGCACAGGGGCCATCTTACCTGTCCCGACACACTGGGGAGCAGGTGACTTGCCCAAGTTGCCCCTGGCAAAGCCCCCTCTCTCACTCATTGGCCACATCTAAGGACCATCACTCCATTCTCGTTTCTAGTCTTGGGTTCCCGTCCTATTCAGAAGGGTGGCTTTGACAAATGCATGAAACTAAGGCCTCCCAGTGACAACGGCCCTACCCCCCAGTACTACCCCTTCTGCCCTCCGTAGGCTGACATGCACTTCTGCAATCCCCTGCATCTGGGTCATGGCCATAACCCACTTTGTTTAGGAGGCAAGGGCACTGTGTTCTGGGGGAGAGTGTGGTTTAGGTTTGGGAGAGTCCTGAGTTGACTCTTGCTCCCACATCACTGGTTTAGGATTATGCTCCTTCTGCTCTCCTGTCTGGGTTCTTCATTGGCAAAGTAGGAGTTATGATACCGGTGGCTCTGGGTCAACAGGAGCCCAGAAGAGACACTATATGACCGAGTGCTTTATACACCAAGGGCTGGGCAGGCTTTACACATCCCTGTCCTGCCACTTGCCAGCCGAGTGCTTTGCATGCCCGCCCTCAGCCCTCTGAGCCTCTGCGTCCTGGTCTGTCCAGTGGGAATTGTAACAGTGCCGCCGTAGCCGTGAGGACTGCATGAGGTGATCCGGGGCATGGGCTCAGTGCGGAGAAACCTCCGAGCTAATGGCAGCTTTGGTTCCTAACTGTGGAAACTGAGGCAGGCTCTGTGGGGAGTGGCTGCTACTCGGCAGGTCTGAGATCTGGGTGAAACAGCCCAGGGCAGACCCCCTTGGTGCATCATTCTGAGGCTTCCTCCTGCCTACAACTGCTCACATCCCGGCTTTCCCCCAAGGTCCCAGAGAGCCCCTCTGCACTAGGAGGAGGACTGGATCCATCCCAGAGGAGAGAGCTGCTTCCTGTCTGAGAGCCTGGCATCTCTCTCTCTCTCTCTCTCTGGGCTTCTCCACTGGGGCCTGACAGTTTGGGTCTCTGGAGAGAGCCCCCCAGACGGTCCTGTGGCTGGCGGGCTGGAATGTGCCTCTCCGGATGTTTCTGAGATGGTTATTTCTGCCTTGGGGCTGTGGTCAGGAGAGGCCCTACACATTCCTAAAGAGGGACACTGAGTCTATGCCAAGCTGTAAAGGCTCGAGCAGAGATGAAGGGGTCTGAGAGCTGGGGTCTGGGGCTGTCCATGCAGAAAATATCCACACAGCATTGTGTGACAGTATTGTCTCCTTCAGGTCAGTGCTGCCCCAGGGCTCCTGCATACTTTCTATAAAACTGGGTTTGACCTGGGCTCCAGCAGGGCCCAGTGGCCCAGAAAAGGAAGTGTGATGACAGGAGGGAGGGAAAGCGCTTCCCAGGGGCTGAGGTCTTCTGGGTGACCAGGGCTAGGGTGAAGGGAGACAGTCAGGATTCAGGTTCATCACCCTGTGGTTCAACTGGAATCCTGGGGGCACCCACTTGTTCAGCTGGGGTTCTCAGGGCACCCTTGGGTTCAACCAAGGTCATGGAGCACCTATTATTCAACTAAGGTGATCTACTGGTTCAACCAGGGTCATGGGGCACCCAGTGGTTTAATCAGGTCCACCCACCAGAGTCCGGAAGTCAGCACCTCTAGGATCTGCCCTTGGCACTTTCCTGGGTACGCTCATGCCCCTTAGCCTGTCTCATGCTATTCCCTCATCCAGAAAGTTCTCACTGCCCATCCTCACTCCTCATCCAAGCTCCCTCCTGTGCTACCTGCTCCAGGAAGCCTTCTCAGATCCCTATTTTGAGTCACTTTACCAGGATTTAGCATGTATAGTGTTCAGCTTGTGGTTTCAGGATTCCACTGGACCTGAGGCTCTTTGGGGAAGGAGCTGGGTCTTAGTTTTCTATTTTTTCAGTGGCAAGTAAAGTGCCTAGCACTCAGAAGACCTCAGTGATTTTTGGTAAACTGAACTGAAATGAAGGCTAAAGCCAGTTCTATTTGGAAGGTGACCCAGAGGGTCTGGGGGGCCCCAGGACACTGCTGAGTCCACTTTGGGTACTTGGACTCTCCAGGCTGCCCCCTGGAAGATCAAGAAATCAAAGCAGATCAAGGTTGAGAAGAATCTTAAAAGCCATTTATTTTAGTACCCAGTCTGTTATATGGGTCGTATGATGATCTTTTAAATGTATCTACTTGGCTAGGTTAAAGCCTTTAGTTATTAATCAAATCTAGGGGCTGCTGTGAAGCATTTTGTAGATGTAATTAAAGTCCATAATCAGTTGACTATAAGTCAGGGAAATTATATTTTATTAACTTGGATAATCTGAGTGGGTCTGCTTTAATCATTTGAAACGCCTTAAGAACCAAACTCAGGTTTTCCTGAAAAAGAAATTCTGCCTGTGGACGGCAGCTTCAGCCCATCCTGGAAAAACTTCGAGCTTGCCTGTCCTGATGGTCTATTCTGTGGATTTCAGAGTTGCCTAGCAGCCACTACCACCACGTGAGCCAATTCCTTATGATACATCTTGTAATATATATCTTCTACTGGTTCTGACTGAACCCTGACTGATACAGGTATCCTCTGCCACTTGCCCATCCAATGTCTTCTTGTATGCCTTCTGTGATGGGGAGCTCACCACCTCTCGAGACAGTTCTGTCCATCTTTGGTCAGCTGCAACTTTAACAAGTTCTCCTTACATTCGACTTGATTAAGTCTTTCTATGGATTCTACTGACTGGTGCTGGTTCAACCCCTTGGACCCAGGCAGCCTGAGGTTGGGTCTTTTATCTTGCAACGGCCCAGTACATATTTGAGGGCAGCATGCATGCTCTCCATGCCTGTCCCCATCCAGTGTACTTCATTTGACATGCTGCTCCCTGCCGCTGACTGTTCCCTAGGGTGTTGATGACTCTCTTTTAAAAGTTTGCCCTTCACCTGCCAGCTGCATTCCACGCCAGAGTGAGTGTATCTAGTAGCCATAAGACCTTGGGCCTGGGAGCCCCCAGGGGCCCCTGCTGTCTGGATGCCAGCCCACGGAAGCTGGGATTCTTTTGAAAGAAAAATGGAGCCCAAACTTCTTCTCCTAATGGGGACCGGAGGCTGCACCGCCCCTTGGGACTATGGGTAGTTTCCATGAGGGAGGAACCAGTTTCCCACTTGGCCATTTAATCTCTGGGGCACCCATTCTCCATGGATCTAAGGTGCTTCTCCGGTGGACGGTGGAGGAAAGCGGGGACAGCTGAGGACAACAAACACCTGTTCTCGGGCTTTCCCAGAGCGGGGGTGGGGGTGGGGGCAAGCCCTTCTTCACCCCTCCCCTCACTTTCCCTCATGCACCTGACCGCAGAGCATGTGGCCCCACCGAGGCTCCACGCCGGCCCTGCCGTTGGCTCCGATGCTCCACAACCAGGGATCTTTCCAGCTCTCCACATACTTGTCCTTAAAACCACAGTCTACGCCTCATGTCTGTTCCCAGGAGTCAGATCTCCAGGTTGTTTAGATCCTCTCTGCTCCAAGTGCCGACAGTGAATTAACGGCATGAGTGTCTCTTGGGGGCTTCTGCATTTCTAAATGCAGAGTCTCAGGCCCTGAGCTAGACCTACCAGTTCAGAATCTGCGTTTAAATAAGATCAAACAGGTCTTTCCCGGCATAGCAGCGTTTGCAAACCATTAATGGCTCCGCATGGAGGAGCAGGGATCTTCTGCAAAACCTCGCTTCTGTATCTATGGGAAGACTGAGGCACACCAGAGAAGTGTCTGCGCCTCTCGTGAGTTCAGGGGCAGTAGAATCGGAGAGAGAGCTGGGAGGATTTGTCTTAAGGTGAGAGAAAGAACCCCATTTCTAGCTTCCAGGCCTGGCTTCTGCTTTGAATTCCCAGCAGCCATGTATCCCCTCACTAAGGGGTCCTTGTGTGTCACTGGGAGTCGGGGATGGTAAGGAAGCAGTTTTTGTGGAGGTGGAGGGTGGGGGGCGGGTGGAACCCCCCCCCTGCCTGGCAGGGATCCCAGGAGGCCACAGGACCAGGAGGACTGGAGCCATTTGCTCTAGGTGGCAGCCTTGGCTGGCTCTGGAGAAGGGGGAGGGGAAGGTGTGACTTATGGCAGTAGTGGGGGGGGTGGCTCAGGTGAGGGTGCGGGGTAGGTCTCTGGGAGCTGCCTGGGACCTTAGTGGGGGAAGTTTCGGGACAACGAGGAATGGTGGACAAGATGGGAAGCAATGGCATCACCGGGACCCTTGACTGCTCTTTCCACAGCGACAACAGCCTAGAAAGGCATTTGTCATGTGGCTGTCTGAAGGCCAGAGGCTAACAGGCAGGTCAGGAGGAGACCCAGGGCAAGAAGAGCAGGATGGCTGGCAGCTCACTCTTTTATTTAAGAGCTGGCAGGGGTGTGGGTGGGGGGCCAGGAACACCCAGGAGGGCATCAGGAAACAGGGCTCCAAGGACAGCTCTGAGAATAACTGTTGCCTTGACCATGTCCCTTCTCCTATCTGGATTTTAGTTTCCACTCTGTAAAATGAAAGGGTTGAGCTAAAATTCTGATTTCTCTCTGACCTAACCACTCTTGAGGGCTACAGGTCCTGAAGCTGGGCTGCAGCTGGACCCTGGTACTCATCCTGCATCATTTGTGACATTCAGATAGAAGGGGCACATCTGCTCCGTGGATGGGGGCAGTGGGGACGGGGAGCTGCATGGCTCTGTGAAAAGACACTCCCTACGGCCCTGGGAGTAAGCCCTGGTGCTATCATTTTATATTTATATGGTCCTGGGCCAATTTCAGAACCTCTCTGAGCTTCCTTTTCCTTTCCGGGAACAGAACATAACGCCTGCCCTCTCCGGGCAGCGGTGGAAATGCAGCCGTGACAGGTGGCCCAGACACTGCCTGATGTGTTATGGACACACATCAGTTCCCTGTGTCCAAGGCAGGGATGGGGCGTGAGGGAGTGCCCGTCTGGGTCTCTGATAACGATCTCCATCAGACCTGGGTCTCTTCCCTGGCTGCTGGCTGGCTGCAGGGAAATCATTTGACATTTTTTTTATTGCAAAATCAACTCACAGATTCACCGTTTGGGCTGCCAGCTGAAAGCTGTTTATAGTGGTGATTTGCACTTCACTCATCTGTGCTTGTTTATGTTTTCTTTGAAAATACTTATTGTGTTTGTCCTGTCCCCACTGTGGCCAGGCGTGTGTCTTCTATTTCTGTCCTATTCTTGCCCCCACTCCCTCTGTGTCTCCAGCCCTCCAACTGTGATGGGGGGGAATGGGACACTTAGGGAGGAGGCACGAGAGTCAGGAGGACCTCTGATCAAATACATCTTCTTTGTAGATGAGGAAACTGATGGTCACAGAGGACCAGCAGCTGGGCTAAGTGGAAGTGAACCTCTGCCTCCTTGCTCCCATCCGGGGCAGCTTCTCCTACCACTGTGTGCCTCACTGTCCTTAACTGGTTTCTGCAGGGTCTGCCTGCTCAAAGGAGGTAGCATTGCCTCTGAGTCTGGATGTCAGGCAGACTCCGGTCATGGGTGATGATCTGGAAAGCCTGCGTGGGGGGAGTGGGATTAGGAGAATAGAGGGAAGGATGGGGCAGCCTCTGGTCCTCAACCCTTTGTCCCCTAACAGTTAGGAGGGAGCAGAGGTGGCTGTGGTCTTGGTAATCCTTGGGAAACCAAGCACTTCCCTTCTGTGTGAGGAGTAATAGTAATAATGTATGAAAAATCATGTTAATTACACTAATTATTGCAGGTATTGTTTATTAAGTACCTACTCTGTACCAGGCCCTTCTTTTGTATTGTCCTTTGACTCCTGGGAGGCTGACATTATTCTCCCCATTTTGCAAATGACAAAACAAGCTCAGAGAGACTAACTTGCTCAAGATCATCTAACTAGTGGTGGGGGGTTGGGGAGGTGAGTGGGGAGGTGGGTTGAGGGATGAACCCAGGCACTCTGCCCACTCTGGTGGGCAGGGAGGAAGGAATCGTTGATTGAGAGTGGGCAGTAGGACCAGTCCAGGCTGGGCTGCTCCTCCACTCCATCCCCGCATGTCAACGGACGGACGGCTGGGAGCCAGAGGTCTTTGTGCTAAGAGAGACGGTGGGTGGTGTGGGGAACGGGCTGGGGTGAGGGAGGGAACTCCAGCAGGGGCTCCCAAAGGCCTCGGTCCTAATCAGGGTTGTACCTGCAACTTGCTGTGTGACTTTGGGCAAGTCACTCACCTCTCTGGGTGTTGGGATGATTGCTGATGTCTCCTTTCACTCTTTTATTGGAGGACTCTGGGATGTAGGGGGTGGCAGGTCACTTCTGTACTTTCCTCCTTCTCGGAAAGATGTAAAAAGTACAGGTTCCTTCATGAGCTGCCTCCTTGAATTCACAATCTAGGGACTCCCAGGCCACGTGGTGGGTGATGGGAGGCTGTGCTCAGCTGAGAACAGCTGGAAGCTGAGGAGAGAGCAGAACAGAAGGTTTTCTGCCCCAGCTCCATCAGCTAATCAATCACCTGGCCTCTTGTTGCCTTAGAGCCCCGAGGATTACGGGGACCTGCATGGGAGCACAGCACCTGTGAGCCCGGGACAGTCTCTGCTGGGGCCTGGTGCCTGCTCGGCTCTGCCACGTGGTCTGGGTTGGCCAGGGGCCGGGGCGTTGGGGAGCCGCAGGCTGGCTGCGGTGCACTGGAGTGAGAGGCGCTCTTCTGGAAGGATTTGCCAGAGGAAAAGACAAGACAAGCCTTGGCTCCTAGGTGCCCTCAAGGTATAAGGGCCTGGGCTGGGTTCTTGAAGTGGAGAAGGAACTGGCAGAAAAACCCAGGGCATGGGAGTCACAGAGGCTCAGTTGAATCTGGGCAAGTGCCATACTTTCAAGTCACAAGGCCACGGGTGAGTCATCTATCTACACACAGAGCCTTGGGTTCCTCCGCTGAAAAATGGGGGTCATGTAATGCTCCCCTTGAAGGAGCAGGAAGTGGTGAGAGGATCCAATGAGAGGGTATAAAGCCTGACAGAGTAGATAATCAATTGTGGCTGCTTTTATTGTTGCCATTACTGCTCTTAGTAATAATAATAAATAAAGAGTCATCCAGAACAAGTGGAAGGAGTGGAGGCCGGGAGGTTCTGCGAACCTCTGGCTGTGTGACTCTTGTCACCTCTCTGGTTCCTTATCTGTAAGAGGAGGGGGTGGCACTAGCTGATCTTGAGTCCCCTTCCAGCTCTGACAGCCTCTGGGCTATGAATAGATGGGGCTGGGGCCCCGGAGGAGTTTAATGACTCAACAGCTAGAGAGGTTAAGCTTTCCCAGAAAAGAGTTTCCATTTGCGTTTGATGAACTTAGGGCACAACAAAGGAAGGGTTTCCTGGCTGGGAGGCGGGTACGAGGGAGCTGGAGGAATCCTTGCAGCTCATGGAGTCTGTGACTAACCAGGTGAATGACTAAGTCAGACCCTGCTGACCCTCAACCAATCAGGGCTGCCCGGGAGCGCCCTGCAAGCTGGCATCATGGAGCATGTCTTGGCCATGCCAATTTCAGCTGGCTCTGGGCTTCACAGCATATGGAAGCAGAAGAAGCAGCCAAGAGACAGGCAGGGAAAGAGCACTGGGCTTGGAGTCAGGAGACCCAGCTTCTTTCTCTAACTCTGCTCACCAGCTGCATGACTTTGGGGGAGCCCCTTCCCCTTCTTTCCCCTCCATGCCTTCATCTGTGCAACGGAGCTAACGATACCTTGCAACTTTCCTGAGCAGCGAAGTCTGAGACTCAAGAGATGAGATGAGAGTGCATTAGGATCACTAAGTGGGCGGGTTCTGTCGTTTTTCTATCCCGATGTGAGTCCTGGTGCCTTGGGAGACCTATTTGGGTCTCCCGAGGGATCAGGTGGACAGAGGCTGTTGCCTTGGGGTTTTGGGTCAAGATCAGCTTAATATAGGGCCCCTTCCAGCCATCTGATCACAGCCCAGACAGGCTTTTCTTAGAGCAGAGCCCCTGTGGACTGTTTCCAGCCAGATGGCGTAGCCAGTGAGAGGTGACAAAAAGCCAGGGATGGCTGGGTGGGGCAGGAAGTGGGCAGTGCCTTTCTGGGGCCCCCACAGGATGAGGGTGGTGCTTTGATGCTGCCTTTCCTCTTGCCCAGCACTATATCAATAAATATCACCAGAACTGCACCCTGTCTGCCTCTACCCCCAGCTCTTGGCATCTCTCCTGGTAAGGATTACAGGTACTTTGGGACATGGCAGAGACGGAGGGGAAGGAGGATGCCCTTTCATTTCTGCGCACCTTGAGCCCATGGATAATATTCTCTGAGTGCCCGTGTGTGCTGCAGGGTACTGTGCCCATCCATAGTGGGAGAGCAGAGATGGGAACCACAGGGCCCTGCCCACATGGAGGTTCCTTCAGTATGTGGTCAAAGAGACAAAGCACATCCCCTAAAATGTGAATAACCACGCAAGAGAGCCTACACTGTGTCACCCAATTTTTCCTGACAGTAAGTCCTGCGGCCATCTAGAATGCTGGCCTGGGATGGTCTGGAAGGCTTCTAGGAGGAAGTGGGATTTGAGCTGGACCTGCAAGGTTAGCTTGGACAAGGTAAATAGAAGACCGAGAGAAAGGTGTTCTCAGGAGTCAGACAGCACGGTGGCAGTTAGGGGGATCAGGCCAATAAGAAGTGAGAAATGAAGTTGAACATCAAATTGGAGCCAGGTATGAAGGTCCTTAAAATTTGGAAAGAGCATGGGCCAGATTCCACGGGCCACTGGAAGTCACCGAGGGCTTCTGAGAGGGTATTGGTTTGGTTGGAGCTGCCCTTTGGGGAGGTTTTTTCTGGCAGCATTGTCCAGGTGAGCTCACTCCCTGAGGGAACAAGGGCAAAGTCAGCTGGGAAGTTACTTGTGGAGCTAAGGACCACAGGACTAAGAAAGGGGACACATAATCAAAGGCATCACATGTGGGAAGAGGTGGGGGGAAGACCTACCTTGGTTGCTCAGTGCTCCTGAAACCTTGGCAGGTGGCACAGAAGTGGGGAAAGAGAGGCTTCTTTTTGGGCAGATCTGAGTCTGACTATTCTGCCCTGTCAGCAGGACTCAGAGGTGCCCCCATTCACTCCCAGGGCCCTTTTCTTCCTCTTCTAAAAGGGGAATCCAGAGACTACATAGCAGAGCTCCCCATGGACCCCAGAGGGGAGTGGAGCCTTGGGACAGAGTCCCAAGTGGATAGACTGCAGGAACAGCTTCCAGTCCTGCCTTGTACCCCCTCAACCTCTGCGGACTCCCAGAAAAACACTGCCATCTTGTCATGGGCTATGCCATGTGGCAATGAGCCCCTGGGAGCTCAGCCAAGGTAAGGAGGGGGACTGGAGAGAGGAGAAGGAATGGGAGAGACGGAGGCCTGGAGGCGTCCCAATGGGCTTTGGGGGAAGGTGGGCTGGGAGGTTGCCAGGACAAGGAGGAACACTTGAGATCATTTCAGCCAACCCCTCATTGTCTGGAGGTGAGCCTGAAACCCAGACAGGAGAAGGGACTTGCCCAAGGTCATACAGTGGGAAAAGTGATGGAGCTGGGCTGGAATCAGAGTCCTGGGGAGTGAGTAAGGTGTTTACTCCTATCTGGACACTTTTGAATAGCACGTCAAGGGCCTCTCTTGGGATTACTTTCCTGGATGTCCATTCGTGTGCTGTGTGTGTGTGTGTGTGTGTGTGTGTGTGCGTGCGCGCGCGCCTGTGTATGTCCTGTGTGTGCTTGTGTGAGTACCTGTGTGTACATGTGCCCGTGTCTATGTTGTGAGAGAGTCTGGGTGTGTGTGTGTGGCCTGCTGCACCGCTGTTTGGAGAAGAGAACTGAGGCCATTCCTGCGAGGTGACTGTTTTCCTGGGACAGCAGAGAAGGCAGACAGAGCTGGATCTGGCTTCCAGCATAGATCTGCTGCCCTAAGAAAATTAAAGGCACTCGCTAGTTTTGCCCAAACTCTGGGAGCTGGACACACACACACACACACACACACACACTCCAAGCGGCGTTCACAGAGGCAGTTACGGGTTGTTTCAGGCACCCAGAGTAGGCGGGAGTGCCGCGGAGTGCCAGGGTACCTGCATCCACACGTCTGCCTGGAGCCCCAGCCAGTGTATACACGCCAAGGTGCGGAAGCCCATCTGCCAGGCAAACGGCGGAGTCGCGCGCTCCCCGCTGCTCTACACTCAGCTCTCTGCTCCAGGGCCTGGCCCGGCCACACCCCTCCGCCCCAGCCTCCGCCGGTCGTTCCTGCCCCTCTCACACACTTCAGAGTCCCCTGAGGCCCTCGCGCAGCCTGGCAAGGACAAGTTAGGGCTGGCCCAGCCGAGAGTCAGGTCCGGAGCCAGGAATCGACGCCTCCCCCGAGTCCTGTCCCCGCGGAGCAGACAAGCCAGGCTGAACTCGGGTTTCTGGCAGCGCGGGTTTCGGCGCCTAGACCCTCTCCGGGGGATCCCCGGTCCCCCCCCCCGCCAACTCCCCCAGTCCTGGCCGGCTCGGGACTACCCGGGGACGCGGCGCCCAGCCCCCGGGTCCCCGCCCCACGTCGGCTAGTAGTTACCGATGGTGGTGATGACGGTGATGGCGAAGTAGAAGGAGCCGGCGAAGCGCCACTGCACGCCGGCCTTGTGCGGCTTGAGGCGCAGCACGACGCGCTCGAGCTCCTCGTAGCCGCCCTGGCTGAGGTTGTAGCGCGCCCGCAGCTCCTGCTGCCGCAGCTCCAGCCGCTGCCGCTCGATCATCTCGGGCTCCGACTCGAGCGCGTCGAAGACCGCGGCGCCCACCAGCAGGTAGGTGAAGGTGCACACGATGAGCGCCAGCGTGCGCACGTTCTGCCGCTTCATCGTCCCGCCC
>NC_043703.1:144875615-145096022 GCF_006229205.1 Suricata suricatta
AACGCCGCCGCCGCCGCCGCGGAGCTGTCCCTTCAGCACCACCCACCGCCCTCCTCAGCCCGGCCCCGCTCCCGCCCCCCCGCCCCCCGCCCGCAGGCCGCCTCCTCCCGCCAGCCCTCCCGCCCAGCCAAATAAGGACTGGGGAGACGCGCCGAGGGAGGGAGGAGGGGGGCTGGCGGAGGGGGAGGGGTGGGGGAGCGAACGGGAGAGCCGCGGAGAGACCGGGCAGGACCGAGGGAGAGAGACCCAGGGAAAGAGATAACTAGACACAGAGAGAAACGCCTATAACTACAGAGAAAGAGAGGAAAAAGAGGCAGAGGGGGGTGTGACAGATAAGGAGATAAAACCAGAGGTAGACTCACAGCCACGGTAAAAGAAGCGGCAGGCAGAAAAATACAGAGCGAGAGAGGCAGAGAGCGAAAGATGGAAACAGAGCGACAGGGACAGGGAGACCTGGATAGCTGGAGATACATCGATGACGGAAAAAGAAGAGCAAGGAAGGGAAAAGGAACGGCCAGAGCGACCCCCACCCCCCAATCTCCACCGAAATCTCAGCATGCTTTAACTGGAAGGGACCTTGGGCCTCGCTGTCCTGCCCTTTATTATGTCGATGAGGAAACTGAGGCACAGAGAGGTGAAGCGATGAGCAAGGACACACAAGGAATTAGTGCCAGCACCGGGACTCAGCCACGCTTCTCTCCGCCCAGGCCACACCCCCCCACCCTGCGCCCAGCCCAGGCTGTCTTAGAAACAGCGGGGCGCAGCTGTGGACCTGGGCACGAATGGCCAACACCCAAGGGAAAGCCTTGCTCTCATGAAATGTGACCCTTCCCAGGTCAACATGGCTCCTGGAACTGGGTGAAAAGCCCACGCTGGGAGCCTAGGCCAGTAGCACTCAATCCCAGGCTCTCCTCCTCCAGTCCCTGGGGCTGTCCTACGTCCAGACATCCAAAGCCCCTGTCCTGCACCAGTGGGCCAGGCTGGGCTTGAGCTGGGCTGCCAGAGATAGCACTGAACATCAGCATCAGGCATCCCAACAGAATAGAATAGGGTGGCTGAAGCCCAGACCAGGAGGCTTGCTGAAGTCTAGAGGAAACAGGAGGCCTCCCTATGCCTCAGTTTCTTCTTCTGTCAACTTGGTGGCAGTGGCGGTGAGGAGGTGCAGGCTGTGGGACCTCAGATGAGGTGTCACTGCCCCTCTCAGACTCTCGCTTCCTTATCTCCTCGATGAGGTGCCAAGGCAGATGATCCCGCAGGCCTTACTTAGCTTCAAACAGCTCCAGACTTGGATGGGCTGAGTGAGCAGAATGATCGGAATGCAAATCCCATTGCCAAGGAGGGTCAGAGAGTCTTTCACTGGACCCTGGAGCGGCCACGAGGAGAGACAGGATGGAAGAGGCCCCAAGCCCCTGACTGCGGGTAGGTTGAGGAGGAAGGAATGCCATCTGCCCGCATCTTGGCCTGACCTGTCACTGTTGGGCATTTTAATGCTTCTCTTAGGAGGGCCACCAACCCACTGCTACTTTCAACCGTTCACTCAAAGAGTAGGTATCAAGCATCTGCCATGTGTCTGGCTAGGCACGTTACATTTATTATCTCGAGTCTTACCATAATCCTGAAAAGTAGGTATGGTTATGTCCATTTTATAGATGGAGAAACTGAGGCACAAGGCAGGGCAAAGAATTGTCCAAGGCTGTTCAGCTGGAAGGGGCTTCAGTCTGCCTTCCAAACCCATTCTCTTCTCTGTAATCACTCCTAGAGTCTCAGATTTTTTCACCTGTAAATGGGATAGGTAATTATCCCAGAGTCATTGATTTGACACAAACTTTCTGGCCCCATACCTTTGGTCATGAACTCGGCCCACTGCAGGCCTTCCCCCTTGACACCTTCTGGATCCCTATAAGACAACTGCTGCTTTTCCTGGCTTCCTAGCGGGGAGGGTGCAAGTTAAGTTCTGTCCTCCTGGCCACAACTACCCCAGAAGCCAACCACCCCAAAGGCAGTCTCGATGAGCAAGGCTCAAGAAGCCTGGTTTTGAGTGTGAAAGCCTGTGGGTCCAGGGTCTGCTTGCTTCTGGCTGCCAGGCCACACTGCTGTGCAGATGAAAGGTGATATTGTGAATGAAAGGGCTTTGAAAAAGGGAAAAAGCTCTCTTTAGGGGCAGGGCATTTATTATTAATTATGATGAAGCTTGTTCTCACAGCACTTCAGCACTGGAAGGACCTTTAAAGATCAGCTAACCTGACCCTCTCATGTTATAGATGAGGAAACTGAGGCTCAGAGAGTAGGAAGGGGGTTGCTCAAGGTCACACAGGGAGTAAAGGGGGTGGCAGGACTTAGGTCCCATGGCTGAGGTCACTCCTGTAGCCCCCATATATATGGGGTTAGGACACCTGCTGCAGGGGAGCGTGACACATCCACAGCATCCCTGGAGCCCAGGGGGTCAGCTCGGTTCTCACCCCCCCTCCTCTGGCCCCTTTTCCCTTTCTACTCTTCAGGAGGGGGCACTGGTTGGCCGGGAGCCATGCTGGTGCCAGTCTAGATTTCTGAGTAGCCCCTGGGTCCTGCAGACTGGAGTCCCATCAGCTCACCCTTGACCTAGGTAGGATAGTAGTGCCAAAAGATCTAGAAGCCTGTACCTCTCTCTCTGTCCAGGACTCCTGTGACCTGCCTGTATGTCCCCACCTTTTGTATGTCCCTGCTTGCCCAGGGCCAAGTGTCAGAAAGCACCTCTATCAACCCTGTCTCTTATCAATGACAAAATCTGCTCGGTTATGGCTTCTCCATGCTCTATTTTTTTTTCAACCCATTGGTGACCCTAGTGGAGGAAGGCTTGGGCTGGTTAGAAAGAGATAGTTTACATCCCTCCAATCATCATACTGGTCAGCCTCATGTGTGATTATTTTCTGAAATCTGATCCAGTATAGAGAACAGGGGGCAGAGAGTTGGGGGGCCTGGGCTGCGTTCCTGTCTCTTCCACCTGCTTCCTGTGGGACTGACGGCCAGTCACTCTTTTTCCCTGGGTCTTGGTTTGCATGTCCATAAATGGAGTGGTTTAGACCAGGACACGTCCCTTCATTTATAACATCCCATGACCTTCCTGGCCTGCTTCTGCTTCACTAGTTCTTCCAAGAAGCAGGTGAAAAGATTTAGTCACTGCTTTTAAGACTTTAATTTGTGGGGAGAAGGACACAATCAAAGGGAGGATAAATGGTACAGAAGGAGGATAAATGGTACAGAATTTAACCATCATTAGTTGCTGCATATTATAATCCACTAACCATAATACATGTATTATTTTCCAGCTTTATCTTCCATACCATTCTTCTCTAAGCTCTAGACACATCTAAGTACTTTCATGCTTTACTTCTGACTCATGTGGCTCCCATAAGCTGGGATGTTGGAACTTCCTCGACTTCTCCATTTTTTAGGTATTGAACTCCTGTTCATGCTTCAAGACCCAACTCAACGGCCGCTCCCTCTGCGAAGCATTCCCCAGTTACCTCCAATCAGAACCACTAGCACCTCTGTGTTGCTTGCTGAAGCTTCAATTCAGTAGACATTCTTCCTAACTAGTAGATTGATAATATCTGTCTTCCCCACTGGCTCATTATCTTCTCCAGGGTCTCCACCCTTCTTAATGCCATGCCTCTCTGCAGTGGGGAGCTCCGTGCTTTGCACATCAGACTTGTTCTTATGTTCATTGTGTATTCAGTACACAGTGAAGTCCCTAAAGCCTCCCACACCTGCTGGGTCAGAGATCAGTGTCCTTGGGGACAGGAGCACAGACAGCAGAGTCTGGAGGGAGAAAAATTCACGCAATTTGCTTCTATGACTCTCTGCCAACAGCCACTTCTAAAGTTGCAGCAAGCCCTGCCTGGCTTAGGGAAAGAGGGTAGAGTCCCATGTGAGTATCCCAAGGCCCAAGGAAGCATGTGGGGAGGGCACTGAAGTGGAAGTCTAGACACCTGGAGCCCGGTCTCAGCTGCTACCCACTACCAACTAGCCGGTGGACTTGAGAGAGTCACATTGCTTCAAAGAGTGCCTTCCCTCTGACATTCTGTGATGTTAATGACAGACCTGGCCCTATGATAAGCAATGCTCACCCCACGATGGCCAGGAATGTGGTGTGAGGGATGAGGGGCCCAGAGCCCTCTCCGTCCATTGTTTCCCAGCACCAGGCCCCCATCCTTGGCCAGTTTGGCTGGTGAGGTAGGGAGTTAAAAAGCTGATCCTGATTCAGACCAGCTCAGGTTCAAATCCCGAGCTTTACTCTACTCATTCTTAGCTGGACTGAAGCCTCACATGACATTCTGGTCTGTCTTGTCTAGACCAGAACATAAGCTCCTTCAGAACAGGAATAAGGCCTTACTCATCTTGGAATAGGGTCCTTGGTTTGCTATAGGAAGGAGAATCCAGAACCATCTCGTTAGCCAGCTAGGAGGAGGCCTGAGAATGGGGAGGGGGCTGGTGGGCCCAGGAGCTGTAGCCCAGACAGGGACACGGCTGGTGGAGAGCTGCACCAGGAATTGTGGCCTCTGGTGGCCAATGGCTGGTTGATCAGATTTAGGGTGCTTCGGGAATGACTGAGGTGTTTCTTGGTGTATCCCTGAGGGAGAGACACGGAGGATTAGTCTAGATTTACAGAGCATAAGCAGTCCCGGTGCGGCCGGCTTGCATTTGTCAAGAGACACTATTTGTTTAACATCTCAAGCCCAAACCAAACACAAAAAGCAGCTGTTCACAAAAAAGAGGCTCTGGGAGCCGTTGCGCTAGAGGGTGGACACCTGGCTCCGGGCTCTGTTCTTAGTCTTGCCCCAGAGGAGCTGGGTGAGCAGCTCTGCATGCAGACTCGGGTGTCCTGTTAGTGACAGTGAGGACTGCCCGGTCCTCCCTGAGCTGAGGCGGGGGTCAGGCTTGCTTCATTCATTCGCAGATCACCTGTTCCAAAGTCTACGTCCTTGTCCCGTAGAGAGGTCTTCCTTGGGGGCCTCCATCTCTGACTCTGAATGCCGCACTGAGATGAGCATCCTCGTGTGCGTGTCCTTGAGGACCCACAGAGAATTCGCACTGGGACACATACCCAGAAGTGTTCCTAAACACTGTCAGGCTGTCCTCATGCAGCTGCCTTGGTTTTTACTCTCCCCAGCAAAGCACAGGATCGCCTACTTGATCCTCACCGACTCTGATGTGATTCACTTTTCTTTTAGTTTTTTAATTTTTAAAGTTTATTTATTTATTTTGAGAGAGAGAGAGAGAGAGAGAGCACATGAGCTTTACTGGAGGGCAGAGGAGAGCGGGGAGAGAAAGAATCCCAAGCAGGCTCCACGTTGTCAGCTTGGAGCTCTATGTGGGGCTTGAACTCACAGACAGTGAGATCATGACCAGAGCTGAAATCAAGAATTGGACACATAACCAACTGAACCACCCAGGCACTCCTGATTCACTTTTCTGTTTTTGCCATTTGTGTGCCTCCCTATTTTCTACTAATTTCCTCCTTCTCTCCCTTTCCCTTCTCCCTTTAACATCTCCCCCTCTTCCACACTAGGGGCCGGGGCAGTGAGCAAAGTTGCCATGACTGGGGTCTTGGGCAGGCCAGCAGGTGATGAGAGAGATCTGAGAGAAAACCAGGCGCTGTTCTCCAGCCTGGGGCGTGTGTGTGTGTGTGTGTGTGTGTGTGTGTGTGTGTGTGTGTGGTGAGAGTTGGCTGTGAGTCTAAGACTTTTGGCTTTAGTCATAGTCTTCCTTTCGTCCATCTTCCACTTGCATTCTCTCTGTGTCTGGCCACGGCTCTGGAGTGGCTCGAGCTAGAGGAAACCTCAGACCATACAGTCCGATGAGGAAAGAGGCCCAGTGCGGGGAGAGGGCACCTCCCAGGCTTACACGCTGCTAGGCTAGAGCTGGGACTCAAGCCCCCCTCTCCTGACTTCCAAGCCTTTAGCTGCAAGGTAAGTCCCTAAACTTGCTTCCTTCCCAGAGCAAGAATTAAGTCCCTCATGCCTGTCTTCTGCTGGGGCGGCCATGGCCCTTTTTCCCGACAAGCACGTTGCTGCTAAGGAAAAAACGAGAGTCTGAAGATCCAGTCAACATCCTCACAAATCTTGAAATCCTTCTATGCAGGTTTATAGCTTCTGAGAAACAAGCAGAGGCAGCCTGTTCTCAGGACCGAACGCAATAATTATAATAGCACTTGCAATGATTAATCAGCCAGTGAGTATCGAGTGGCGCCCGCGAGCGGACACAGCAGTGTGTTGTGCGCATGTGTGTGTCCAGTGGGGGAGGGGGGAGAGGGAGAGCAAGAAAGGTGACTTTACCTCCAATGAGCGGCTTTAGGTGTCTTTCCCTCAGTGGAGGGGCTGGGTCACCACGATGGCACTCCTCGGATAGTGTCCCATTCTGCCTAGGACTATAGTTCTTTCTGCTGCAAGAGGACTCCTGAGCCCTGTGGTCCCTGTCGCTGGGCTCCTGACCATGTTGGGAGAGGGGTATTGACACACAGAAGCAGGGTCAGGTCCATCCATGATTACTGAGATTAACAAGGGGCCTCACCAGCGTGAGGTACCCGGGACAATATAACCAGCAGCGGTGCTTGGGATGTTCAGCTTGGAGCAAAGACGCAGGGGGACCTGTGAGCTGTCCCATGGAGGAGGGACTGACTTTGCTCTGGGTAGCCTTGGAGGGGCCGGTGAGCCTTGGGAGATGCTACAGTGGAAGACCTTTCAGCTCAAAATAGGTAAAACTTTCTCTACCGCTCTGAAGAAGGAATGCGTTGCCCAGGAGGTAATGAGCTCCTGGTCAGTGGAGGTATGCAAGCACAGCCAGATTGGTCCTCTGGATTGAGGCTGTTTTAGAAGGATCCAAGGAGCTAGTACAGTACCTGCTACATAGTAGGCCTGCAAGAAATGCCTTTTGACTTGGTTACTGAATGTACTGAGTCTGAGTCTGGGGCTAGACGAGTTGTCCCTTGAGGTTCAGTCACTCAGGTCAACATGTAAGGAGCGGTCCCTCCATGTCCCTCAGGCCTTGAAATGCTGCAGTTCCCAATCCCAGGGAATGCTGCACCTAGAGTCCTTGCTAAGCCTTCACAGCCCTGCTTTCTCCCAGCCACCCCAACCCCACCAAAGCCCAGCCGACTTACACCCCCTGTCTGCCTGCAGAGGCCCAATGCTCACAGGTCGCAGTAAGGGCCTGGAAGCCCTAGGACTCTAGCAAGGGAAATGGGCCTTTGGCAGGCTAATTACTGGGAGCTGATTCTATTAAGCAGATAGCTCGCTCTAGGCAAAGCAATTATATCTAATCAGCCCCTTGCAGCAGTCCAAAGGGACAACCATTTGAGCCAGACACATGCGTGAGTAGGAACATCAAAGCAGCATGAGGCTCAGGCCAAGGTGGGCTGGTCTGAGATGAGGGGCTGCTCAGAAAGTGGTTGGCTGCCTGGTCCCTTCCCTGGGCTGCCAGATCCCAGGCCACAGTGGGGCTGCAGCACCATGGAGGTGGCCCTGAATGAGGACTCAAAGACCTAGGTTGAGATTTGGTTCTGCCACTAAGGAACCAAATTCACTGGGGAGAGCTCTTCTCTGATCTGAGCCTCAGTTTCCCAGTCTATCAAGCAATAAGGTAAACTAAAAAGGATTCATTCTGAGTTTAAAACTGTAGTCCATCTCAACATTGTAATGTACACTTAAAATTTTCCCAGGAGGGAAGATCACCTGTTAAGCGTTCTCATAAAAAAATAACAACAATCATAATAAGCAAAGAGAGCAGAAGGAAATTTTTGGAGGTGATGGATATGTTTATGGCATAGATTGTGGTGATGGCTTCACAGATGTCTCCTTATCTCTGAGCTCATCAAGTTGTATACGTTAAATATATACAGCTTTTTGTATGTCAATCATATCTTAACAAAGTGGTTTAATGAAAAAAAAAACCGCACAACAACAACAAAACAGAAACGTGGTCCATCTAGTCCATATGGTTTGGATTCTGATCCAGAAAGGAAATATATGCTGCAGGGTCTAATTACTCAGACTATGGTTTTCAAAAATTACTGGAATGATAAATTTTTTCATATGGTGGATGCCCTCCTCTAGAAATTTAATGAAATGTATGTTTCTGAAAAGCCAGCCATGATTTTTTTAAACCACAGTTTAGTAGCTTCTGAGTCCCAGATTCAGTTGGGTCATGCTAGAGAGGGAGAAAAAGGGAGAGGAGGTCCCTGGCGATGAGGGAGATGAGCAAGATGGTGACGGGGGGGCATCCCAGGCCATGGGGGGAGGGGGGTCCCTGCTATCTGTGCTGGCTCCCTTCCCAGAGAAAGAACTCTGTGAAAGATCTCTGGATACTGGCAGGATGTGGAGGAGAGATTTTAGTTTTTATTTTTATTAAAAATTTTTAATGTTTTATTTATTTTTGAGAGAGAGCGAGAGAGAGAGACAGTGCGAACAGGGGAGGGTCAGAGAGAGAAGGAGACACAGAATCTGAAGCAGGCTCCAGGCTCTGAGCTAGCTGTCAGCACAGAGCCTGATGCAGGGCTTGAACCCACGAACTGTGAGATCATGACCTGAGCCGAAGCCGGACGCTTAACCGACTGAGCCACCCAGGTGCCCATGGAGGAGAGATTTTAAACATCAACTCCTTTCAGCTCCGAAATTCTGGGATTCTGGGTTGGGACCAAGCAACTGGTGTGTGACCCAAACTCATCTGAGCAGCACGCTCATGGAGGAAACAGAAGTGAGTGACCAGCTGTGGGACCTGAGCATGGCCCCTCTGGGAGCCTCAGTTTCCTCCTTAAACTGTGGAGCAGAGTCCACATTGCCCCCCCCCTCCTCACATGGTGGTTGGGGGACTCCAAGATCACGAATGTGAAACTAAGACTAATTAATTAATTTGGTTAAAAGGTGAGAATGTGCATTTAACAGCTTCTACACAGTGAAGGAAATCATCCATAAAATGAAAAGGCAGCCTATGGAATGGGAGAAAATATTTGCAAATCATTTATCTGATAAGGGGTTCAGATCTAAAATATATAAAGAACTCATACAACTCAGAAAAAACCCCCAAATGAACCAATTAAAAGAGGGACAGGGATTTGCCCCAAATGCTGATGCATAGGGGCACATGTACCCCAATGTTCATGGCAGCACTTTCAACAATAGCCAAATCAGGGAAAGAGCCTAAATGTCCATCAACTGATGAATGGATCAAGAAGATGTGGTTTATCTATAGAATGGAATGCTACAGGGCCATGAGGAAGATGAAATCTGGCCATTCGTAGCAACATGGATAGAACTTGAGGGTGTCATGCTAAGTGAAATAAGTCAGGCAGAGAAAGACAGATACCATACATTTTCACTCATAAGTCTAACAGGAGAAACTTAACAGTGGACCATGGGGAGGGGAAGGTGGGGAAAAAGAGGGAGAGGGAGGGAGGCAAATCATGAGACTCTTGAATAGTGAAAAAAACCTGAGGGCTGAAGGGGGAGGGGAGAAGGGAAAGGGGTCATGATGGTCATGGAGGAGGGCACTTGTGGGGAAGACCACTGGGTGTTATGTGGAAACCAACTTGACAATAAACTATAAAAAACAAAAATGGACAGGGTGCCTGGATGGCTCAGTCTATTAAGCATCTGCTTTGGCTCAGGTCATGGTCTTAAGGTTTGTGAGTTTGAGCCCCATATGGGGCTCTGGGATGACTGCTCAGAGCCTGGAGCCTTCTTTGGGTTCTGTGTCTCCCTCTCTCTCTGTACCCCTCCCCTGATCACACTCTGACTGTCTCTGTCTCTCTCAAAAATAAATAAACACTAAAAAAAAATCTAAATGGACAGGTCTCTGAATAGACATTTTCCCAAAGAAGACATAAATGACTAATGAGCACGTGAAAAAGTGTTCAACATCGCTAATCACCTGGGGAAGGCAAACCAAACCCACAATGAGATAGCACCCACACCTGTGACAATGGTTATTACCAAAAAGACAAGAAATAACAAGTGTTGGTGAGGAGAAAAGGGAATCCTCAAGCACTGTTGGTGGGAATGTAAGTTACAACAGCCATGAGGGAGACTGAATGGAGGTTCTCCAAAAACATTAAAAATAGAACTATCCTATGATCCAGCAATTCCATTTCTGAATATTTATGTGAAGGAAATAAAATCACTACCTTGAAAAGATACCCACACCCATATGTTCATTGCAATGTTGTTTACAATAACCAAGACACGGAAACAACCTACGTGTCCATTGACGGATGAATGGATAAAGACGATATATATACAATGGACTATTACTCAGAAAGAAATCCTGCCATTGGCAACAGCCTGGATGGAACTTGAGGGCATCACACTGAGTTAAAAAAGTCAGAGAAAGACAAATATTCTGTGATCTCGTTTATATGTGAAATCTGAAAAAAAAAAAAACTGAACTCATAAATTTGGAAAGCAGAGTGATGTTTGCCAGAGGGTGTGGTGTGGGCAAAATGGGTGAAAGTGTTCAAAAGGTACCAACTTTCAATGATTAAATAAAGAAATCCTCCTGGTATGTAACGTACAACATGGTGATGACAATTAGCGATGCTGTATGGTATACTTGAAAGTTGCTAAGAGAGTGGACCTTCAAAGTTCTCATAACAGGAAAAAAATTTGTAACTCGGGGTGAGGATGGATGCCAACTAAACTTAGTGTGGTCAACATTTAATAATATAAGAATATGTTACACCATTATGTTGTACATCTAAACGAATACAGTGTTATAGGTCAAGTATAGCTCAATTAAAGAAAAAAGAAAAAAAGATGAGAATGTTATTGTTAACAGAATGTTATTGTAACCCAGCTCTCCCTCTCTAGCCCCTCTGTCTGTCTCAGTTTTCATGATTGTAGCTTCGAGAGCAGGATGGCCTTGCTTGCAGACCGTGAGGGCCACCTGACTTCCAGCTCTCCCTGGCCTTGGTGATCTCAGATGGCTGGTGTAATTAGACCAAAGCCTTGGTCTGACCTCCAAAAGGAGCCCTCGTGCTGCCTGGCATCCAGTGGCCTTGCCTGGCCATGCACAGCCTTCAGGCATTTGTTGTGGGGAGAAGCAACCTTGATTCAGACGCTGGGGTTGAGGAGAGCTGATTCTCTGGGATTAGGCTGGCAGGGAGGAGGCCGGGGGTAGGATATGGAAGGGGGTGGAGGCACCAAGAAAGCTTGGATTGCCCTGCTCCTCGGCACCCCACACAAATCATTTTCCAGGAGAGAGGCCAAAAGGAAGAAGCCACTCTCTCCCCCATGTTATTCCAGGAGTAGTGGGAGGGAAGCCTGGACCCAGAGCTTGTTGGAAAGCCTGGAGCACCAGCCTGAGAATCTGCACTGCTACTTGGAGGCAGCGAAGGGGCCTGAAAGGTGTGTGGGCAGAGCTATCCCAACATGAGGTCACGGCCCTCCGAGCCAAGCCTGCATTCCTCGGTGCGGCCTCCACAATCTGCCCTTCCGACCTCACTGGCCTCATCCCCTCGGGTTCACTTTAGGGCTCTTGTCAATCCATCCCGGATCCTTCACGATTCTTTCAAATGCTCCAAGCTCTTTCTTGCCTTTCTGTCAAAAATGCACATCTTCCCAGGTACATATATAATTGCACTTAGTGCTCCCCAAAGCCCTTGGAATGGCAGCATTCCCATTTTACAGATGATGAAACTGAGGCTCATAGTGAAGCAATTTGTCTAAGTGCTTATAGGTAAATGCACAGCAGATATAGCATTCAAGCCTAGATCAGTTTGACTCCAAAGTCTATGCTTTCACTTTTCTGCCACATTGCCTCTCTAGAAAATGATTGAGGGCAGAAAAAGACAGCAATATGGGGAAAGAATAGAAGGTGCTCTCAACACAGGACCTGGCACATGGAACTTAAAACATACCAGTTGTGTTGGGGCACCTGGGTGACTCAGTTGGTTAAGTGCCTGACTCTTGATTTTGGCTCAGGTTATGATCTCATGGTTTGTGAGTTCGAGCCCTACAGCAGGCTCTGCACTAGTAGTGTCAAGCCTGCTTTGGATGCTCGCTCTCCCTCTCTCTCTGCCCCGCCTCTGCTAGTGCTCTCTTTCTCTCAAAAGTAAATAAATACACATTTTAAAAAGTACTAGCTATGGGGCGCCTAGGTGGCTCAGTCGGTTAAGTGTCTGACTTTGGCTCAGGTCATGTTCTTACAGTTCCTAGGTTGGAGCCCTGTTTCAGGCCCTGTGCTGACAGCTCAGAGCCTGGAGCCTGCTTCGGATTCTGTGTCTCCATCTCTTGCTGCCCCTCCCCCTCTCACACTCTGTCTCTCTCTCAAAAGTAAATAAACATTAAAAGAAAATACTAGCTGCATGCATGAATAGGCAGCTCAGAGAGGATGGCCATAGAAAGTCCAGGACCCAGCCCCTGGATTGGCCCCAGGAGGGACAGATGCTTGACTCCGAGTGGGAAACAGCAGAACTGAGGGGCAGGCCAGCTTGCCAAGGGGCTGGGAAACAGGGCTGTCATGAACAATCGGGACCCAGTGACCAATCTGAGGTGGAGGTGACGAGGAGGCCGAGCTGCCCAAGGCCCAGCCCTGTGCCCAGCACCTGGCCTAGGCAGGAACTCAGAAGGTGCTCTCGGCCATGCACAAATTGAAGGATCCCCGCGAGGCTTTGAGTTGGGCGCCCAGGAGAAGGGCAGTGTTTTCCACGCACCAAGGCATGTGAGGGGAAGGACCATTCAACCTCAACTGGCTGGAGGTTGGTCCTGGTGTTGGGTCATCCTGGAGAGGCACAGGTGGGGGTGTGGTCTCTGCACCGTGTGGATCTCAGATGGTCCAGAGACAGGACCGGCCAGTAATCCCTGGACTCCATAGCGCATCAGGGAGATCAGCTGGGAGGCAGCACCGGGCGGAAGGGCACCATGCCGCAAAGGCGATGGAAAAAGTGATGTCGTTAAGGAACAATGTGGCCAAAGGAATGAGCTGTAACTTGCTGGATCCAAAAAGACAAATGGGAAAACGGCTGCCAGAGGCACAGGGGTGTCTGATGATGGCCTGACACTCCTGTGGGGGAGGGACGGAGCCTCAGCCCAGAGGCCAGAAAAGAATTACCCTGTAGGCTCCTTGGACCTTTTCTGTCCCTTAATACCTTGCCAAGCAAACTTTCTGGTCTATTAATAAAGGCTTGATGAATTGAGTCAGATAGACCTGCGGGCCAGGGAACTCTGCCCCGTTTCAGCAGAGTAGACCTAAGGAGGCGACTGTGAGGCAGAGGAGAAAGCACAGGTTCTGGGATTGGCATTCCTGAGTGGGTCTTACTCCTGCCTGGCTGTGAAGCTACTTTCTTCTTTTTATTTTTTAAAATATTTATTAATTTATTTTTGGAAGAGCGCAATCTGGGGAGGGGCAGAGAGAAGGAGGCAGAGGATCCAAAGCAGGCTCTGCACTGCCAAACCGACAGCAGGGAGCCCCACGTGGGGCTCAAACTCACAAACTGCGAGATCATGACCTGAGCCGCAGTTGGATGCGCAACCGACTGAGCCACTCGGTGCCCCTGAACCTATGTTCTTAAGATGGGCTGGAAGGATTGGGTTAGATACGGGATCCCTAGTCCTTAATTCAGGACTGGCATGCCCAAAGTACTTCCTTCCCTTCCTTTTGTTCCCTCTTTCCTGGATAAGGGCTGGGGAAAACCAACCCCGAAGCAAGCATGGCCCAGGGAGGAAGCCCCAGGGGGCTTAGGCGATCTGGCTGAGAAAAGGGGCTTACTGGGTCTGACTGGGGTGGGCGGGCCATGGAAAGACTGAGCAGGTTAGAGGCAGGTGAGACACTCAGCAGGGACCCAGTGGAAATTTAGAATCTTGAGATATGAGCCAAAGGGAACTTAGGTGTGTGTGCATGTGGGGTCGTGGGTGTGGGGGACTCCTCTGGCCTAAGTGGCAACTTAAGAGGTGAGGAAACAGGCCCAGAGAAGGGAAGGGTCAAGGGAATGTGACATGATGACAGCGCCTGGATCTTGACCAAGTCGGAATCCCATTGCTGAGTTTCCTAATAAGAAAAATCCCTGCCTAACACAGAGACAGTTGGGCTCCGGAGAATGGCCAGGGCTCCAGACTTCAAGGGAGATAGTTGTGTTGACCTTTCGAATCTGGAGAAATTGGAACCTGCTTTTTTATTGAAGTCAAAATTGTTGAGAATACAATAAACTCTGGGGTGGGGGAGACTCCAGCTCACCTCCCACTGCCCTGGGGTGGCCCAGCCTTCTTCAGAGGAGAGTGTCCTTCTGGGAATTTGGGGGCCAGGAAGCTTTGGGGGCTGGTAGGCAGGGACTCCAAAAGGTGGTTGACCTCCAGGGGCTTGACTGGGGGACGCAAATGGCCCAGGGGAGCCTGGGTAGCTAAGTTGGTTACACTTCTAACTTCGGCTCAGATCATGATCTCACGGCTCCTGAGTTCGAGCCCTGCGTCGGACTCTGTGCTGACAGCCAACTCGGAGCCTGGAGCCTGCTTCAGATTCTGTGTCTCCCTCTCTCTCTCTGCCCCTCCCTTGCTCACGATCTGTCTTTCTCTCTCAAAAATAAATAAACATGAAACAAAATTTAAAAAAGTTAAGTCCACCCACCCATGGTGAGCCTGGAAATATTTCTGTTTTCCCCCCAGCTCAGTTGTAAGAGCACATATCCGGTGCGTGTGTGCTCACACTGGCATCTGCATTTTCCCAAGGAGGGAGCAAGTCTCCACAGTCCACCTGGGCAGTAAATGGTGGATGTAGGACTCCTGGACTGTTCCTCATAACACACTGCTGCGGTCTTTGCATCTTCCTCCTCTCTCTGCACATACTGCTAGAGCCTTCTTGTGGCCTGTGGTTCCCTTCAGCTGGTAGGCAGGTCCCCTGAACTCCTTTAACTGTGAGTCCCACTTCTTAGCTCCTGGGTCTGAGCCTGTTTGCTTTCTGGCTGGACCACCTTTCTCCCCAAGAGGTGGGAGAAGGAAGCAGAAAGGGAAAGCTCCATGTCTCTGTACACAGAGGGCAACTGAGGCACAGAGCTGGCTTGCACCAAGGCCAGGATCCAACGTCCCTGTCCCCAGGTCCAGCAAGAGAGGCCTAGAGCTGCAGAAAAGAGAGCAGACAGAGAAACACTGGTCAGTTTTCTTAAGCTCCCACTGAGAACACCAAATCCTCTTGGAAAAAACAGAAAGGAGACTTAAAAAAGAAAAGCAAGATATTGACCTTCTGAAACTGGACACCCTCATATAGAGATTAACTTCTTTCTTCAGCATTTTTTTTCATTTCTATAAGCATCTTAATTCCTGTCAACATCATGGGCCAGGCTGGATTATGGATGGATGAAGAGAAGGATGGCTTTGTCTTAGCCACAAACGTTCATGTGTTCACACACACACACACACACACACACACACACACACACACACCCGGAGCAGCAGAGAGAGCCTTAAAAAAGGAGCCAAAGACCTGACTTTATTTCCAGCTTGGCCCCTGAACCCTGAACCTCAGTTTCCTCATCTGGAAAGGGGGTGGGTGGACTGACCAGTCCTCCAAGATTCCTTCCCTGCCCGTTCCCTTGCTTATTTTCCACTCCTTCTCCTCCCTCCTCACCTCTCAAGGGTCCCCGCCTGTGTCTTCCAGAACTTTTCTGACAGCCTTCAGGCCTAGACAGGCAAGCCCTGAGGGAGGGGGGAGGGGCACACATTCTGGACCTGTGCGGGGCCAGGACGGCTTCTGTGGCTCTGCTGTAAGGTGCAGAGTCACCCAGAAAGCACCCAGCCTGCAGTAGGTGCTTCCCAAAGCCCACTTTCCCCCTGCAGTCTTTTTAGTTCACCTGGATGCCTACCTGCATTTGGGGCCAAGTTCCCTTTCATCGGCCTCACCCACCAAAGAAGCCGCATTGTTTTTTCTAGTTTAAGTCCTTAGCCTGTGTCACAGGGGTCCAACCTGAACCCTCCAGCGGTTCTCTGTGCATTCAGGATGAAGACCGGGACCTCCCTGTGGCCTGTGGGCTCTTGCAGACCCCCTTCCCCATCCTCCACAGCCTGGCATTGAGGTCCACTTGCCTTGGCCCTCTGGACTTTGGGAACCTTCTTTCAGGTGCCCAAACCCCACGTTCCTTCTGTCTCAGACCCTACATGAACTCTCCCTCTACCCGGGCTCGCCCCTGTCTCCACCTGGCACACGGTCTCTTTCCCCAGGGAAATTCCCCTTCTGACAGTCGCTTCCTCAGGGAGAACCTCCTTGGCCCCAGAGAGGGCAGGTCCCTCGTGCTATGGTCCTCTAGCTCCCCTCTCCTCCCAGAGAATGAAACGCCATCCCAATGAAAAGACCAGTTGCACCTCAGGCATGGGATGTCTCCTGTCTGTCCCACTGCACCATGAATTCCAGGAAGGCAGGGACAGGTCGGTGTGTCTGTTTGGTTCAACACTGTCTCCCCAGCACCTGTACAACGCCTGATGATCAGTATGTACTTCTGAGTACATGAATGGCATCAAAATTGCTCTCTTTTAATTTTTTTTAAATGTTTTATTTATTTTTTGAGAGAGAGAGAAAGTGTGAGCAAGGGAGGGTCAAAGAGAGAGGAAAACTCTGAATCTGAAGCAGGCTCCAGGCTCTGAGCTAGCTGTCAGCACAGAGCCTGATGTGGGGCTCGAACCCATGAATCATGAGATCATGACCTGAGCTGAAGTCGGACACTTAACTGACTGAGCCACCCAGGTGCCCCATAAAATTGCTCTCTTTAAACACACCTGAAAACTGGCTCTGCACCTTCCATGAAATCGGGGCATCAAGTTCCCTGAAATAGCTTCACTCTTCTCTGGGTAGGTAGCTGGCCTTTCCTAAAGCTCCCTCCTTTCCCCTCAAGTTTCTTTTTCAACGCTTCTCTGGCCTGCCAACACCCTCAGCCCACGCGAGCAGCAGAGTTCACATCCACGTTTCAGTTCCTTCCACCTTCCAACAAGCCCGATCATTTCCGCCCCCTGATTATGTTCTGCTCTGGGGGCTGGAGACAGCAGCGGTTATTCCAGGCGCTGGGGAGGAGGCAGTTGGGGGCTAGCCCTGACTCAGCGAGGACCAGGAGAGAGGGGCGGGGTGTCCTCAGTGGCCCTGGGGAGAGGTGGACCATGACAGTGGTCTGGTTCTGCTGGTGCAGAGGTTACAGAACACGCTTTTTGTCATTTGGGTGCATATTCCTCAAGGCAGCCTCATGGAACAGAGGTCCCTTGAGATGTTCTACAGAAGAAAGGATCTTGTGTCCAAATGTATTTGGGGAAACGGAGCATTACTCGGAGTTAGTTCTTGTTTGCAAGCATTTGAAGCCAATTCTGCTAACTTACGTTTAAAGGGGGTTTAACTTAAGGATCTTGGTAACTCAGAATCTCCATAGGGCCAGAAAACCAAGGTGAGAGGCCACACAGCCATCAACAATGCCCAAAGGACCAGCCCCAGAAAGACCCCACAGCTGTCACCACTGGGCACAGATATGTTAGCTTGTGCCACCAGCTCTATCAACACAGAGTGCTGCCTCTTGAACCGTCACCAGTGTAGCCTCTGGAGATAGATGGTGGCCTCCATCCTCTCCAGAATGAGGTCTGCTTGGTTCCTGGCACTTTGCATCACACATTTGGGGTTCAAAGCCTGGGGAACTATGTCCTGTTGGTGGGGTGAGGTCATGCGCCTGCACCCTACTTCGAGAGGCCGGGACAGTGTGCATTGGCCACTTTCAGCTGCTGTCCTGGGCAGCAGCCGCTGCTTCAGAGCAGAGAGGGGATCATCATATGGGAGGGAGGGCAGACCATGAGTGCCCCCTAAGAATCACCACCGATCTCTGCACTGTGCACCCAGGACACGTCCCTTAGGAGTTTGCTCCAGGCCAGGCTTTCTCGGTCTCAGCACTGTTGACGTTTTGGACCAGATGACTCTGTGTGGCGGGGCTGTCCTCTGCAAGGCAGGATGTTCAGCGGCACCCAGGACTCTACTCCCTGGGTGCCAATAGCACTCCTCCAGTCGTGACAATGAAAAATGTCTAAATATATTGCCGAATGTTCCCCGGGGGATGGGTCTGCCCCTGGCTGAGAACCGCTGCTTCAGGAGATCTGTGGGAAATCTGTAATATGTTTGAGGAACCAGGATGGATTTAACCTTATTGACTCTGGAAAATTTTTTCCTCTAGCACCCTTCGATTTTATCTCACAGAACTTAATCCGGAGAAATGCTGGGCTGGTAACTGGGGACCCTCATTCTAGGAGTTTCATGGGGGTTGAAAGTTGCATGAGCCAAATGGTCTCATGTGCAAACAGGTCTCTCTGCCATCACCTCCCCCCACCTCTACCTGCCTGAACAAGGCTGGGAGCTCCCGAGTTCCAGCTTGGTGAAGACCCCCACACTGGGGTGTTAGTTATGACTCCGGGAATGTTCCCAGGGCCCAAGGGAAGAGCCTGCAGAATGCCATTCAACTTGTAAGTCAGCTTTTTCCCCTTGGCAGTGAACCTGGTCTGCAGGCTCAGGTATTGCTCTAACCACCAGGGGCCCTGCCTTGGGGACAACCCTCCAGCCCATGGCGGCCTACTGCAGCTCCCTGCACAGTTTGACAAAGATCCCACAAGAATCAAGCTCCAAAATATGAGCTCAGCCTCTCTATCTGCTTTTTACCGATGTTCGCCAGGTCGAGGCCCTTATTACTGCCTGAGGAATGCCCTGGAAACGGGGTCAAGTTCACCCCAACCTGGGAAACATCCCCACCACTGTGATGGAAGATGAGGGGTCACAGGTGCCTGAGGGATACAGATACCATTCACTGGCCTTGCCTTTGAGAAGGAGCTCCGGGAGCTGCTGCCAGGCCAGGAGAAGGGGTGAGGGACGGCGTGTGTCCTTGGTGACTCAGTTGTCCATTCTGGGGTCTTCTTCTGAGATCCAGCAGCTTCATCTTTGAAACTCTTTCACGTAGCTTATGGTGTCCCTCAGTGACCTTGGAAATACTATAGTGTCAGGATTAGACAAACCTGTGTTTGACCGTGGTTGCACCACTCACTGGTGCAGTGGACGTGGGCATGTCACCTTTCTCTCTGAACGTCAATTGCACTGTGTAGATTTTTTCAAAAGCTCTTTTCTGGCTCCTACATTCTAGAATTCCATATTTTAGTACTAACAAGTGGCTCCAGGGTGGTCGAAGGTGGGACTCCCTGATGTGTCCCTGAGAATTTAGGAACTCATGCTCTGGACCCCAGGGTGCTACTTCGCGGGGCATGGGAGACAACTGGGGGGAAAAAACGGCTAAAAAATGCCTTGGATCCCAACCAGCCAGAGGATGCGCGAATGGAAAATTCCTGCTGTGTGTCAGAGGCCCACCTGGCCCTGGGTGACAGCCAACCGAGCCAGACGCGCAGGCCCTACTGCATGTTTAGACAGCACTTTCTTGCCCTGGCCAGAGTTTGCCCTGGCCCTTACCAAATTCATCCTGGGAAAGTGGGTAGAGGTGTGGGGTACTCACCAGGCTCAAGACAGCCGTGTCTCCATGTCTGAGCGGGGGCTCAGGAGCGGTAGGGGGGATTGCAGGAGAAAGAGGAGGCCAAGGTTCAACCCAGGGCTGCCTGGAACCCATTTCTGTGACTGGGGAGGAGCTGTGTCCCTGCTCTGCACCTCAGGGTCCTTGTCAGAGTCGTGTGTGGCAGGGACAGGGAGGTCTATCAAGCCCTCCTCACCAGCCCTGGTGTTCTGTGGGTGGAGGCCTACGTTTTCTCAGGGTTTCCAAATCTGCCTTGGGAGAGCCCAACGCACCCTTCATGGGCAGGACCTGGGGCAAGTCTCAGAAGCCACCCTCAGAGACTTTCACTCACCCTCTGAAGAAGTCAGCCAACTGTTGTCTGTAGTTCTAGGACAATGACTTTGACAGCTTTCAGCACCCACTGAGGTGCTCAAGGTGAGTGTGATGAAATGGACTCACTCCACTCAAAGTCTGGGGGCAGAGGGGTAGGGGGATGGGCCTGGGAGAGGCAAAGAAGAGACCTGAGCCACAGGGGACAGTCTTTGTCTAATACCACCCAGGCGCAAGTTCTTAAATCTAGAACACTCCAGGGATCAGGCATCGAGCTGTGATGTGGGCTGAGAAGGGCACTGGGTTTCACCAGGGCCAGGATGGAGTGGCCCTGAGACTCTGCCCAGATCCCACTCAGCCTCAGCTGTACAGGGTGTCCAGTGGCAGGCGGGGGCAGCCTGGGTGGGGACTGTGGGTATTCAGAGCCCTCATGAGAGTTGGGTGCACTGGCCAAGGTGGGTCTACAGATGCCCAGCTTTGGGGAGTTTGATTGGCAAGTCAGCCCCATGGATTGGATCAGTTCTGAGACCCTGGCAACGTCTGGTCTGGGAGAATGGTCAATTCACAGGGCGATGCCACAGGAGAGGTCCCCTCGTCACGCTGCCTGGCCAATTGGATCTTCCTCTCGTTGTTAATCACTTCTTTTTGGCTCCGGATCCCACAGAGAGAATGCCTCTTAGTGCCTTTTACCTTTTTACCCTTGGATGCTGAGGAGAGAGGACAGATCCTGACCCCAGGGCACCACTGCTTCTGAGCTCTGCTTGTCCCCAGCCTGCCTGTGCCCACACCACCCCTCAGGCACATACTTAACAGAAAGCACTGGAATGGGCCTGCACACAAGCCAGGGCAAGGAGAACCTTGGCCCCTGTGATTCACTCTGGCTGGTTACTTATACCAGCCCAGTGGGGAGAGGGTTCCAGTCCTTGCTGTGGACAAGCCTTCCTCCATCCTCTAAGGCCAGAGTTGCTTTCTCTGAGCAACCTGTCAAAATGGAAATTGAGGTCCGTCTCTCTGACCCAAATCAGCCCCTCGGCACCAGGCCAGACCTGCCTTCCAGAAGGCCCCAGCTGCTGGTGCTCTGGGGCCGTAGGCCCTCCTGACGTGAGTTCCAGGAGCCCTACCACTCAGGAAATTTCTCCCCTTATTTCTTGTTTGCTCCATTTCCAGCCCATGCTCCCCCCACCCCCGCTACTTCCTTATGTGTTCCGTAGGGATTCAGGTCACCCAGAAATTATCTTTTGCTTCTTCTGAGGCCTGGAGTCAACATCTCTGAAATCCAGGGAGGCCCAGGATCAGTATAGAGGTATAGATGGGTGTGTGTGTGTGTGTGTGTGTGTGTGTGTGTGTGTGTGTGTGAATTTGACTGATTTGAGGACATTCCTCGAACATCTTCTGTCTCCCTCCTTCACAGTCAGCTGGGCTGGGTGAGTGCAGGTTCTGAGGGGCTGCTGGCCTCCCTCCTGGTTGTGCCACCCGGCAGGGCACAGTTTCCAGGAGCCCCCAGCCCTGCCAAAGGGCCCTTGTCACAACATGTTACTCGGGTGTGGAGGGAGGGAGGGTTGAGCCCAGATACGCTTGGTGGGGATGTGTGTGGAAGAAGGCTTAATCCAGGTGATGGGTCTGAACTCAGGGGGTGTGGGTTTACATTTGGAAACAATCATCAAAGGATTCTCTTCTTTTTCCAGAGCACTCCTTTGGTCCCTTGTCTCAGGAAGCATCCTGATTTATGGGGAACAGGATTCCAGCCGCTCTGGGAAGGGTTCTGGTTTCCACTAGGCTTTCGCTCCTGGGGAGAGGCCGGAGGGAGGGGCCTGCGCTGGAATGTTCCGAGGTAGGTAGGAGAAGTCGGAGGTTGGTGGGCCTGAATCGGTGCTTCCGCCTGCCTTAGTGACAGACCCCCACACAGAAGGAGGCCAGAGGGGAGCCCCATGGGCTCCTGGGAGCGGCATCCTCAGAGCAGATGGGCTCCTGGGAGAGCAGTTCTTCGCGTTACTTTTGTTTCAAGACTGAGCCAGCCATGCTCACGGAAACCGCAGAGAAACCATGTATGTTGATCACTTGCTCCCATTTAACAGATGAGGAGCCTGAGGCCTTAGGTTAAGAGAGCCGAGTGGTGCCATTGGGCCTCACAGCTAGAAAGTGGTAATGCCAGGCTCCAAGCCTGCATCTGCTGATTTTAAGTTCGGACTCTTCGTGTGAGCACAGACAGCCGAGAGATTTTGTGGGGTGCAGGGGAGGGGGTAATGAGCTTGCAGGCAATCAGGCCTGGGTTTCAGTCCTATCCCCTGCTGGTATTGATTATGTGAATTGGGGTAAGTTTCTCAACCTCTGTGTTCTGTTAAATAAAGTGGCCGCCGTCAGTGATGCACACATATCCAGTGCCGCATTCCGTAACGCAGAGGTTGGTTAGCTTACTCGGGACCATGGTAGAAGTTATTTATGCCACAGAAATGAACAAACCTGACAAGTCCTTCCTTTCTTCCATTTAACAAACATTCGCGGATTGCTAGTCTTCTGTCAGGCCCCAGTGTGGTGCGAGGGAAGTGAAGATGAGTAAGCTAAAGTCTTATCCTAAAAGATTTCACAGACGTGAAAGAGGAAAGATCATGAGAAAGTGCCAGAATCTGTCCAGGAGCTAGAGGAGCATTGATTACTGCAGTAGTCAATGGGGGGCGGCGTAAGGATTAAGAAGGGTATTTCTTTTCCAAAGAAGTAGCTTCAGTAGCACCTAGATTATTTCACACTGGAATGTTCTGGAAATTTCAAACATGGGCTTGGGTTTAAAGGCCGAAGCTTTGGTTTGGACTCACACACAGGAGCAGAGTTTGGAGCCCTGGCTGTGCCGGACACTCTGTGTGTCAACCTGGCCAAGTTATTCAACTTCTTTGAAGCTGTTTTATCATTTGTAAAACAGGTTGGTAATTTTTATCTTATAGGGTCATTGTGAGAATTAATCCAGGTCATTCATTCAGCAAAATATCTTTCGGGTACCTACTATGTGCCAGGCACTGTTCCAGGCATGAGAACGCACAAGGGAATAAGCTAAGTCCTCACGGAGCTTGCATTCTAGTGTAAAGGGACAGACAGTGAAATAAAATATAGCTGAGTAGCTGCATGTGGTTGAAAGTGATAGAGCAGGGGGTTGGGGTGGGTGCCCCAGGAGCAATCCTTGAGATGAGCATTTGTTAGGGAAGTGCCCCCATGGACAGGAGTAGGGGAAAGGGAAGCAGGGGAGGACAGAGAAGCCCAGGCGAGGGCAGATGAAGTCCCTCTGGAGGGCACTCTGGAGGGCACGTTTTGCTCTGGAGGCCCCAGCCCCGAGGCAAGAGAAGGATTCCATGTGTAAGTGCGAGCTGAGGATTGTCCCTTTCATACACACGGGCCATCAAACGAATGCCTCTCCAGCCTCACCGGTCCTGTCTCTGCCCCGTGTCCCCTCCTCTGCCTTTGTGTGATTCAGTGATCCACAACTACTTGTGGTTTCTGCGAACGCTCTGCGTCTTCTCATGCTGGGTATCTCTGCCCATGTTATTCCCTTCCTGGAATGCCACTGGTTTCTCTGGAAAATTCTTAGTCATTCTTCAAGTCTCAACTCACATGCTGCCTCTATGTCTGTGAAGACTCTCGCCCTGGGGCTTCCTTCTGCGTAATCTCTGGATTGGTACAGATCACCACCAGGGCAATCATATTTCTTTTTTAATGTTTTTTATTTATTTTTGAGAGAGAGAGAGAGAAAGACAGCGTGAGCAGGAGAGGGTGAGAGAGAGAGAGGGAGACACAGAATCTGAAGCAGGCTTCAGGCTCTGAGCTAGCTTTCACCACAGAGCCCGATGTGGGGCTTGAACCCACAAACCGCAAGATCATGACCTGAGCTGAAGTTGGACGCTTAACTGACTGACTACCCCAGTCGCCCAGGGCAATCATATTTCTTTAGAACTTCCTGTTCATGATTGACAATAGCCTGGGAGCTCCCTGACAACTGTGGACAGGACTATCAGCTCTGGGTCTCCAGAGTTTTGAGCACCCAGTAAGGCCTCAGGAAACATTTACTGAATGAATAAATGGCTCAATCACCAAGTAGTTTTGTGCCCTTTGGCAAGTCAAATAATCTCTCTGAGCCTCAGTTGCCTCCTCAGTAATTATAGCTCCACTTAAATCTTGGTATTTTTAGGAGATCAAATGAGATAATGAATATAAACTCTAAAATGTTACCCAGATGTTTTGTTATAAAAAGGTCAAAAAGGAAAGATCCAGTCCAGAAGTCAGCAGCGGCCATGGGGATCCAAACGTGTCCAGATTTCTTGGCTCAGTCCAGAAGGCCTATGGAGAATATTCTAGTATGAAATCTCTAAGCAGGTGCCAGGGTAGCTCCCTACCTTCTCTGACACTTCCTCTGTCACCAACAAGAGCTTAAAGCTCTGGGCCTGGTAAGGAGATACAACGCCCCATGGACACTCATTCCCCACTTGCAATGAATCACCAGTAACAAAAATACCCAAGCCAGTGGTATTAAGAACTGAAGTTCTTCCTCCAGAGGAAGGACTGATTAAGGAAACTTTGTCAAAGCGTTTCTCTGCCCAGATAATGGACATTAGACTAGTCTGTGGCCACTATTACAGGCGAATCTTTCACAGGGATGGGATGCCTCTATACATCTTGTTCCAGCCCACATCCAGTCTCTTCCAGGACTAGTTCCTCTTTTTCTGATTCTCCAAAAGTTTGTCTTTCCTTCCCGGTCTCACTTCACTCTTTGATAGCATCTGCCAAGCTGTCTCTCCAGTGACCTTGGTCTTCAAGCAACCAGACCTGACCTTTTCCTCCATTCTCCCTTTGCTGCAAGTTCTCTGGAGGCTTCAGTGTTGTTTGTTCTCCACTCCATCTTGATGATACCTAGAATTTGGGAACCTTTTTGGTTACATCAAAGAGAGTTCTCATGGAAGAGTTCCTGACTCCAGAGTCCCTTCTTCAGGCATGGTGTATGGCTTAAAGCTCTTCTTTTCTACATAAGTTGGTCATGTCCCCTTCAATATATTGTCATCAATCCACTTCTTAACTCCAGGTAGTCTGACTTGCATTTTCACCATTTTGCAAAACTTATCTCACTCTCTCTAAGACACTAGTAATCTACTCTTTGCCAAGTTCATTAAGCTGGTATAGCCCTGTGCCTTCAAGCTTCAGGCCCACTCTCAAGTCATTTAGCTCATACCAGACATGAATGGGTACTGCTGAAGATCCAATATTGCAGAGATGCAAGTTCTCCTCAAATTAATCTATAAATTCAGTGAAATACCAATGAAAAGTTAATAAGGGTTTTAAAAATAGAAATATACAAGCTAATTTTATAAGTCACCAAGAAAACAGTGCATGGAATAGCCAGGCTTATGTTTATACAGTAAGAACAATGGGGAGGAAATAGCTCTTTCACATGTAAATATTTGCTATACAGTGGTCAATATGGAGTGATATTGGTGTAAGAACAGATAACACAGACAATGGAACAGAGTAAAGAAAGAGATCCATGAAAATCTCTTGTATGTGAACAGAGCATTTTAAATTACTGGGAAAGGATTGACTGTTCAAGAATAGTTTTTGAGCAATAGATTATCCACTTGGGAAAACATTTAGATATTATACTGGTGATGATTTTACTTCCTGAGAAGAGAATTCATTCTACTTATTGTAATCAGAAAGAAATTTAAGGAAAGTATGTATGGCTGCCAGAATTGCAAGGAGTGTAGGAGAAAAAGATTTCAGGTTGAACTTACCAGAACAACTTCTAAAGCCACAGCAGAGAACTGAGCCACTGAAAGATGCTATTGCTGCTACAATCTTGAAGCCATCAGATAGCAGGAAGGTGGGTTCTTTCTTCTTTTCTTCCTTCCTTCCTTCCTTCCTTCCTTCCTTCCTTTCTTTCTTTCTTTCTTTCTTTCTTTCTTTCTTTCTTTCTTTCTTTCTTTCTTTCTTTCTTTCTTTCTTTCTACCATGCTACTCTTCCAAAAACCCCCCCACCACTGCCAGAGTCTGTGATAGTAGAATGGAGGCTGTGTTGCCTTTTCCTCATATAACCTAAAGCTTCATGTGAGTTCTATCTGCCTAAGTCTTCTGGGAAGCAGACCCCAAGATGAAGTTAGAAAGCAGATTTGTTGGGAAAATTCCTATGAATGATAAAGGGAGAGGGAGCAAGAGTAGCAGGCAAAACCTTGAGGCTGTGTTATCAGTCTGTCACTGGTGAAAGGAAAAGGAGAGGAAGGAAGAGTAGGTAGAAAAAGGCTCAGCCTGGGATGCAGCCTTGAGAAAGTCTTGGCCACTACAAAGATTACCCATAGAGAAGTCCCTCTATGTGGGTAAGAAATTACCATGCCTTATTTCTTCTCCATGCTCAGGCATTGGATCAGAGCTATAGCAGATCCTGAAGGCATTTGACTGGGAGAATCCATTTCATCTGGAATTCTAGTTTTGAGGGAGTCCCTGGAATACAGTAAGACACACCAGAAAAGGGCTGATATAAATTTTGATCCAGCCAATGTATAGTTTTTCTCTCCTGTTGGCTCCTACCTCACACCATATACAAAATAAATTTTAGCTGAATTAAAGAGGTGCAGGTAAATAACAAACTTATACAATTACAATGAGAAAATATAGGAATATATTTCTATAACTTTGGAAGAGGGAGGGCCTTTTTTAGAATCTCAAGAATCTTCTTGAGCCTGGGCTGCTGTATAATCTATCAGGAACAGGCTATTGACTATTGACATGTATTTTATGGCCTACAATTTAGAATACTACAGAAAATGTTATTATTTTGCAATTTTAAATTTGCTTTTTAAGAAAAACACAAAATCTAAAAAATATAGAGGCATATTTTAAATTAGGTTTTATTTATTTTTATGTTTTAAAAAAGTAATTAACACTAACATAGTTAAGGGTGAGAAACTATGCTATTCCTCTAAAATTGGAGATAAGAATGTCCCCTCTCCCGAGTTTTATTTGACTTGTTCTGAAAGACCTAGCTAATGCAAAAGGACAAGAAAAGGAAACAAAAATATAAAAAGTGGGAAGGAAGAAATAAAATGACCTTTGTTTCCATTTGCGACGATGTGGATGGAGCTAGAGTGTATTGTGCGAAGCAAAATAATTCAGTCAGAAAAAGACAAATACCATATGATTTCATTCTGTGTGGAATTTAAAAAACTAAACAGATGACCATATGGGAGGGGGGAAGAGAGAGAGGTAAACAAACAATAAGAGAATTTTAAAAAATATTTGCTTATTTGTTTTGAGAGAGAAAGCAAGCATAAGCTGGGAAGGGACAGAGAAAGAGGTGAGAGAGAATTCCAAGCTGGCTCTTCACTGTCAGCACAGAGCCCTACATGGGGTTTGATCTCATGAATTATCAGATCATGACCTGAACCAAAATCAAAAGTTGGAGGCTTAACTGACTGAGCCACCCAGGTGCCCCAAACTGTAAGAGACTCTAGAGATAGAGAACAAACTGAGGGTCGATGGAAGGAGGTGGGTGGGGGATGGGCTAGATGGGTGATGGGTATTAAGAAGGACACTTGTTATGATGAGCACTGGGTATTGTATATAAGTGATGAGTCAGATAATATGGTTATCTATATAGAAGAATCAACAACAACAACAACAACAAACCTCCTGGAACTAATAAGTGATTATAGTAAGGTTGCAGGATACAAGATTAATATACAAAAGTCAATTACTTTCCTATATACCAGCAATGAAAGATTAGACTTTGACATTAAAAACACACTACTTATATTAGCATGAAAGAAAGGAAGGAAGAAAATCTTACATACAAATCTAACAAAATATGTATAGTATATATATGAAGAAAACTACAAAACTCAGATGAAAGAAATAAAAGAAGATATTAAATAAGTGAAAAACACATGTTCATGGATAGAAAGACTCAATAATTGTTAAGATGTCAGTTCTCCCCAGCCTGAGCCAAAGATTCAATGCAATCCCAACCCAAATCCCAGCAAACTATTTTGAAGACATTGACAAACTGATTCTAAAGTTTATATAGAAAGGCAAAAGACCCAAGATTAACAAAGTTGAAGAACCTAATTTCAAGACTTATTTTAAAGTTACAGTGATCAAGACATTGGTGAAAGAGTAAATAGACCAATGAAATCGACTAAAGGGCTTAAAAATAGGCCTAAACAACTGTAGTCAAATAATCTTCAACAAAGGAGCAAAGACAATACAAGGGAGAAAGGACAGTCTTTTCAACAAATAGTACTGGAACAATTGGACCTACACATGCAAAAACAATCTAGACACAGACTTTATACTCATCACAAAAATTAACTCAAAATGAATCATAGACCTAAATGTAAATCACAAAAAATTTTAATTTCTAGAAGATAGCATAGGAGAAAATCTAGGTGACTTTGGATTTGGCAATGATTTTTTAGACACAAAATCAATCCATGAAAAAAATTGCTACATGAAAATTTAAAATTTCTGCTCTGTGAAGGACACTGTTGAAAGAATAAAAAGACAAGACACAGGCTGGGAGAAACTCTTTGCAAAAGACATATCTCATAAGGAATTTGTATCCAAAATATACAACGAACGCTTAAAACTCATCAATAGGAAGAAAACCAACCCAATTAAAAAACTAGCAAAAGGTCTGAACAGACATCTCAACAAAGACAACAAACAGATGGCAAATAAGCATATGAAAAGATGTTCAAATCATATGCCATTAGGGAACTACAAATTACAGCAACAATGAGATGCTACTACATATCTATTAGAATGGCTAAAATCCAAAACACTGACAACACCAAATGCTGATGAGGATGCAGGGAAACAGGAACACTCATTTATTGCTGATAGGAATGCAAATGGCACAGCCACTTTGGAAGACAGCTTGGTGGTTTCTTGCAAAGCAAAACACAAACTTACCATACAACTCAGCAATCACAGTCTTAGGTATTTACCCAAAGGAGTTGAAAACAGCTTACACAAAACCTTACACACAAATATTTATAGCGGCTTGTTTATAATTGCCAACAGTTAAAACAAGCATGATAGTCACAATAAGTGAATGAATAAACAATCAATGGTACATCCCAACAATAGAATATTATTTGGCAAAGAAAAAGGAGCTATCAAACCATGAAAAGACATGAAAAAATCTTAATGCATATAACTAAGTTAAAGAAGCCTGTCTGAAAGGCTACATATTGTGTGATTCCAACAACATGACATTCTGGAAAGAGCAAAAAAATAGAGACAGTATACATATCCGTGGTTACCAGGGGCTCTGAGGGAGGCAGGGAGGGATGAAGAGATGGAGCACAGGGCATTTTTAGAGTGGTGATATTGGATGATGTTGTAATGGTGAATACGTGATAGTGTGCATTTGTCAAAATCCATAGAACGTACAACACAGAGAGTAAACCCTAATGTAACGATGGACTTTAGTTAATAATAATATAGCAGTTTTGGTTTATCAGTTGTAGCAAATGTACCACACTAATATAAGATGTTAATACCAGAAAAAATTGTGAACAGGGAGGGAGGGAGAAAGGGGAATATTGTGATGGGGAGAAAAAGTATATGGGGAGGTCTTTGTACTTTTTGCTCAATGTTTCTGTAATAAAACTATTCTAAAAATAAAGCCTATTAGAAATTTTACACGTAATTAATAAACTTAGAGAAAACAATGGCAGCACATATAACAGACATATACTCTAGTTTTCTCAGGACGGTTCAGGTTTATACCTATTGTCCTGGTCCCCATCTGGTTTAGTATTTATCATTCTCTAAGTGCCTTGGTTTATCTTCTTTTAAGTTGTTATTTATTTATTTATTTATTTTGAGAGAGAGAGAGAGCACAAGGAAGGAGGGGCAGAAAGAGAGAGGGAGACAGAGAATCCCAAGCAGGCTCCACACTGTCAGCACAGAGCCCGACGTGGGGCCTGAATCCATGAACCGCAAGATCAAGACCTGAGCCGAAACCGAGAGTTGGACCCTTAATCAATTGAGCCACCCAGGCGCCCTCCGTGTTCTGGTTTAAGTGATAAATTATATGGTCACCCTAGACAAAAGATTATTGTTGGTAATACATAAAGAACTCCTGGAAAGCAAGAAGGAAAAGATAAACAATCCAGGAGTATAGTGAGCAATATACATCAATAGGTGAATTAAGTTGCTAAGGCTGCCATAAAAAAATATCATAGATTGGGTGGTTTAAATAACAGAAGTTAATTTTCTCACTGTTCTAGAAGCTAGCAGTCCAAGATCAAGGTAGTAGAAGGTTTGGTTTCTTCTGAGACATCTTACAGATGGCTTCTTTCTTACTCTGTTATCATCTGGTCTTTGCCTGTGCATGTACAAGTCTGTGTCCAAATCTCCTCTCCTTATAAGGACAGAATCACATTGGATTATTGCCCCCCACATGACCTTATTTTACCTTAATAATTTCTTTAAAACCACTATCTCCAAATATAGTTCCGTCTGAGCTATTGGGAGTTAGGACTTCAACATATGAAATTTTTGGAGGTTGGGGCACAATTCATCCCATAACAGTAGACAATTCACAGAAATACAAAAGGCCAATAAATATATGTCAATATGTGTAATAACATCCAAAACCAGAGACATGCAAATAAAAACAGTAATAACCAACAGTCTCCCCAAGTAGAAAGACAAAAATAATAATAATAGGGTGTGGGAAGCTGCATAGATTCAGCTTATTGGCACGAAGTGCCCCTCTCTGTAGGGAGCAACCAGAAAAACAGGATTAACCGTCTACAGACCAGGGATGTGTATTTCCCGACTCCGGGATTGGAGACGAGCAGACGGGAGAAGCCAAATTGAACAAAAGATCAACCACATTTAGGCGTATGCAGTGTTAACCGTACCCCTGCCCAGCATCGTAGACGCAAGTCTGAGCGCTCCTTTTGATGCTGTGTTTGAAATTTCAGTTTCGGTTTCCCTTTTTCTAATAATCATTTGACTCTGTTACCTGGCAACCAACCTGGGTCAGTTTCCCGCCCCAAATCCTATAAAAGTGTGAATATTTTCTCAATAAACGGGGCTTGATCAGAAACGCTTGTCTTGCCTCACTCTCTGTGCTCCTTCCTGCCCTATTCTCTCTCCCCACCTCAGGAAACCTATGGACCCTATTTACCGCCCCACCTGCCGGGGCGGGACCGGACAATAGGGTTAGCAAGGGCGTAGGGAACTGCTCTGTGTTGGTGGGACAAACTAATACAGCTTTTGTTGAGGACAGACCAGCAGATTCTATTAACATATAAAGCATATATATTTTGACCCAGAAATTTCATTTCTGAGACTTGATCCTACAGAAATACTCACAGAGGCCCAAAGAAGCACACATAAAGATGTTAATTGCAGTATTTTTTGTATTATTTAAAAATTGAAAAAAAAATAGGGGCACCTGGGTGGCTCAGTCAGTTAAGCATCCAACTTCAGCTCAGGTCATATCTCACTGCTTGTGAGTTTGAGCCCCTTATGGGGCTCTGTGTTGACAGCTCAGGGCCTGGAGCCTGCTTCAGATTCTGTGTCTCCCTCTCTCTCTGCTCCTCTCCTGCTTGTGCTCTGCTATATTAATATCATACTAGGCATATTTCAGCACAAAGAATATTTCCAAGGATAAAGAAGGTCATTTCATCATGATAAAGGGATCAATTCATCAAGAGGTCATAGGAATTTTAAATGTATGTGTACTTAAGAAAGTTCCAATACATGACACAAAACACACACAACTGCAAAGAGAAATAGACAAACACAAAATTATAGTCAGAGATGGCAAATCCTCTTGTCCTTATTTCACAATCTTCTATTCTACCCTTTCTTTATATCTTTAAACTCAATCAAACTTTAGGCCCTTTACAGATAACTTTTTAGTCTTTAATTTCTCTGGTGTGAATTATTCCATTTGTTGGGATGGAATGTCTATCTTGGCATTGGACTCCTCTGTATATTTTATAATTTTCGTCTATGAGCTCATCTTCAACAGAGATTATTTTTCGTGTGAGTGCTGTAAGTGTTCAGAGTTACTAAGGCTTCTTATGCGCTAATTTTACTTTTGTTGCCTCTTATTCTTTTTGAGTTCATCTCTTCTGACCCTCTATGGTTATAGGTTTCTGTTTCATTTCTGGTGCCTAGAAATTTTCCCTTTCTTTCCTTTGCTCTTTCTTTAACTTTGCTATGTTTTAAAATAAAATTTTAAACAAGCATATAATATTTCGCTATTTGGAGTAGGTTTGGAAAATTCTCATGTTTTCATGTCAGATTAGTTTTAGGTTTCCCATGATAAAACTTTGAAATTATCTTTTAGCTGATCTCTTTCCTTGTTGTTCTTTGTCCTGGAATTATAAAATTACTTTTTTAATGCGTTTGTAATGAGTTGCGTATTGTTAAACTGGGAAAAAAGTCATTTTGGGATTATGAACTGTACCTTTTAGAATGAAGACTAAAATTTGTTTATGGAAGATGTTCCTGCTTGGGTTGGCCCTTTTTGCTATATTATTCTAAAGTGAGGACCTGCCAATCATTCTTGGTGAGTATGGGAGAACACTGATGGGGCCCTAAAGGAGATTTCTTAGTTTGAAATGTTAATACCTTTTAGTAATATACATTGAATGAATTTTGTGATATTCTTCCCCTGAGCATTGTTTTATTTAGAGCACCACCATCTCCCAACATGGAATCATACTATCCTATCTCTGAAATTGGTGTGCTCTTGCAAAGTGGTGTGTGTTACTCTGGGATCAATTGTTTGCAAAAGATAAGGGGCTGGGATGGCTAAGAATGTGGGAGAGAAGTGCTTACCTTTTCACCTTAGGCTGGAGAAAACAACTATAAAAATGACCACACTGGGCCTGGCACAGCTCAGCCTGGACCTGAGGGCTGGTGTCCCACATGTCTTCTACTTTAACCTGACCAGCCCAACTTTGGAGAGATATCCTGACAAGTATTTTGTTTTGATATCCCTATTGTTAGTAATGCATGGAAGAGACAAACTCTGGGGCAGGAAAGGAAGACTTGGAAGCCAGATCTTAGATGTGAGTGAGAGGGGAAAAACTGCTTCCAGGTGCTGAGGTGAGGGTATTACTCAGCTCTGGACTCCGAGGAAGGGGACTAATTGGGATATCACTGGCCACGTAGAGGCAGTGAGCTGGTAAGGTGGGAAATGGGCTTGCAAAGGACTCTGAAGTTAGGTTGGGGCTGTGGGCTCAGCAGAGCCACTTCTGTGAACAGTTATAGGATACTTTTTAGTATGTACTTCCCTTCCCACTTCTGCCTATGACTTCAGGTGGCATTGTTAACTTGTCTTTGGCTGTGGTGTGAAGAATTAGGAGAGATCTTGCCCATGCTTTGGGTGAGGAGCCAAGGTCCGTCTGGATCTGGGTGTGGAGGTGCCTGGGGAGGGAGCAAGACAGATAGTGGTAGGCAGTGATCTGAGCAAGAAGCTAGGGCCAGAGCATAGACAGCTTTATAAGCCATTCCAAGGAACCGGACTTCATCCTGTGGGCTCTGGGGAGCCATGGAAGGATATCAAGCAAGCTGGTGATGTGAACAAACTTGGAGTACACAGAAAGGAAAAAACTTCAGGGTATTTTATAAATTTGTAGATAGCTATAGTAGACATCTTTTGCCTTTGTCTGGCCAGCACCTTTCTACCCCCCTCTTTCCTGTGGCGTGCTTATTCCCTGTGATTTGAGTAGAGCTGACATCAATCTTCTCAAACACAGGGAATGTGCCTGTGACCCAGGCCAGGCCAACAGAAGCAACTGACCTCCTGGCCACAGGTACTAGTTCAGGGAGGAGCCTATGATTCAAGAGTGGGCTAGTGAGTCAGGACTTTTCTGATAGCTATTCAAGTGACCATCTGTTTCTAGTGAGGTCTCTAAACCTATAGAATATGCATCTAGGTCTCCTGGTGGCCAAGAGACTTCCTGCCATGTGGAGTGCAAATAATTGAGAGATGGTGTGAGACAGAGGCCTCAGGCTGTAGTTTGAAGCACAGGATCCAGCCATGGGTAATGCCAAGTAGAAATCGGCAGTTGGGAGAGAGAGAGAGAGAGAGAAAACCCCAAGGACATTGTTGAGCTTCTGGATCTCAGCAAATCTTTTATTTTACAGAAGCCAATAATTTTTTTCCTGCTTAATCCAATTTGTTGTGTTTCTCTTGTTTAGAAGTAAAAGTTCTCACTAAGAGTTGTATGGTCTCCTGATTTGCTCTTCCCTAGACTCAATATTCCCAATCCTTTTGACAATTTGAGATGGTTCCTGGATCCTTTCCACTGTGGTCATGGTCCTCTGGCTGGAGATATCCACACCAGTGTCCCTGGGGGACCTTGTCAGTAAGGGTTATATTACAGTAAAGCACATGATTAACTCTTCTCTGACAAAATCAAGATATAAGGTTGATACCCGTGGACTAGGTGCTGGGAGGCCTTTTGACGGGCTCTCGGTCACCACGATATATGACCTGAGGTACCTACATTTCTATAAGGAACGAAGCACCTTGGCTGAGACGTGGGGAGTTCTCAGAGGCCAGCACCTAGAGCAACTTCAGATTCTAAGTGGGAGGAAAAATGGGGAAAATATGCGTCCTCGTTTATGGCCAGCAGTATCCCAGCCTGCCCTGAAATATAGATGAAACTATTCAGTCATCTTAACTGGCTGTTAATGAGCCAACCCATAATTTAAAAGTGGCTGTAAGAAAAGAGGAAGGGGGCAGGGAGACTCATAATCTGAGTGTGTAGAAGGGAATAGTGAGTCCACTTCTTTTCTGATCCTACAAAGGTCTGTAATCTTTCTGGTTAAGGAAGGACCTATCTTCAACATTACAGTCCTGGGCTTAGACTCTCAGGTGATGAATCTTTTTAAGTGTCCCTTATAGACCGCTCTGAACCTGGTCATATAGTAAGTTAGACACAAGATTAAAATCCCAAAGCCTACCCCTTTGGGTGTTCCCAAGACCTTAACCACATAGAGTCACCTTGCCTTTTAATATCCAAGAGAAAATGTATCAGACCCTCAATCCACCGTAAAGCAAAACCCAGGGCCTTTTTTGTTGTGATTCTGGGGATTTGTTCCCAATCTTCTCTTACTGTTACTACTGAATTCCCTTCCTTCTTTCCATCCTTCTCTCTTCCTCCATTCCCCCATCTCCCTTTTTCTCCCTCCACTTTTCCCCCAATTTCCTCCCTTTCTGAGGTTATTTTCTTCTCTCTGCCTTGTGTCAAGACAAATGCAAACCCCAGATCCTTTTCGTTGACTTCCTGACAGTTGCCGTAGCACACAGCATATGTAACACATTTTCCCTACACGAATCTGGGAGATCTGTGCTGTGTCTGAGCTCAGAAAACACCTTAAAGTTGGAGATCAGATATTCTCTTGGCCAGCCTGCCCCAACCCCAGCTAGCCATGTCATCTTCTTGAGTGCCAGCATCCACCTGTTTCCAGGTCTCTCTCTTTCATCCCCAACTTCCACAGAAAGCTTCTCCTCCACAGCAGCCCTTTCCCACCCACTGCCCCAGACTGCCTCTGGGCCAATCTCTTCCTGCCCAGAAAACATTAAGGACCAGCTGTGAAATTACTTTTTCCTTTTACACAATCAAATGATTCATCTTAACTCCTTCCCCTAACCCATCTCTACAGGCATCAGCCCTTGATATGAAGTGCACTACCCCCTTGGAAGGCAGAAGGGGCCAGAACAGTTTTTTCTGTTGTTGTTTAAATTGCATCATTGTCTTTCCTACTGTAGCTCAGAGACGGTTCCGTAGGCCCCACCTGCCTAGTCCTATAGATCCTTCCCCAACCTCCGCACGGGGCACACCCCTCCCTTGTCAGCCCCTCCCTAGCCCAACCCTATCTCCACCATCCAAGAGCCTCTGGAAACAGCCAAATTCTTATTTTCCCAGCTTCCACTGCCCAGGGGTACCCCATAGAAAGGTCCTCTTCTCCCTCCACCAGCGAGGTCTTAGGAGTTCTGTGGCTTGCCTGGGACCACCCTGTCTCTATGTGGCTGAGGGTCTCGCAGTATGTGACTCAAACTCAGGGCCCCCAGAGTCCCGCATGGTCAAAGAATGGTGATCCCTGGCAAATCCCCAGCACTTGCTGGGGCACCAGGCAATGGGAAGCATCAAGAAATGTTCATCGGTCTAAATCAGAGCTCCATTGCAGCTGGACCCCAGGGTAAGCAGTCAGACTGGAATTGGGTCTCTAGAACGTTGCACAAACAACGAACCTGGCTCCTCTCTCCTCCCGTGCTGCCCCTGTTGGTTAGTGGCCTGGCAGCCTGGGGTAGAAAAAAGGGCACTGCCCTGAGAGGAAGACCCAAGGCTTCTGGGCTGGTTCTTCTATAATAACCTCATTCCAGCTGTTGGACACCCCGACCCTTATTTGGGCCTCTGTCTCCTCAGCTGAAAAACAAAGGGTTGGACTAGATGAGGTCCAGAGGCTGAGAGCCTATCTAACCTCCGGGCTGGAGCTCATTACTTTGGGGGCCACCAGGCTCAGCTGTGGAGGCAGTGGCTGTACAGCGCTGAGCTGGGGGCAGAGACCAAGGCTGTGCTGGTGCCTCACCTTGGAGGATGAGGGTGCTGCAGTTCTGAGGGACGGAAGGGAGGCCAGTGTGGTTGGGGGGAAAGGTAGCGGAGGAGGGAGAGTCACGCAAGGTGAGGCTGGTGAGGCTGGTCCAGACAAGAGAGGTGATCGAGGTGAGGCAGTGTAGGTAGAGAAACATGCATGGATTCAGGGTATGTTTGAGGCAGAAATGGACAGTTATTGCAATAAATATGGGGGTGGTGAAGATGCCAGATGCCCGGGTCTCTTAGCCCTTTGTTTAGGGCCATGCTCACTGGCACTTACTTCTTTCTGGCCATTTATATGTCAGGAAGGCTCAGCCAGGCTCCAGGGGAAGGATGGTCAGGGGGATTGAGGGCTCACCAAACTGCTGCCACCTTAGCTTAGTGGCTGAGGTAGGCCCTCTCACCTCCCTCACAGTGGCACCGGGAAGGGTAAGAACTGGTGGCAATAGAAGGTGGGAAGGGGGTGGCACTTGGCTTCCCCCCTGGGTCAGTGTGGGTGCAGGACACCCCAGATGCCAGTGGTCTCCAGTCCCTGAACCATCTTCATTATCTTCTGCGCCAGTGAGGCACGGCTCCCAGCTGGCCAGCTGATCTAATTTCAGGAACCGTCTCTTCCAAGAGATGGTTCGCACTCAGCTTGGTCTGCTTCAGCTCCCAGAGGCCTCTGGGCTGATTTCCTGCTGCAAGTTTCTACTGGCTGGGTCTGCCAGGCAAGACGACTCAATCGCTTCACTTTGCCTGGCAGGAGATTGGGGCACTCTTTGGGAATGGAGAAGGAGGGAGGGTCACCGGGGACAGGAGAAGAGAGAGAACAGCAAAGAGGGGCTTGATGCGAGAGGGGTGGGCTATTTGCTAAATAAAATTGAAATCCTTTGCCTAGTTTCTGCCAAGAAGTGAGAAGTGCTGATGAAAACCATATGTCTCTAAGTAAGTGGAATGAGGAGCCCGGCTTTGTACGCGCGTGTGTGAAAGATGCGGCTGTCGGTCTCCTGTGCAATGGAAAAATCTCTATTTTAAAGAATACAATGTGAAGAGGCACTCTGAGACAAACCACATTTCGCAATTAAGTAGTTTACAAGGTCAGCAAAGGAAGGACAAAGTAAACCAGCTCAAGAAAGTCTTGCTCAATACCAAAATTTGTTTAAAAGTTCAATGCTACAGTCAGAAACTGTATTCTAGGCTTATTATGTCATTTTATAAAAATAGCCCCAAAGATAAGACTCTTTCAAGGTGGGGAAGAAATTAAAAACACGTTAAGCACTGGCGCAGATATTGTATTTCCTGATGCTTGAAAAGAAGAGTAAGTTTTGTAAAATGTAAACAATATCTTTTTTTTTTTTTTTTTTACTTTTTCGAAATTGACCCTGCAGCCAACGAACGCCAAACAAAGACACAAATATACCTTCCGTTTGTTCTGCAGAACAGGAACTGCATTTCGTCCTCCACCATTTAAATTCCAACATAAAGGGGTGCCAGCTGGCCTTCCCAGAATTTCCTCCCTTGAATGCTGGCCTTACTGGTCCCGTCCTGTTCTCCATCCCTCTCAGAGGCGGCGACCTCAGATGGGCTTACCTGCCCGGGGATGCCTTCCACTAGGCTGATGGAAAACGTTTGCCATTCTTCAAGGATTGTTAATTTCTGCCCCTTTCACTGTAATTCTCATCTGACACTCTTGCATAGAGATTCCAGTTCTCTGGTGAAATCTTGTCACTTCCTTTCTTGATGCTATGAACCTCAGTTGTCTGAAAGTCTGGGTCGGACAACGCCAATACCCAGACCACTTGTGGGTCTGCTTCTAGGATGGAGATGCTTTTTTGGCTCTGACTGATGTTATTTTCCAACAGAGGATTTGTTTTGGCTTTCTGAAAGGCGGTTCAGGCATCGGAAGGCCACCCTAGTCCAGTCTGGGCTGAGCTGGCTTGAAGCTGCCTATTGGACTGGTGAAGTCCACCTTGTTCCCAGCTCGTCCTTCCTCCTGCTGCCTCCCCCTCTGGGGTTCTCCCTAGGAGGCTGGGCTGTTTTCTGGGGGCCCTTCCTCTTCAATGGGGCTCTGATTCCCACTTTACTTCCCCTGCCCCTTCTGACTGCCGAGAACTCTGCTCAGCTTCCCAGTTTCTCAGCTGTGCTTAGCCCTTTACTAACCTGAGCCCAGACTGCTTATGAATCTGCAAATGCCTTTGGGGGAAAGAGCCTGGCATTTTGAACTTCTCTTCTCCCAAATGACTTGGCCCTCAGGTCTTGCTTGCTTGGGCATCTTGAACTCCAAATTTGTCTCCCTGCCCCATGAGATTGCTGAAACCTCCAGCTAAAGTTCTCAGGCTCTTATCTAGTACTTTCTGCTTGGTTCTTAGCATCTTGGCTCCATGCCAATCACTAATGAGTGACACTGGAAGGGGGAGGGTGGCACCGAGTGTCTTCTCCATTAGCTCCCCTTTTCTCTGGGGTCCTGACCTCTCAAGTCCTGGCTACCTGCAAACAGGTGGCTTTTGGGTTTCATTCAGATCATTCCTAGTGGGCGGGCTAGCCTTTAATGGGTTACTCTGACATTACAGGAAGCAGATTTTTCTATCAACTCCTTTAGAACGTAAGCTCCCTGAGGGCAGGGAGCTTGTCTCCATCACCACTGTGATCCCTGGCTGATCTCAGCCACAGCTTCAAATATCACCTATGCCTGGAACGTTTCAGATGCTGTCTCCAGCCCAGAGCTCTGTTCTGAGCTCTCAGCCCCACGTATCTGTCCCTTGTCATTGCCACGTGGCTGTTGCACAGAAACTCAACATGTCCAAAATCTTGTTCTCCCCCTTTAATCTGTCCCTGTCCCAGCTAAGGAAGAGGCACCTCCTCCATCTACCTGCTGCTTATGTCTGGGACCCAAAGGTCACATTGACAACTGCTGCTCCTTCCCCTCTCATGTCAGTTGTCCACGTTGCTGACTCCACCTTGGGGTAGACTCCACATGACATCATCCAACCCTCTCCTCCCCACCACAGCCCTGTCCCAGGACTGTTCCCCTCCCCTGTGGTACTCAGTAGTCTCCTTACATTCCTCCCCAAAGCCTTGTTGGTCTCCTTCCAACATGTTCACCAGCCTCCTGACAGCAGAGTGATCTGTTGAAAGCAAAAATCTGATTATGTCATTTCTCTGCATAATATTTTTCAATGACGTCCCATTGCTTTGAAGAAAGCTTTGAAGATACACCCTCAAAGAGCCACCGCCCTGCGTGTTCTACCCCAAGCTCCCTCCAAGGCTCAGCTTTATTGACTGTTGCCCTTGGCACCGTCCATTTTGAGGGCCTTCTTGGTTCCACTAGCGTCTTGAGTTCCTCTCGGCCCCGGCGGGCCTCATTAGTGTTCTTCTCCTGCCAGAAGTTCATCTTTCAGGTCTCAGCTTAATGTCCCCTCCTCGTAGGGGTTTCTCTGACCCCCAGCATTGGTTAGATGCCCATAAGAGCTCACTGTCACTGTATCCTGCACTCTGTTCATAAAACTCAGCACATCGGAATAAACAGGGAATCAGGTGATTGTTGAAGATGCTTTTCCCCTACGTGGTTGTAACCTCCTTGAGGCCAGGGGCTGTTTGTCTTGGTCACCACTCTATCCCCAGCACTAGCAAGGTGTCTGGAACATCCTAGAAGATTCATAAATAATTTTCGGAGGGAGTAAAAGACCAACATGGACAGCCAGCCACTCCCCATCCTTAGCTCCCCAACAGAAAAAACAACACAGGGGGTAGGGAGCAGAGAGAGGGCGGTGGGGATATGGGGTTTCTAGCTAGCGAGTGTCTGAGAGTGTGACTATAAAAATGAGGAATTCTAAACAGTCTAATGCAGTCTTCTTACTGTCCGACTTAGCGCATGGGCCGGGGGGCCAGCAGCTCTGGGTTCCAGTCCCAGGTCTGGTACAAATCACGACAGATAGCATTTGGATAATGCTCCACATTTTACAAGGCATTTCCACAGATAGGATTTCACTGAATCGACTCAGTGACCTCCGGCAAGCAGTTCTTAGGGCTTGTTGGGAGGGAGGAGGCCAGGGAGGTGTGGGGTTCCAGAGGCCTCCTCTCTCCCCTGGGATCCTCTCTGGCCCTGAGCCCACGCATCTGAAAAATGAAGGAGTCCAACGAGATGGTCTTTAATGTTTGTCCATGGAGATTTAGAACTCAAAATTCAGAACTACTCCAATCAGAAAGCAAAGCAGTATAAGAGCAGTGTAGTGTTCTCCCCCGGCCCCCGGCTCCTGACAATGCCCTGGGCGCCCCAGCAAGGGGTCACAAGAAAGCAAGAAGCAGGACAAAAAGCAGGACTTTGTGTAGGTGGTGTGTTTGAGAGCCAGCCCCAGGAGGCAGGAGTGAGGGTCTAGGGAGAGGCAGAGGTGGAGGAAAAGCCCAGCTAGGTTAGTAGGTTCCCATCATTGCCTCCGGCTTGGAGGGCCATGCATGATCTCTCCGGACCTGCGGAGTCACAGAACCCCTCCCAGAGCCGTTACCCAGAAGTACTGGCGTGGGAGCCTTTCTCCAGCAGGGAGGACATTTACCCTCAGGAGTGTCAGCTGACCTCCTGGGCTCTGCTCACCCACAGACTGAGGAGGCTTCTTGGTAGAGAAGTCCCAGGGCAGAAGGTACCAGAATCCTTGAGGTGACGGTTAGAGGCAGGCCAAGCACATGGAGACCCGTCCCCGCAGCAGCACCCAAAGTCAAGGTGTGGGACCTGAGGCACCAGGGTGTTTGACACAGGTTGTAGAGGGGCAGGGGCACCACATCCGGGCCCTTGCACCAATGGTGCTGGGCTTTCCTCCCCTGTCCCCCCCCCACCCTCTTTTCTCTGTAGTTCTTGGTGTACAGAGCCATTAACTGGGGGTGGGCAATTTAGATGGGGCTCCAGCAAAGCCTTGGACAACAAGTTGTCGTCTTGCTGGGCTATCCTTGAGCACTGGCCAGGCTGGCTCTGTGATGGAGAGCCCTGCCTCACAGGGAGGAAGTGGGTCGCTCCTGGCGCTCCTCCCTTGGGCAGGAGTGGTGCTCCCCCAAAGGTTAACAAAGGGTCTCCCTGCAGGCTCGGGCTCCCCAGGCCTGGCAGTGGCGGTGCTCCCAGCTGGGAGACGTTTGCTCCTCCTCCCTGGTGCCATGGTGCTCCTTCTCTGTCCTTCAGTTATAAACTCTGGACCCGGCTTCCCTCAGCGTTCCCTCTGGGTTCTCGAAAGTCTGATTCGTTAATAAAAAAAAGGAACAGTGGCTGCTTCCAGCTTTTTTCCCCTCTGCTATAAAAATTCTACTTTGTCCCCAGGCAATGTGAATGGGAGACTAAAGGAAAAAAAAATGTCTTTCATGAGAAGGTGGATAAGAATACAAAGATTTAAGTTTTAAGATATTATCTGTCTATGTTCCTCCTGAGTTAATTTTTTCAACCCCCAAACAAATCTCATTCTCCTCCAAGAGAGGAAAGGGCCTCTGTTTCTCTGACTGTATACCCACCCCACTCCCACATTTCCTAGTGTTGGATAGTAAAGAATTGGGGTGGCTTATGTCCCAGGCTCTTGGGAGGTAACTTCTACATTTGGGGAATTTCTCAAGTGATAGGAGTGTCTTCATTATTCTTTGTGGTCACTCAGACCATGACTGGGTTCATGCTAATCAGATGACTCAGGACCGACTGGGGCGGGGGAGGGGGGACAGGGCAGAAGGACCAACCGTGTGATTAGAGATTTGGGGTTTTGAGATAGGTGACATCAGCCTGACCTCGGGGGAGGGTAGAGGGGCTGAGGCTTAAGTTCAGTCACCGGACTACTGATTCCATCAATAATGTTTATATCATGAAGCCCCAAGAAAATCTCTGGATGAGTCTTTTCCTAATTTGTGTTACACATCGATAATCCAGGATGGTGGTGTGTCCTGAATGCAAACGCTTCACATCTGAGACTCTTTCAGACTCACGCTAAAGAGGCGTCTTTTCATTGGCTGGTCCTGATTTGTGCTCTTTGTAATAAAACGGTAGTCACCGTACAGTGCTCTCCTGAGCACTGCCAGTTGTTCTAGTGAATTACTAAAAGTGAGGGGCTAAAACTTGTGGCTGGTGGAGTCTTTAACCTGTGAAGTCTGCGTGAATTCTGGGATCAGAGCTGCATTGCCCTTAGATCTCTGCTTCCTACCGCTGTCTGGGGGGTGCTCAGTCTTCTCCAAACATAGGCTCTTTTCCTCCTTCTCCCCAGAAGGCAGACACAGAGGCTGGAAAAGTACCCATGAGTTGGGCCTGGGTGGATCTGGAAGGTACTTTGTGTAAAGGAAGGTGATGTGTGGAAGGAGAACAGCCGGCTTGCTTGAGGGCAGTGGGAGGGGTGGGGCGTGCCTCGGCCCCTCCTCCTCCCTGCTGCTGTCTGTGCGCAGGCTCCAGCCTAGCTCTTTTGGGGACAGCCACTAGGGCCAGCTAGATCCTCCCTCCGTAGGCCAGAGCTCTCCCTGGCTTTTCTGGTCCCTCCAGCGTCTCCTACTTCAGTGCTCTCTTCCTGGCCGAGTCTCTCCTGTGCAGGTGCAAAGGAGAGTTTCTTCTCTAGAACTGCTCAGATTCCCTCAAGCTTCTCCTCCCTGAACTTGCCACTAATAATATTTCAGTGTCTTCCAAGTTGAATGCCTTCTTTCCCATTGAAATCTTCCGTCTATTGTCTCTCTCTCTCCCTCCCCCCCAACCAAAATAAATAAATAAGCATTTAAAAAAAACTTACTTTCTGGGGCTCCTGGGTGGCTCCGTCAGTTCGGTTAAGCATCTGACTTCAGCTCAGGTCATGATCTCATAGTTCGTGAGTTCAAGCCCCACATCAGGCTCTGTGCTGACAGCTCAGATGCTGGAGCCTGCTTCAGTCTCTATGTCTCCTTCTCTCTCTGCTCCTCCCCCGCTCTCTCTCTGTCTCTCTCTCAAAATAAAATAAAGACATAAAAAAAATAGATTCACTCTCTGTTTCTAGCTCCCCTCCCAACAATCCTTCTCCCCCCAGGGCAACGTAAATAGAAAACTAAAGAACTGGTTTAAATAGTCTCTTTGGGTGAGCCAGTCCCCTCTATGCAAATGTTCAAAATCTCAGGCTGTGTACCCACTTCTCTACCCCATGTCAGTGTCTGGGTGCATGAGGACGCTCCCCTCGCTGTGGTGAGATGGCCTTGGATCCAGACTTCGTCTATGTGCTTTTGCTGGAGCCCTATGAGGCATGATGGTCACACCTGGCCTGCTGGGTAATGTGCTGGCATGCATTACAAGAGTCGCCGTGTCCCGTTTCTTCCTGGGGAGCTGCCTTAGTGAACTGTTCATCCTGGCCAGGACTTTGCTGGAGCTCTCTGCCTCTCCAGGCCTCTCTCCCTGGGGCATGTGAGACTTTCCGGGTCCCCTGCGTGGCCAGTGAAGGCAGGAGTCCTGCCTTGGTCCTGCCTCCCCTGGCCACTAACGCACCTCTGTTCTGCCCCATGCTGGATCAGGCAGACTTCTAGAGGTGTCAGGTCTCTTCCGCCACGCCCCACAATCGGTGAGCTCAGGCAAGCATGACTCAAGCGCCTGAGATTCTCGGCACCCCTTGCACCCTCGTCCTTGGGTAGTGAGCTCATGATGGTCTGACGTCTTTGCTATCTTCTTCATCCTCTTTGTCCCCAAGACGAGGAGAGCAAAGCTCCCGTCCTTTTCCTCTCTGCCTACTGAGGATTCCCCTACCAAGTCCAGGATCTATACCGCCTAGGCCTGCCTCTTGACACAACAAAGGAATTTAGAAAATTCTTTCTCTAGACAAAGGGTGGCTTTCCAGCCTCCTTGGTTGCTGGGAATTCAAACAAAAATCTAGTTGATGTTCAAAGCTGGGCAGTGACTTGCTCTGGCAAGATCTACCCTTGCTCCAGCAGTGAGTAACCGCAGTGGGTGAGATCCCCTGGGTTTCAAGACTCACAGGCTGCAGATAGATCTGAAACTGTTTCAAAATATAATCTCATTTACGTGCTCCTCTAATATTTATGGTGGCTTGCTATGTGCCAGTTGCTACGTTAGGACATAAACACTCCTTGAAATTATTTTTAATAACCGTTTTATTAAGATATAATTGACATACCACACAATTTAGTCTTAAAGTGAACAGCTCAATATTTTTTTACTATATTCACAGAGTTGTACAAACATCACCACTATCCAATTTTAGAATATTTTCATCACCCCAAAAAGAAACTGCATACTCATTAGTAGTAAACCCCTCCCAGTGACCCCTCCCCTTCCCCCTCCCTCCACCCCCCCACTCCTGGAAATCACTAATCTACTTTCTATAACTATGGATTTGTCTGTTGTGGACATTTCATGTAAATGAGCTTTCCTCATTTAATATGTTTTTAAGCTTTATCCATGTTGCACTGGGTATCATTACTTCATTTATTTTTATTGCCAGTTAATGCTCTATTGTATGGATAAGTCGTATTTTATTTATGCATTCATCAGTTGATGAGCTTTTGGGCCGTCTCCACTTTTTGGCTCTTATGAAGAATGCTATAAACATTCATGTACAAGTTTTTATGTGGACAAATGTTTTTATTTCTCTCGGGGACGTGGCCAGGAGTGGAATCACCGGGTCATATGGTAACTCTGCTTAACATTTTGAGGGCCTGTCAAACTCTTTTCCAAAATGGCCATGCCATTTAACATTCCCACCAGCAGCACGTAAGGGTTCCAATTTCTCCACATCCTCAGCAGCCCGTACTATCTTTTGGTGTTGGCCATCCTAGTGGGCGAGCTGTGGTGTCTTGTTGTGGTTTTTGATTTGCATTTCCCTGATGGCTAACGATGTTGGGCATCTTTTGATGCACTCATTAGCCATTCGTGTATCTTCTTTGGGGAAATATCTATTCAAATCCTTTGTCCATTTTTTACTTGGTTATGTGTCTTTCTATTGTTGAGTTGTAAGAGCTCTTTATATATTCTGGATACAGATTCCTCTTTGGCCCCTTTTGGATTTTAAGTCAGACCAGAGGTTGCCATTTTAATAGTCTGTAGGGTTCACTACAAGGTAACAGAAACCTTGCAAAGAATGCATTCCACCCCACACAGAGGGTTCATGCAGGGGTAGACCTTGGAAAGGAAGGAGGTGTAACTGCAGGGGCAGGCCTGGGCCTGCTCTCTGTCCAATTACACCCTTTTCAAAACCCCTGCTGAGAGGAGTCAGAGAGATTGAACAGGCTGGAGGTAGGCGGGAGTGCGGGGTTGGTTAGTGGATTGAAGGTAGAATCAGCTTGGGGCCATTTTTTTCTTTCTTTTCTTTTTGGAGCATAGGCTTTTATGTCTTGGGCAAAGGAGCCGGTACATAGAAAAGCATTTTGGAATTACAAAGGGATATGCAAATGCAAGGTGATATTATTGCTTCTATTGTTATACATAGGAACCAATGAAAACCCTCTCTAGGAAGAAATCACAGAGCCTGCATGGGGGTGGAGGTGAGATGGGTTTTAGGGGCCAAGTGGGGAATGAAAAGGAAAGAAAATTGGAGGGAGGGTGGAAGAGTTTCCAAACATTAGTTACTTACGCGTGTGCGTGCGTGTGTGTGTTTGTGTGTGTGAGAGTGTAAGGCTAAACCGAAAAGACACCATGACAGGCTTTAAGTTTCCCCTCTGAACAGAAGGCCTAAGTGTCAGTTTCCCCAAAACTATCAGGCAGTCACACATTGCCTAGAGCAGGAGAGACCACTTTGCCGTATCCAATCAGGAAAGGCCAGCTACCTCTCCCCACATTCCTTAAGGTGAGGCCTGCAGATAGGAACTTTAGATAGGACCCTGTTACCTAATGTTAAAGTTAACCCGATAGTCGCCAAACAAGACCCTGGGCTTGCTCTGTAATTGGTTAATTTCAAAACTACTCTAAATATTGTGATTGGGTCCCGCCAAAAGGAACGAACGCTCTGAACAATGTGTATGGTTAAAGTTGCTGCCAATACTGTTGTACCATTATGATTGGGTCACTGTACCTATGTCACGATTTCTTGTAACTCCCCCTTCCCAAACCCCATAAAAACCCTACTCAGCCCTTGTTCGGGGCTCTCAGCACAGATCCACTGTGCTGGTGAAGGCTGTGAGCCCGAGTTTAGGCCCCGGTGAGCCTAAGCCTGTAATAATAAAGCCGTTTGCCTTTACATGCGTGCCTTGGTCTCCCTGGTGGTCTCTGGCCATTGAGGATACTGCGTTTTGGGCATTACAAGAGAGACCGGAGACAGAGACAGGAAGACCGGTGTTCTTTTACCATCTGTGTGATTATCTATCTAATATTTCTCTTTAAAGGGGCTCCTATTTCTTTTAATTTAGTATATTTATAAAGGAAACTTGATATCACAGTTATAAATGGCAAACCTGCTCATTTTCCAGCTGGAACGTACCATAAAAACAAATAGAACAAAACCCAAAGTGGAATTTAATTCTAGCTGGATGCCGTTGTCTCCTGGACCTGGAAAACTGCTCCATACTGGCTCACCTCTCCCTGTCACTCAGGCCTCTGCCCAAAGGGTGCCTCCTGGGGGCGGGGCCTCTCTGAGCCCACCCCTCTCCATCCTGGCTTTTTTTTCTTTGACAGCCGCTTATCACTCTCTAAGTGATGTCGTTTTTTCCATGCTGGTCTGGCTCTGCGAAGGGAGGGCCTGTCTTGTTCCTTATTTCCACCGCCTAGCTCACTAACTAGTTGTTGAATAAGGAGCTAGTCTAAGCTGCAGGGTTTGTTTTTCTCCTTTCAGTGTGTGGCATCCGGGTGTTAAAGGCCACGCCAGCCAGTGCCACGCTGCTGTTGGCACCTTGCTGCAGCTGGGGGACTGTGCGAGGCTTGAGAACGAAGCAGCCTTTCAGGGTGCCATCCCACAGCTCCCCCGCCTCCCTCCCAGCGCTGTGGGAATTCCCGGGCCGGCAAGCGCAGGGCAGGCTTCAGGTCCTCGGATCCTCGCTTGCTCCCTGGCCAGCTGAGTGACCCCACGGCACCCTCCAGCCACCCCTGTGTCCACCTTCCCCAGAGCAAAAGGACCCATCCCATCCCCTGCTAGCCTCCCAGTCACACCCGGCAGAGAGAAGCTGCTCAAAGAGAGTAGGAGCTCCAAGGGCTGCCTGCTCCAAAATCCCACCCTTCTTCCTCAGGCCCGACTTTTAAAAGTAATAAAATCACTTACTCTTTACTGAATGCTCAAATGTGCCAAGTGCCCGGCTAAGTAAAATTTGTAGATAGCTACAATTTAACTGTATTCTTGCAATAATCCTCTAATGTGGGGATTTATTGTTCCCATTTTACATGTGAGGAAGGGAACTGAAGCTTATAACATAGTTTGACGACTTGTCCAAGGTCCCGCCTCCGGCTTAGGTTCTCAACCATGACATTGTAACAACCATGTAAATGTTACCACCTACGTGAAGACTTCCTGCCCAGTCATGCTAAACACTCATAATTCTGCACTATTACTTCTCTGGTGGAATCCACTCGATGTCCCTTGGGATGTGTGCACGCGCGTGTGTGTGTGTGGGGGGGGGCAAGTATCTGCTTCCTGAGGGCTGAACCCATTGACTCATCTCTCCCAAAGTCAAGTCAGGTACTTGGCACACTGTGGCTACTCCACTTGTGTCCCCAAGTAAATCAAGGACGGAAGCCTCCTGGGTTTCTCTCACCAGGTTCTGTCTCTGAGGAGAACAGATGAAGAAAAATGAGCAGCTGTAGTTCCAGAGATACAAATTAGCTCCGTCACAAAGCCCCTGGGATGTTCCCCTAGGAGGTTGTGTGGAAAGACATGGGCTTGAACCAGGATGGTCACTGGCCGTGAGGGCGGATGTGCAGACAGTCTGGAAGTAGGCAGGGAACAAGGACCCTCCTGGCTCGTAGCATTGACGGCTTGTGCTAGACTTCTCCATCTTTCCAGACTCACTCTCTACCCTGTTCGTCATCCTCACGGGAGAGCAGAGGAAGAGGAGAGCATGATGCTGGCTATTTATTCCCTGTGCAGGGCTGGTAACTGCCCTGTGATTGCTGGCCCAGGATCGTGCTCTCCTGGGTGGTTTCCCTGTACCCTGACCTTGCCATTGTGGGGAGTCGCCTTGTTAGACCTGCTTCAAGTTATTCTTTTTTATTTTTAACACATAATTTATTGTCAGGTTAGCTCACATACAGTGTATACAGTGTGCTCTTGACTTTGGGGGTAGATTCCTGTGGTTCATCGCTTCCATACCGCACCCAGTGTTTATCCCAACAAATGCCCTCCTCAATGCCCATCACCCATTTCCCCTCTCCCCCACGCCCCCCCCATCAACCCTCAGTTTGTTCTCTGTATTTTTTTTAATGATTGCTCTCACCAGTGGTTTTTTTTTAAATTTTTTCAACGTTTATTTATTATTGAGAGACAGAGAGACACAGAGCGTGAGCAGGGCAGGGGCAGAGAGAGAGGGAGAGACAGATTCTGAAGCAGGCCCCAAGCTCCGAGCTGTCAGCACAGAGCCCGGTGCGAGGCTTGAACTCACAAACTGCAAGGTCGTGACTTGAGCCGAAGTTGGACGCTTAACCAACTGAGCCACCCAGGCACCGCTGTTCTCTGTATTTAAGAGTCTCTTATGGTTTGCCTCCCTCTCTGTTTGAAACTATTTTTCCCCTTCCTTCTCTGCGTGGTCTTCTGTTAAGTTTCTCAAGTTCCACATGTGACTGAAATCATATGATATCAGTCTTTCTCTGACCGATTTATATCACTTGGCATAATACCCCCAGTTCCATTCACATTGTTGCAAATGACAGGATTTCATTCTTCCCATTGCCATGTAGTATTCCATTGTATATATAAACCACATCTTCTTTATCAATTTATCAGTTGACAGACACTTGGGCTCTTTCCATAATTTGGCTATTGTTGAAAGTGCTGCTATGAACATGAGGTACATGTGCCCCTATGCATCAGCACTCCTGTGCCCTCTGGGTAAATTCCTAGTAAGGCTATTGCTGGATCGTAGGGTAATTCTATTTTAATTTCCTCTTCAGAATCTTCTTTTCCGATGGGACCCTGGCTGATGGGGTGGGATGCCCTTTTCTGGGCTCTTTCAGTCATTTTTTAAAATAAAATGTTTTATTTATTTTTGATACAGAGAGAGACAGAGCATGAGAGGGCAAGGGGCAGAGAGAGAGGGAGACACAGAATCCGAAGCAGGAGCAGGCTCCAGGCTCTGAGCTAGCTGTCAGCACAGAGCCCGACGCCACGCTCAAACTCATGAATGTGAGATCATGATCTGAGCTGAAGTTGGACACTTAACCGACTGAGCCACCCAGGCGCCCCTCAGTCATTTCTTGAGGTCAGAGTCTATGTTTATTCGTCACTCTGTCCCCATAGTTGGCACCGTACTTGGGCTGTGGTTCTAATAGCTAACGGACATCATTGACCACCTACAATGTGCCAACACTTTTACCTGTACTAACTCAAATCAGCCTCATAGCAATTACACAGTTATCACCTTCATTTTACAGACGAGGAAAGTAAGATCCAGAGAGGCTGAGTGACTTGCCCAAGGCCACGGGTCTTGTCAGCATGTGGCAGAGCTGGGATTTGAACCCAGCCAGTGTGAGTCCTGAGCCCCCAGGATGGTTCTCAGCCCTGCTTGTGGGTTTGCCTTTCTCATTGTTGTTTGTGCCTACAGGGGATGATGCCTGTTAGTCTTGAGAACCAAAAGAATCTGTTTCTTGGCCCACTCAGAGGCTCAGTCAAGTAGAATGGGCAGAAGGTGGAATGAAGGTCACCATGGCAACCGATCACCTGGTCACATTACCTGCCTGGCCCTTGGGGCTGTGGTTCTACTTCAGCAGAGAGAAGGGTGGGGTTGGCATGGGGCAATGTTTGAGGCACCAGATGCACTGGGAGGACTTGGAAGAATACCAGGTGGGTAGATCAGGCAGGGGATTCTGGGAAGAGCGGGGAGCAGGTGGAGAGTTTCCCAGGCAGGGCAGTGGTGGCCGTGGAACCTGGATCCACGTGATCCCTGACCAGTGCTCTGAGGCTCCCTCCCCCATTGTCTCCTGCTCCAGAGCCCTGGGTTTTAGTCTTGACTTCAATTCTCCCTCTCTGCAGTCAGAGCCTGGGGAGGAGGAAGGGAACCCATTTGCTCCCCTGCCACCACTGGGGGCCCCCACTGCTGACAGCTGGGGTGCCTCCACTTCACCAGCTTTGGGATGAGAAAATGGGTTTCTCCTTCCCAGTCCCTGAAGCTCTCCATTCCCCCGAGGGCCAGGGCAGGGCTGGACGGTGTGGGCAGGTCACCTGTCTGTGGTTTGTTGCAGGCCCTGACTTTCCTGACCAGGCACGAAATCCTGTGGTGAGTAAAGGGGCCTCTTTCCTCCCCTTGAACAGAGGCCTCATGCTGGTGCCTGCGTGTGGGTCTCGCCGGCAGAGACAGACCCCAGTCAGGAGAGCCTGACACCATGATTGCCAGGGCTCAGCTGGAGCTGAGTGAAACCTCAGGCGTTAAGCCACTTTGGGATCCGATGCAGGATTTCTTCACATAATCAAGGAAGTGGACAGGGCCTCCTTGGGGTAATGGGGGGAAGGAAGAAAGGCCTTAGGAAACAGGGCTAAAGCCTGGCTGGATAAACTAGGATGCATGACTGAATCGCTCTAGACCAAGGCTCCCTCTCCAAGCCTCTCTTCAGGGCCTGGCACATGCCCGACATGCTGGGGAGCAGCCCACAGTCCCTGTTGTCATGCAGGGTGCTGTCCACCAGAGAAGGTTCCAGGCCAAAGGCAAGCATCATGCAGAGTGGAGGGGCTGCAGACGCCCTCCTCATCGGATTGCAGGGAGGGGGGGCGGGGTCTGGCACAGTGTGTGAATGCTCCGTCCAGGCCCAGAAAGGTGACTCCTCCTCTTGCTCTGCTATCCACTCAGCACCCCTTCCCCAGCCCAGCAAAAGGTAGGCGCTTACCCTCTGGACAGAGCTGAGCACACAGACTCCTGCCTCAGGGCCTCGGGGACGAGCTCCGGGTCAGCAGTTGTGAGCCCCGCTTGTTAGGTATGAATGGGAAGCAGAGGGATGCTAGATACTTGAAGAGAAAAATTTTAAGCCTACGTTAAATCATGTCATCATAACACTGCAGAACCCCAGAGATAATGAGAAGAGCCTAAAAACTTCCAGAGAGAAAGAAAACAAAAACAAAAGACATACAGAGAACCAGGAATCAGAATGGTTTGGCACTTGGAAAGTCCAAAGGTTGGAAGACAGAGGTTAAAGACCTTCAAAATTATTATTATTTTTTAAAGCTTTTTAATTTATTGATTGAGAGAGAGAGAGCATGCAAGAGAGAGAGAGAGCACAAGCAGGGAAGGAGCAGAGAGAGAGGGGAAGAGAGAGAATCCCAAGAAGGTCCATGCAGTGGACCACTCAGTGTCAGTGCAGAGCCTGATATGGGGCTCGAACTCACAAACCTTGAGATCATGACCTGAGCTGAAGTCAAGAGTCAGATACTTAACCAGCTGAGCCCCCAAGGTGTCCCAAGACCTTCAAAATTATAAGGAAAAAATTCCAATCTAGAATTAAGTCATAGCTAGCCTATTAATCAAGAGTGAAGGTGAGGTAACTATTTTTTGACAGGCAAATGATTTTTAAAAATTGCCTCTCGTGCCTGCTGTCTGTGGAAGCTTTTGGAGGACATGCTCCATTCAACCTCGTAAGCAAACCGTGTTACTCGGGTAAACTAAACTGCTATATAGAGGGTGCTTCCGTTTTTGTAAAACAAAAGGTTCTCCACGCACAAGCACACACGCCAAGGGAAGCTCTCTGGAAGGACACACACAAACGCGCACGCGCTGACCGTAGCTTAGCTTGTTGGAGGGGAGCCGGAGGACGGACTGCGTCAGTGTTAGTACGGGCGCCTTGTCTGCTAGACTAAGTCCCAGTCACTTTTAGACAGTTTTCCGTTGTGGCCAGTGGAGACGTGTTGTGATTTTCCTATTCCCGTGACAAAGAAACTCGGCCTGGATGGCAATGCAGTTGGATAGATCAGTCTGTTTGAAAAAAGCATCCAAGACACCTACAGACAGGAGTCACCTCCAGAAGAGGCCGGCTCTGCCTTATCTAGTATGTTCTCACCTCTTATCTGTGACTTGCATAGGACTTAAAGGCCTGGTCACCAGACCTGCAGAGGATGCCCCCTGGGGGGCACAGACCACATGTGACAGGTTCCGGTCCTCCAGCCAGCCCCTTCCCCATCCGGGCTGCCTGGGTGAGGCTCTCCAAGAAGGAGTGTGTCCACCCTAAATTTCGAGCCTGTAAGGATTTTCTTTCTCATCTTGTTGCTCTTTTAAGGAGCAAAGGCCCTTTCAGCCTCAGTTCCAGGTCAGCTCCCCCTGACTTCTGATTGATTGCTCCCTGAGAAGCCTCCACCTTCCAGATGTCTCTCTAGGCTCTGTGCATAGGTCCTTCCGGGTTCTTATCTGCAGCCATGGCTGCGAATCTGCCTCTGAGGCTGGACCCAAACAGAGCACAGGTGGCTTCCTTTTGACCTGCATGGTGGGAGCGCAGGTTGGACTGCCTCCAATTTGGACTACTCTGTGTCCCTCAGTGACCTCTCCTGTCATGATCTCAGGCTGCCCATAGGTCTGCTCTGGGAGCCTGAAGCTTTGTCCCCTCCCCCTGCGTGGAGTGGTGGGGGGTGAGGGGACCTGGCCCTAAGGCTGCTCTTTGCCCTTAGCATCCAGAGGTCCCAACATTCTCCAGCCTCCAGGCCCCGCCCTGGCCATTAGCGCTGGTCCTCTTGGAGCCCCAGAAAGTCAGCAGGCAGAGTGGTTACAAGTTTGCTTCCTTGAAGCCAGAGGCCTGAGTTCGAGACTCAGCTCTGCCCCTTCTAGCTCTGTGACCGTGGGTGAATTTCTTACCTTTGCTCAGCCTTTGCTCCGCCTATTCCCACGCTTATAAAAAGCGTGATATAAAGCACTCAACCTGATCGAATGCATATCAGGGGTTAGAGCAGGACCTGACATGTGGGTCAGTGTTGACTATGTGGTAGCTGTTATTTTCATGCTATTCTTACCTCTTTTTTTTTTTTTTTGCAATGAAGAAACTGGCTCAGAGAAATGAAGCGCTCTGCCCAAGCCACACAGCTTGAAAAGAGCAGACCATAAAAGCCACCTTTTCTGGCTAAAGACAGGGCTATTTATAAAATGCCTGCAGGCTGTACTGTAGGGCAAAGGACTGTTGACCCTGCGGCCCAGGTAGCTGAGCCCAGAGGAAAAGAGTAGATCCGGAGACGGGCACCGAACCTGTTCTCAGTCCTACCTGGACAGCAGGAACATGGCAGCTCACAGGACTTAGAGCTCCTGCCCCCTCCCTGGCCTTGAATATGTCTCTAGGGGTGGGCTCCGGTCCTTTCACCGAGTCTCCACATGTTTCTAATGTGGGATCCAGTTGAACACTAAATAGAGCCTCTGAGGCAAGGGTGCAGAGAAAGGTACAGAAACACCCATAGGATGCCTGAACTGGAGGGCGCTAGGGGGGAGGGGTCGTTGAATCTCTCATTTGACAGAGGGGAAACTGAGGCACAAGAGGGGTTGTGGCAGGTCCCAGGTCCCACAGAGTGTGAGCTGTGGGGCTGGTCTCCCTCTGAGCTCGAATACGGCCCCTCCCTTTGTCTGGGAGGGGCCGCCGCATTGGCTCCTTGATTTCTGGCAAGCTGAACGTGTGAGCTTTTCAAATGGCTTTGACTCTTGAGTCCATTAGTGATTAATTCAGAGTTCCATTTAGAGCCGGCTGATCCATATTTGGAGGAGGAGAACATTTTGTGGCAGCTGAGATGCAGCCACGATTCATCTGCCGGCTGCCCACCCACTCAGCGGCGGCCCGGGAAGGCATGAACTCCGGACAAGGCCTCTCCGCGGCACCCCTACCCAGAAAGCTCTGGGGAGGGGGGCGGGGCTGAAGGACTCACACCTGGTGGGGGTGGGTCCTTTAGGGGTGGGCCGCACAGCCCCAAAGAGCCTGCTGTGAGGTTTGGGCCCCACTCTATCTTTTTCAAGCTGTGTGACCTTGGGCACAGCCCTTAGCCGCCTTGAGCCTCAGTTTACCCTTCTTTAGAAATGATCATCCTGATGCCTCTCCCACAGGAACTTTGGAAAGACTAGACGAGAAAATGTGCGTGAGTGCACCCAGCGCACAGACTTGGTAAATGAGGCGACGGCACCTCCCCTCTCTGGGCTCTGGGGAAAAGAGCTACGTGCCCACAGCTCTGGGCAAACACGTACCACTGTGTGACCCTAAGCAAGTGATTTTACCGCGCTGAGCCTCAGTTTCACCTGTCAAATAGAAATAATGGCTCCTTATTTACAAGACAGTTGCCCAGGTTACAAGCAAAATGTCCATGAGAGTTGGCAGCCTGTGAGGACCACTCCTGGTGGGAGCCAAGGTGCCATGGGGGAGCGGTCCACCCTGGGCGCCAGCTGTAATCACTCAGGGCCTCAGAGAATTCCTTTTTCTTTTTTTTATGTTTATTTATTTATTTTTGAGAGAGAGAGAGAGAGAGTGCCACACACATAAGCGGGGGAGGGGCAGAGAGAGAGGGAAACAGAATCTGAAGCAGGCTCCAGTATCTGAGCTGTCAGTGCAGAGCCTGATGTGGGGCTTGAACCCAGAACTGTGAGATCATGACCTGAGCTGGATCAAAGGCTTAACCCACGGAGCCACCCAGGGGCCCTGGGGGGCTCAGAGAATTTTTAAAAATTAGTACAACTTACTGAAAGTCAGTCTGCTTGTTCTCACCTCAGGCCAGAGTTCTAACAATGACAGTGACAGTTCCTGCAGCCTGCCCCCTCCCACTGCCCCCTCTCCTCGTGGGCCACGGGGCCCTCCACGGATGATGGCCTTCTTTTCCTCCTCAGTGCCCTCAGCGTCCCTGTGCTTTCCTGGAGAAGGTTTCCAGCACCTATTCCCTACCCCGCTTTTCAGCTCCCTCCTCAACTTGTCAAGCAGTGCCTGGTGACAAGTTCAGGGCCCCTCACAAGGCTGATGGAGTCCGTTCTTTACGAATAGCCATGCACCATTCTGGCTCCTGTTTTCAGGCCCTTCTCATGAGTCAGCACAGAGCCAGTGATGGGGATTAGCTCCCCATTGGGCAGAGTTAGGATTGGAGCCGAGGTCTCTCTGCCCAGAGAGGTCCAACAACTTGCCTCAGATCACACAGCTAGCGAGAGAGGGATCTGGTCCCGCAGGACCCGTCTGGCTGTGTTCCAGCAGGAAGTAGGAAACAGGCCGAGCTTTTAGCTGGGGTCTTTGAAGGGACTTTGTAGGGAAGGGGCTGCTCACAGAGGCTGAGGGAAACATCCAAAGACTAGTGATTACTGGCCCCGAGGCCCCAAGTGCCCAGTTGAGAGCCGGAGCTGAGTGAAGGTTGGAGGGATCCCACAGACCCCGCTAGAGCCTGCCAAGGCTGGAAGGGGGAGGGGGACATACCCCACCAGGCTCTCTCACCAACTCCCGTCTCTCGAGGGTGCCTCCCTTGGGCCAAAGCCATCAGGAAGCATCTGGAAGCCAGAGGGCAAGGGCGGTGGGAAGCACCATAGAGATCAGAGCCATGTCTGGGCAGCCGGTGGGAAAACAGAATAAGAGCACACACACAGCTGATGTTTTTTCTACTCTCCCATGGCCGGGATCTAAAGGACGTTTTCCCAGTCGGTGAGCTGTGAAAACATGAGAGGCTGGACGGGGAGCAGATCCTGACTCAGTTCTCCTGATGACGGGTGCTGGGCCTCCATTTGCCATAATCAGAGCCCCGGGAAGGCCTTCTCTGCCTCCAAATCTTCACCTGCAAAATCACCCTCTGAATGCTTCACTCAGTCACGGGTCCCTCAGTTCCAGCCATCAGACGTTCATTTGGGTCGACAAACCACACACCCTGCAGGTGACGGTGAGGGGCTGTTAGTCACTCCTTCCTGAGGATGAATTAATTTGACCAGATGCTTGCCTCCGAGCACTGGGCGGAGCTGAGAAGCGGGAGGGTGGACAGAAGAGAAGGAAGGACCAGTGGAGAGAGGGTGGTTCTGGAGCCTGAAGGATCCCAGGGGAAGAAGAAAGGGCAGGCCAGGGACCCAGGTCAGGTTAGAGAGCACCCACCGTCACGGTCTAGGTCCAGGCTCTGGGAGTCAGGGGACGGCACCTCTGAGCTGCAGGATAGGAACACGGACAGGGACAGGGAGAGGCTTGGGGTCCCCTGAGGGCCTTCGCAGTGCCAAGCACCGAGCTGACCTTTATACACCTCCTCCTGTTTACTCCTGTTTGTGAGGGGGGACTGTTCCCACTGCGATGATGACGAGATGGGCTCAGGTGGCCTCAGAACGCCGCTCAACGTCTCAGAGCTGCCAGAGGGCAGTCAGGACTTGAACTCAGGTCTGTCTGACTATAGAGCCTGAATATCAGCAGCCTGTGTTTACCCCCCACCCTCCAAGACAGATACCATTATTGCCCATTTTCCCGATGATGAGACAAAGGCTCAGGAGTGAGCTGAGGTCACACAGCACGGGAGTGGCCTGGAGCAGGGCCTGGAGTGTGGGCCTCTGGTGTCCCAGGCCACCTTCTCTCCACTGTCTGGGTCACGGGCCTAACAGACCCCAGAGCTGTGACCGGGATGGGGTAGGAGGGTCAGAGGATGAGGGCTCATGCTCTCTCGGCCTGGGGCTCCTGCCCCCTCCCCCTCAAAGGTCACACAGCCCCCTCACCATCTGCCTGCCCCCCACAAGCAAGTGTGGGCCTGTGGTGGAGACGCCGGCTGAGGGGAGATGGGGCGGGTTCGGCCTGGGGTCTGGGAGCCCGCCTGTGAGCGCAGGGTGGCCGCCAGCAGCTGGGCTCCCATCCTGGCTCAGCCACACCCGCCCTGTGGCCTCCTTTCCCAGGGCCAAGGGCGGGGCTCGGCAGATGGCGTGGGGTGGCACGCTGGCTTCCCCAAGGCCCTGCTGGCTTCTTGGGCTGTACGTGAGGGACTGGACCGATTGACCGCAGAGGGTTCCCCGCTCTGACATTCTAGAACCCATACACCTGTGCAGCATGTTCCGTGCTAGGGAGCATCTCACGCCCTCTTCCTCAGGCGGCTCGTCTTTGCACCGCCTGCTGTGTGCTGGGCACGCGGGAGTCCTCAAGGATGTTTCTAGAAGGGTGGAATGGAAGGTCTAACTGCCTTGACTATGTCACTCAGCTGTAAGCCCCCTTCCTCCAGAGATGCCCTCGGGGGAGACACGTGGTCTCCAGCTCACTGCGCTCTCTTCTCAGCATCCATGACACCTTCCTGAAGCTCTGTCCCCCTGGGAAGCACTACAAGGAGGCGACACTGACCACAGACCAGGTCAGCTCCCTGCCGGCCCTGAGGGTGAGTGCCGGATGGGGGCAGGGTGAGGTGTGCCATGGGGGCCGGGGAGGGGGGGAGGCCACTGGGGGAGGGGAGGGCACGCTGACTGAGGGGCTGTCTGGTGGTAGCCTCTCTCCGGAGGGGCTTGTGGACCTCCGGGCACGGGGCCCAGCAGGGCACGTTTCCCCAGCACTTTGCTTTTACATTTTTAAAATTTGTTTTTATTTTGAGAAAGAGAGAGAGAGAAACAGAGTGCGAGCGGGGAAGGAGCAGAGAGAGAGGGAGACACAGAATCTGAAGCAGGCTCCAGGCTCTAAGTGGTTAGCACAGAGCGAGATTCGGGGCTCGAACCCATGAACAGTGAGATCATAACCGGAGCTGAAGTTGGTGCTTAGCCGACTAAGCCCCCCAGCACCCCTACCCCAGCACGTTTTATGTGAATCTGGCCTCTCTCTCTCCTTGTATTAGTCCCGTAGGCAGGACAGGAATGACAACAGTAGCCATTTCTCAGTGAGGGGCAGAGGGGCATTAGGCAATGCAACTAGTTCCAGGTCTCATCGGTGACAGTGGCAGGCCTAGCCGAGGTCCCCCGACTCTGCTGACTGACCTTCCAGAGACTGCCTGTGATTCTTTTTTGAGCCTCAGCTTAAACACCACCCCTGCCCCCTCCCCCACCAGCTTTCTGCTGACCATTTACCTGACCCCCACCCCCACCCCTTCAACCGGAGGACCCTGCACCAGCCAGCACTCTCTCTCCCTGGGGAGAGAGATTCACTCTCATTCGGGCCTTGGGGAAATCAGGGTGCCACCCCAGGTCGTCCTCCCAGCCCCCTCCTCAGCCCTTCTCTTCTGCTTAGGCTGCCTCACTGGCCTAGGGCTTTTCTAGAATGACTGAGAACCTTCTCAGTTTCTTCCTTGAGAAGTCAGGAGCAAGACTTGGAGCCTGGGACTGTCGTCCCAACCCACCTCCTTCCATCTCCAGGTGTGACTGCAGGAAAGAAGGACACGTGCATTTTTGTTCTAGTTACCTTTATCCTCTCCCCCTGAATTTAGCTGATCCTCCCTGACCTGCAGCCTGACAGATAAGAGAGGTGGGCCAAATGTTCAGATCTTCTCAATTTCCCAGTTTCCTGGGCCAAATCTCATAACTCGCATACCCATTGTACGTGCACAGCCGCCCCCCCCCCCCGATACCCTGCCCTTGCTATAACAGAATCCTTGGACAAACCACTTCCTGTGCCTCAGTCTCCCCACCTGTGAAACAGGTGGATTGGTGGGGGTGGCTGGGAGTTGTTTGCACGTGCTCCCCCAGGCTCGCTGCACCCCCCAGGCGGTGCTCACACGAGCTGTCAGTGCCACCCACTACCACCGCCCACTACCAGTCTTTTAAGGACCATCCTTGAGTTTTCAGTTCCTGCTGTGAAAAGGCTCTGCCCTCCCTCCCAAAAGCACCAAAAGCACCTGGAAGAGCCCAAAGCAGCACAATAAAGGGGCCCCCAACCACGCCCAAGATTTTTCATTAAAAGTTGTGCTGTGTGTAGAGGGGCAATGTCAGGTTAACAAATCATGGCGATGCCGGGCTTCCCGATTTTTCATTCGGATCCCGGCAGAATAATGGTGTGAATTTGTCATTGTGCAATGCGAGCCTATCTTCTCTTCCGTCTGGAACAAGATGGGTTCTGAGAGAGAGTACCTCTTGGAAGAGGGCTGGGGACCCAGGGTGGGCGGGGGGGTCCTAAGGAGGAGACTGAACAGGTGGAAGGGACACGCATTCAGCTAGGACTCTGCAGCTTCTCTGAAGTGAGGGACCTTGTTTTGGGCAGAGACCAAGAGAGAGCACAGAGCTGGAGCTTGACGTGGAGGCAGGAATAGAGAAAATAAAAAATGAGAAGGGGTGTGGAAGGGGAGTAGAGAAGGGGAGCTGGAGCCGGGGTCTTGGAGAGGAAAGGAGCGCAGTCCTCAAGAAGGTAAAATAGTTGGAGGGTGTGTACCGCCTACTTGCACCACCCCCCCCAAGCACACACCTCCACGTCCCCAACCCCCATGCACAAGCGCACACACATGCATGTGCCCAAACACCCAGGCACGCGCTGGCTGGGGTGTGTCTCAGACCTAGACTCTCCACTCAGGCTGTGGAACCGAATGGAAACTTTTGTCCTCTGCTCCCTGAACGGAGGGCAGCGTCCCTGGGCAGTTACAGAATTTCAGAATGCAAAGCCTGGAAAGACCCTCAGAGACCACCAAAGGAAGGCACTGCCAAGTGCTCTCTGCCCTGGCTTTCCCCCTCAGAAAACTGAAGCCCCAAAAGAGGGGGACCCCTTGCTCAGGCCACGTGACCGCAGAGCCTGGCTGGCTCTGACCTCGCTTCTAACCCGGGACTCCGCTTCTGATCAGGGCTTGGTTCAGTGCTGACTGAGTGCTGGGTCTGCATGGCATCCTGGGGGTCAAGGGGGATCGCCAGGCAAAAACCAGCCCTGGAGGGCCCCCACGGGTGATGGGTGACAGATGCGTGGGCTGGCACTCCACATGGCCCTAGAACACCCTAGTCGGGCCTGGGGGCTCTGTCCTGAGCCCCAGACAGCCAGGACCCAGCTTCACCCCATGCCATCCCCCACTAAGCATGAATCCTTGTCTGCAAAACAACGCGTTTGCCCTGTGCTGTGTAAAAACAAATGCAGGGACAAGCCACAGTCCCCCGCACCCCTCATTTTTCTCCCTGTCCACTGCTCTCTTCCATTTCGGGAACAGAGAGCCGGTGTGGGGGCAGGGGAGAGGGGAGGGGGAGGCTGCAAGCCTTGAGAAGAGCTGAGGGAGGGGCAGAAAGGTGGCCTGGGGTCTGGGACCCTCGGTGGTGGGAGGGCTGTGGGAGGGTGTGCGGGCAGCCCCCACCCACAGGGAGCACCAGCCCAGGCCACCCCTGGAGCACCAGACCCCCAGGCCCTTCATGGACAGTGGCTGGAACTGAGATGGGGTCTTGGGACAAGACTTCTTTAATTTTACTTATTTCATCCTTCTAAACGGCTACCATTTTACTCTATTGTACAAATAAAAACCGGACTGTTGTAGAACAATTGGAAAACACAAAAGCAAAACTACAATAAGGACCACCAGGGTAGCCCACCTCAAGGGATGGTGGTCGTGACCTTTTTGCCTTATCTCCTTCGGTATTTTTTTCCAAGAAGATATGTTAAGTGTTTATTGGGATTCCATGGACTTTTTTGCATGTTCCCTTCAACCCTCCCCCCCCATTTTGGTTTCTTTGTTCCTTTTCCAACTGGTTCTAAACAGCCAGAACCATCTCACACATTTAGGACACTCAGCCATTGCCACTGGGTTAGAACTCACTTGCTAGTCAAGCTGAGCTGAGGCGAGTCACTTCACAAGAGGAATGGTTCATGGTGGGAGGAAGTGAACAGACCCCAAGCAAAGAAGACTGGGCAGGAGGGGTGCCCTGTGGAGGGCCCGTTTTCCGATGCACGTGAGAGGCTGGGCTCTAGGTGTAGACCTGCATCCAAGGATGCAGATTTCTCGGCAGTATGAGGAAGGCTTTCTAAAACAGTTTTTTTAATGTTTTTATTTATTATTGAATCAGAGAGAAACAGAGCATGAGTGGGGGAGGGGCAGAGAGAGAGGGAGACGCAGAATCTAAAGCAGGCTCCAGGCTCCGAGCTGTCAGCACAGAGCCCGAGGCGGAACTGGAACCCATGAACCACGAGATCATGACCTGAGCTGAAGTCGGCCGCCTAGCCGACTGAGCCGCCCAGTAGCACTGCACACAGTGGGCTCCCTGTCACTGGAGGGTGTGAGTGAGGCCAGACAAGCATTTGGGGGGGTGTCCCAGCACACATGTAGGTACCCACAGGACACTGAGCTATGTGCCTGTGCCCTCCTCATTGCCCGAGCCTGTGGCTCTGACCCTGGCACTCATTCTTGCTCTCTTCTGTGTCCGCCTCCACACTGGGTCCCAGACTTTGGATGCTCACCGTCCCATAACATTTCCAAGAAAAAAAAAAAAACACTTTTTTTTTTTCTTTTTTTTGAGGAAGAACTAGCCAGAGACGCCAACTTTCCAATTTTGCCAAGTAAGGACATTTACGAATGATGGGATCCACAGTCACCATCATTTCATTTTTTTTAAATGTTCCAAGTAGGGCAAAAATATAAGAAGGATCTAATCCCAGAGGCACAAACTGTTCTTCCCATACACATCTCTTTTTCTACTTTTGCTACCAGTCATTAGGCACTTGGTCACCAATCTTCACTGGTCCTCAGACTTAGCTTTGGGGGATTTAGGACTAAATTTCCCTCCGTGTCTTTCCAGTCTTGGTTGCAGAGGGAGGCTTGCTTCCCGAAGTGAGCAAGGAGAGGCCTGCTGGGGGGTGAGGGCCCGAGGGTCCCTGTGTCCTCTACGGGCCCAAGGATGGGAGTTGTGTGACTCACACTGCCCAGAACACATCTCTGGCAAAGGCTGTGAGAATTGGACCCCAGGGAGCTTCGGGTACAACTATAACGTGGCTCAGGGCCTTGAGTGGTCTGGGAAGAAAGCTCTGTTTTCTTAACTTGGATTCCCTGGTGGAAAAAGTGGGTTGGTTAATATTGGGAAGGGTCATGGCTCAGTCGGTTGAGTGACCGGCTTCCTCTCAGGTCATGATCTCATGGTTCGTGGGTTCGAGCCCCATGTCAGGCTGTGTGCTGACAGCTAGCTCAGAGCCTGGAGCCTGCTTCAGATTCTGTATCTCCCTGTCTCTCTGACCCTCCCCTGCTCACCCTGTCTCTCTCTCTCTCAAAAATAAACAAAACATTAGAAAAAAATATTTTTAATATCGGGAAGGGTCTACCCATCAACAGCAGAAGAGGTGAGGGGAGAGGGCTGTCTGGGCAGCAGTGGGCCATGGTTTGGGGAGTGGGGAGCCTGAGGACAGGGACATGGTGGCCCTTTTCCACTCAGAAGTTTCTGTTTTCTCATTGCGGCTTTCTTTGGTGTATTTAAAAGCGAATTAGCTCAATGTTTCTGTTCTTGTAAATAATGATCTTGCTTTCTGTAAACTTGGATGAGTAGTGGCACAGTGTGACCCGGGTTTCTGGTTTCTGGGCCCAGGATGGTGGGGGGGTGGTGGTGAAGGACCTGGGGAGATCCCGGGGTCTCAGAGCCAGTAGGAGGAAGGCTTGCACACCAGATGGGCCACCACACATCTGTCGGCCTCTGGGTTCTCTGGGCCTCTTCCCGGTGGAAGGTGGCATGTGCACAGCCTGGCCTCTTCTACATTTCCCTCCACCATCAACTCTGCACTGTAAGCCCAGAGGCGTCAGCAAACCTGCCCGAGGTAACAGAAGGCACTGCAGGCGTGACTCCTAACGTTTAAGCTCCGAGTCAGTTTCTGTCTGTCCTCAGTGTTTCGGAACCTTTCCGATGCTTGCTTGTCTCCACTTTGAATAAATACCTTGCAAAGAACCCACTCCCAAAGCTTCCGGCAGACGAAGAGTCCTCTTACTAATTCAGACTTCCAAGAAATTACCAGGGTCGCAGGGGGTGGGGGTGGGGGGCAGGAATGGGAGTGTTATTTTTTTTATTTCAAAAGTTTTTGAGTTTTTTTAGTTTTTAGATCAAAATTATTTACGCATGCCAAGAGTCAAGTTGCCCCACAAGGGTTACCCGCATTTCCCTTCTCTGGAAGCAAACATTTGCAGCTCTTAGCTGACTCTTGGCTCTTGGCCCTGTATCTCTGGAGAGTGCTTTGTGTGGCCCCTTCTAGATGCCTCAGCCTTTGACCTCCGCTTAGAGAAGAGGCTTAGCTCTTCCCTCCCCCATGGCCACCCCCCACCCCGCTCCTATCCCCGGCCCTCCCAGTGCAGGTATACAAGTGTTTCAGTTGGATCAGTATTCGGTGTGTATGTTGTTATGACTCCAGATGCTACTCAGAGCTGAGCCAGGGAGTAGATTATGGTTATTTTTCCCTTTCTGCACATTTTTTGGTTTTTGTCTTTCCTGGGTGTGATCACTGCTTTTGGTTATTTTTCTACGTACTCATCATTAAGTTGGCACTTAAAGCTCTGCCGATTTCCCGAGGCTTTCAGAAGTGAGATGCTTTCTGTACATTCCATTTTCTTTTGTTTTGAGCTTACTTATTTATTTTCAGACAGAGAAGGAGCTGGGGAGGGGCAGAGACCAAGATGCAGACAGAGGATCCAAAGGAGACTGTGCTGAGAGCAGAGAGCCCAATGCGGGGCTTCAACTCACGAACCATGAGATCATAAGCCAAAGTCGGACACTCAACTGACTGAGCCACCCAGGCACCTCTCCATGAATTGTTTTCATTGATCATTTTCTCCCTTGCGTCTTCTATGTTCTCTCCTCCTGGAACTCAAATATCCTGCTGCCCTGCATCACGGATCGGCCCTTTACTTCTTATCTCCTCTCTCCCATTTTTCATCTTCATCTCTTTGCTCTTCTTTCTGGCAGCTTTTCTCAACTTTATCTACAACCTTAATTCAGTTTTTCACTTCTGCCCTTAGGCTTTTAGTTTCCAAGAGCTAATTCCACCCCCACCCCCGTTTTAAAATAGTATCTACTTTTTTCCTGGATGCAATGTCTTATCTGATCTTTTCTCCATGGTGCGTTCCTCCCCAGCTTCTTTGGGTCTCCATCTTTGTGTCAGAGGCCTTCCCTGGCGTTCTGGAAATCGTCCGCTCCTAATGAAGAGTGGGGGTTGCTTGCTGAAGAGCTGGCTCAAAGCTAGAGGCCCTCGGTGCATTTTTGACTGGGAGCTACCCTGGAGGGGCTATTTCTTGAGGTCTCCCTAGAGAGGATGGGAGTAAAGTTCCAGAAAGAGGGCTGCTGGGCTCTCAGACTTCAGCACACATGTATTTATTTAACCCCCAGACCTCAATGTGGCTGACGCCGCCGGTGCAGAAAGCTCCCACTAGACTCTCTCCAGAGAAGTTTCCAGTGTCGTGCAGGGGCTAGGGGAGGACCAGCCACACAGTGTTGAGTGGAAGGCTCTAGAACGCCAATGCTTTCAACACTTGCAATCAATCCTCCTTTTCTGAACTCTGTGTAGTGCGACCAGGTGCTCGCAGCTCTGGAGCCTTCCATGGGTCCTGGGATGTAGAGGAGGCTGCTATGACCACAGGCCCGGGGGTGGGCTCTTCTTGTGTCTGCCCGGTCAGGCACCAGTCCTGTTCCTACCTGCTTCCTGTGTGTGTCAGGGCGCTGCTCTTCTCGCCTGTTCTCTCTGTTTCTCTGGGTGAGGCCTCTAAACACTCCCTTTCCTAGTAGTTTCAGTGGGTGTCAGAGTGAAAATAGATGCAAGCATTCAGTCCATCATCTTTACCCATGAATAACACCTGCATTCCCGATGTTCAGGAACACTTTACAAAGACAGCCTCTCCTCTCTGTTGCTGTCTCAGAATACGCCACACACAGCAGCTGCCCCCAGAATGTCCCGCTCCCCACTCCCAGCCTCTTGAATGCTCCACTCGGCTGTGTCCTCAGAGCTCCTGGGCTCCTCCTCCCCTCCTCCTGTCCCCACATCACCCTCCAGCTTAGCCAGGCTTCTCCGGGGGGCCCTCTCTCCCGAAGGACCCCTGGGAGATGACACTTCTTGTCCAGCTGATTTCCTTACGAGGAAGAAATTCCCACGAATAAGACACACTTGTGGGCTCAGTCTGATGAACGGGGTTCTCACACCTGGTTCCAACCATTTACCCTAAAATAGTTACTATGCGTTTACCATGCACCGTGCGTTGAGAGAGGTCTCCGGGGCTTCCTTTCTCACGGAATTCTGGGTAAAGAACAAATAGAAGAATTACAAACCATGGGAGCTTTGCAGAGCTTTTGACCCCAGTGCCAAATGCTGGAGCCCAGACAGACACACCCAGGCTACCTGGGGAGGGCAGCGTGGTGCCACCTGGAGACACCCAGCCCAAGACACCTTCTTGGTCATCTGTGTCACCGTCTCGTCCCCATGTCTTAGGATGCCAAGTGGCTCCTGGAGCAGCCAGGCAAGTGTAGGCACAGCACCCCTCCCTGAGGGCCCTGGAAGGACCTCCCTGGAGCTGGCTTGTGGCTGGTCCAGGGCTGTGGCTTGGCCCAGAGACACCAGCACGTCAGCTCTCCCAGCAGCCTTGGCTGGCTGAGTTACTATAAGAATCGACCGCCAGGGAAGCAGAGGGTCAAGGAGAGTAGGCAGTTTGTCCACTGAAAACTCTGCTACTATAAGTGGCCAGCCTGCTTTGTCTTTCCAACTATGGGCTGGAGGGGGTCCCAAAGGCCTGTGGGGCCCTGAGCCCCTTTTTCATGGCAGATGGCACACCTGGAAAGACTTGGAATCTGCCCACCCGAGAAGAGATCGGGTGGGTGGGAAGGCGGTACCGGGACTTCGGGAGTCTTCCCAGTGCTTTTATTGAGCCACCTCGTCAGAGCCTTTGCCTGGCCACCACCTCCCTGCACCACCCAAGGGTTGACAGGCATTTGCAGCTGAAGAAACCAAGGCCCACGGATGGCACGTGACCCATACAAAGTCGCAGGGCCAGAGGCTGAGTCAAGGTTGGAACCCAGGCTCCTGGCTGGACTGTTTCCACGCCCCACCTTCTGAACTCCCATCACCTCCTGAGGACGCTCCAGTTGAGGTTAGATCCCTGGCGAGGAGCTGGCCTGCCTGCTCCTAACATTCACCTCTTGGCTCCTGTGAGCTTAGGGCAGTCCTCTCAGCCTCTGTCTTCAGCCAGAGACAGAGCCTGGAGCGCGGAGGGAAGGCTGCCTGCCGGAGGGGTTGTCTGGTCACCCAGAGCCCAGGCCGGGACAGCTGGACCCGTTGGTAATCCTCAGGCCGTATTTAGGCCACTGCCCCGGGCCCTCCTCCCCTTCAGATGTCCTCCCTGGCTTGCTGACAACAGAAGCAGATCGAACGGTTGTAGCAATTCTACTTTCCAGCCCCAAATGTCCCCTGTCATTAGTCGTGTGCTTCTCGGTTATGAGCCCCTTGACGTGCTCTACCTCATTTGATTCTCACAGCTTGAGGGTGAAGCACAGTGGTACATCCCCATTCTACAAATGAAGAAACTGAGTCTACGGGAAGTTAAAAGCTCTACCCAGGTTCACACAATTGCAAACATGCTTCTTCATCTCCTGGGGGCAGATGAAATCAAGGTCACCGAGGAGGTGACACATGTATGTGTGTGCATCTGTGCGGTGGATGGGCAGGAGCTGCTGGCCTGGACAGTTGGCGACTGAGGGAGGAATGGCTTTTCCCATCTCTAGCCGAGATGCCCTCCTGAGCCCTCCCTTGGCAACAGATCACACACGTGTGTCTGGTATACTGGGGAGGCCTGCGTTTAGGTCCAGCTCACTTCGTCCGGGCCCCTCCCAGAGCCCAGCCTCTCAGTGGCAAGCCTGGGAATTGTCTGATTCCCAAGTCCCCAGGCCACGCCCCACCCCTAGTGTCCAGGCTCCCGAGTGGAACAAATATTCCACTGAGAAAGAAGAGGGAACAAAGGGGCAGCCCTGCTCTGCCAACACCCCAGCCCTGCCTCCCAGACTCCCCCCTCCCTCCAGGCCCCGCCTCACAGGGCCAGAGGTCGCTCTGAGCCTTTCATCTCCCAAGATAAATATTGGGTGCTGATCAGAGACCCAGTGCCTCCCCAGAGGAGTGGGAGACCCAAGGCTGCAGGCATGGCCACTGGACTCGGTTCAGCGGAGCTCAGGCCAGCTGGCCGCCCTGTCCCACCCTCTCGGCCTACCCCAAAATCTGTGCTGTGGCACCCTGGCCCTGCATTGGGATGTCCTGGACACATCATCTCATTTAATCCTTAAAGTCACTGGCTAGGGGAAAGTTAGTATCCTCACTTGCAGCTGGCAAGCCGAGGAGCAAAGGGGTTAAGCGAATTGCCCACAGTCACTCAGCTGAGGAAGGGCAGCAGTCTCCGCCTGCCTGCAGTGCCGCCTCCCCCTCCTCCCAGGGGGAGGGTCCCGACTCTCCTATGCGGAGTCAGAGCTGGGAGGGCAATTTGGCAGCTGGCTCACTCCCTGCATTTTCAAGCATCATTAGATCTTTTTCTGACAACTTCATCAGTTAGCAGGGCTCAGAATTGGCAAAAATCCGTATTTAGACATTCAGCCAAAGAATTAAGAAGTGGTTGGTTTCAGAAACAGCTCAGCGATGTGGGAAGCTGTCTCTGCTGTGGGTGAGCAGTCAGCAAGGGAAAGACGGATCTGGCTTTCGGCGTAGGTCGTCGCATGGCTGACACCAGTGGCCCTGAGCACATGTCGCTGTTCACCTTGGGGCCTCAGTTTCCCCATCTTCCAAATGGGTGGAAGTATGGGATAATGCCTCCCACACAAGTGGTTAGGAAAGTCTGGAAGATGGGGTAAGGGCTCTGGGGTTCCACTTAGAGCTCTTCTCTATGCCACCAACTGATTGGCCTTGGGTCAACTTTGACCTCAACTTTCTGTCTGGACCCCGGGGCAAGGCATGGATGACCTACGGCTCCAAGCTGGGGATGCAGAGGGAGGAAGGAGCCTGTGTGGGTGGCCAAGGGCAGCCCCTCCCCCAGCATGTCCTGATGGGCAATGGGGCAGGGCTGCCTCTGTGGGGGGCCTTTGGAAGGGGGTCATGCATAGTACTCCCTCTACTCATCTGAGTGAGAGTTGTTCAGCCCTTAGTGTTGTCACTGTTGTCACTGTCATGGGGGGGGCAGGGCGGGAGAGGCATTTTGTTTTCATCTGCAGAGTCTGGCTCCCTCCTGCCACCTCACGTGCCCCGTCCTTTGGGGCCTTCTCACTGACCTGGGAAGTAGCTGCTGTTTATCGTCTCCAGGTCAAACACAAATCAAACCAGGACCGGCTCCCCTTGCCTCTTCCCACGCCGCTCATTCTGGAAGGTATTTCTCCGGCAGCCTTTAACTGGCTCTGTCCATGATTCACGATTTCTCCCGAAGCTCCCAAGAGCAGCAGATGTATTCTCCTTGAGAACACCCGAGAGGCAGCTGGGCATCGTGGGCCCTGAATGCTTTGGTGAGTCGTTCAGACAGACCCTCTGAACCTCAGCTTCAGTCCCTTTAAGGTTGGAACGCCAAGGGGCACCTGTATGATTCAGTCCATGCTCAGGCATGATCTCGCGGTTAAGGAGTTCAGGCCCCACATTGGACTCTGCTGTCAGCTTCAGATCCTCTGTCTCCCTCTCTCTCTGCCCCTCCCCTCCCCATTCTCTCTCTCTCTCTCTCTCTCTCTCTCTCTCAAATTGAATAAACTTAGAAAAAAATAAACAAATGAGATGGGAACACCAAGTCCCCTTTCCACAGGGCCGTGTTAGGAGTGCTCCAGCCCTCCCTAGGTGACACATCATCTCATTGCCTGTCCCTGTGACAGGCACGTGGGAGCCGAGGTGGAAGTGGCCGGCCCGCTGCTGGATGAGGAAATGGAAACTCAGGCAGGTGGAGGGGCTGTTTGGCGGCAGAGCCGGCCAGTGGCCGGGCGAGGGCTGGGGCTGGGCGCCATGCGGGCAGCGGCCCCGCCGGGCTTTCAGCCCCTGGGAAAACCACTCAAGAGGCCGAAGTGAGAAGGGAATCCGGATTTCCTTCCCGAGGTAGAGCGTCCTCCCTCCCTGCCGCAGATGGCACCGATGGGACCATTTAAAATGCATGGCCTGCGCCCGGATTCCCAGTGGCACCCAGGGGAACAGGCCATGGGGGGGGGGGGTTGGGGACATGTTTGTCCAGCACCCTGGTCCCAGTCTTGTGTCGTGGAGTACAAGATAAACAAACCTCATGTCAGCTTTTCAAGAGTCCTGGTCCCAAGGGCCCTCCTCAGCCTGCTGGCTTGAGGCTTTATTCCACTCGTGTCTTTTCTGATAACTTCATTTCTGCCCCCAGAGACCTCAGACTTGTTTAAAAATAGAAAAATAAACAACATTGTTCTTGAAATGCCCCCCCCCCAAACCTTGGGCCTCCTAATGAGGTGCTGGCTGGGCTGGCTGGGGCTCCGTTCCCAGGATTTTCCACCCTCCTAGGGCCTCAGGCCTGCTGCTGCCTCCACAGGGACAAGACGCCCCGTAGCTCCGGAGGCTTCCGAGGGGCGTGAGTGACAGTGTAGGGGCCGGTGCTCTGCAGCCTGCCCGGAGCTGCAGGCCACTGGGGGGCTTCACACAGCTGTGGTCCGGGACACAGCCACCCAGGCACAGAAGGCCAGGCCCAGCTCGGGCCCAACCGCAGTGGGACCTGCCAGGGACCTTCTTCTCCTCTTAGCTCAGCCCCTAAGGAAGCCCCAGGCCCCTCCTGTGTAACAGGCACCGGCTGAGACCCCCAGGACCTTACGCATGAGTCTCTCAGGCTCCCAGGCTTGTCGCTCATGGTCCTAGACCAGGGTGTGCAGTTTGTGTAAGACTTGGCTTTTCCCCGCCTGAGCAATGGACGTAATGATATCATCTGCACCTACCTAGGGTGAGAAGAGGGCTGTGAAGATGCTGAAATGGTCTGGAAAGGTGGGGATGATCTCGGGCAGCCTCCCCAGAGGAAGGCTCTGTGGAGGGGAGGCAGTGCTTGAGGGAGAGGGGCAGCATCCCTGGTGAGCACCAGGCTGTTGGAGGGTCCCCAGACCCCACCACCAGGAAGGCAGCTAAGAAATGGGCATGATCCACCTGAAGAAAGACTCAGAGAACATAACTCTTTGGGTGTATTTGCTGGAAGGTGGAGGAGGAATGGGATGATCGGATCAGGTTAAAATTCCTGAACAGATAACACTCTTAGAAGCCAGAGCAGGCTCATTTCAGGAGTGAGCGCCTCGTCCCTGGAGGCATCCCGGAGTGGGCTGGCCACAGAGCAGAGCAGGGGATTGGGCTTCCAGTGGGAGTGGCCCACCTGCCGAGGACACGGAAGCAGAGAGCAGGAGCAGAAGTGATCGATGTCCTTCTATCCCCTGAACAGGCGTGTCCCTGCCTCCAGAACTCCAGCCAGGCTCTGGGAGAGGGGTCTTCCTCCTCCTCCTTTCTGCCCGAAGCCAGATGCCAGAGGGAGGTGCCACCAGCAAGCCAACCCCGTATCGAGGGGACCTGAAACAGATTTCTAGACCGAGATGTCACTTCTCAGGTGGCAGAAAAGGCCAAGATTAGAGATGGGTTCTCTAGGAGATGGCCGGACGCATTCTGTCCCTTAGCCCCTGTTGATCCAGAGCCCTCCCTCACCCAGCACCCCATGAATGCCCCCAGGACTCAGGTGTCCCCCATTTTCAGGAGGTCAGTTAAGGAGATCAGCTGGTGGGCAGCTCTGGGTCAGGGACTGGTTGGTCACTTCTCTGCACAAGTGGTGTCCTCTCTGGCCGGCTGCTTCTGCTCTCTCTCTCTCTCTTCTGGGCAAAAGGCCTCCAGGAATAGGGAGAATCTCGGAGGAAAGAGGAAGCTATTTATTGTTCGACTGCTGCGTCAGCATTGGCATATATTTTCTACAAACTGATTCCTTAGCTCCCAACACACTAACAGACATTGTCATTTCTTCTGTAACCTTTCCCCCTGGGCACACTTTATTTTACATCACTGTAGACACACAGACACACAATTTTATTTTGTGCTTTTTCTCCCGTTAAGCGTGAATTTTTTCCCCAGTGTCGTTACATAGTCCATGTAATTATCATTTTAATGGTTGCATAATTGCATTGAGTTCTGATTTACTAAACCACCCTCTCATTGTAGGACATTTCCATTGTTCCCAGTTTCGGATGATTTGGGGTTTTTTTTTTTTGCTACTATAAATAATTTTGCAATACACATTGTCACATATTTATTTCCTTCATTTTAGGAAATTGTTGTCTTCATTTAGGTTTCCAGGTTCCCCTTGGAGGCATGAGAGAGACAGGGCTGTCCACTTTGGGAATTTGAACTATGCAGCCATTAAAATGATAATTTTTCTGACTATGTAGCAACACGGAAAAACATTTATGCCTCTAGGGGAGGAAGAGGGCCAAAAGAAATGTAAAACCTGGGCCCTTAAATATCCCTAAGCCAAGTCAATGGTAAAAGATAGAGCCCAGGAGACTGCTCTCCAAGCTGACGTAGAGGTCACTTTGCCTGTGGTTTTTCGATAGGCATGTGTTGGGGTCCCATCCATTTTGCCCATCCTCCACGAAGGTCCTGCATGAGCACCTCCCCAAGGACTTGCTTCGGGTCTCCTGCTGAGATGTGGGGACCCTAACTCCGGAGGGCTCCTCCCGTGCTGCTGTGAAGAGGGTGGGCAGGGTGCCACATCCTTGTCCTGCCCCTACCACTGCCCGCCCTCTCACCCCCAAGGCCAGGATTCGCGGCCCTTTTCCAGTCCTCCCCTTGATTCTCCTCAAGCCGCCAGCAGCACCAGACATAGCACGTTGCTCGGAGTGGGGGGAGCTCAGCCTGGACCTACCTGCCGACCCAGAAGCATGGCCCCTCTGTGCACACTTTTTCCATTTTGATGCAGCATCTTCCTGGGACCCAAGCCTTGGAAGGAGCTCAGGTGTGAGGATCAGACAGATCTGGGATCTGATTGCCACTCGGCCTTTCGTTTCGGTTAAGTTCTGCAACCTCTCAGCTCTCGGGTTTTCTTTATCTACACAACGAACTTGCTGATCTCTACCGTGAGGGCTGTTGTAAAGAACAGATGGGAACATGTGTGAATGTGAATGGCACAGCACGTGACACGCGGTAAATGTTTAATGAGCCCCGGTGTCCCCCTTGGGCCCACGGGGAAGTGTGGCTAAGTCGTGGTGCCCAGACGTCTGGACCCATAGTAGGCACTTAATGAATGACTAAGTAATGACAAGTCGTGCCCGCTGGGCCCTCGGCGGCCAAGGGCAGCTTGCTGCGATAGGGGCGATGTTCTGGGATGCAGGGGAGCATGACGGAGAGGAAGTTCTGGGTTTTGAAAGGCCAATAATCCAAGCTATCAGGGACTGAAAGGATACAGGGCCTTTGAGTCGCTTCGCTTTGGATTTTGTGACGTTTCAAGGATCCCTGAGCATCACGGGGGAGTAGCTGCTACCAGGCGGGGCTCGGGGGGAGCCCATTTCGGCTTCTATCAGTGGATGCAGAGTGAGCGGCGAAATGCACCAAATGCTGTGGCTTAGATGTGTTGATAAAAGAAAGATTGTTGTCTTGAGGCAAAGATATACATTCTACAGAGTTCGCAGAGGCACACGTTCCCAGGGGGCCCTGGGGTGGGTGGCCCCAAACAGCTGCAAAGCAGCCCCCACACTCTGGGGGCCCCTGCTGCTTACAGACAGGAAGGCTGCTTATAAACAGCAGGCCAGAACCCAGCAGTCCAAGGGGCCACGACGCGCAGCCCGCCCGCCCGTGAGAAGCCGGGGGGCTCAGCTCCAGGCAGCTCCTTCAACGTGCCCTGGGTGACCCCACTGCGTCAGTCACAGTGTCCTGCTTTGCACAAACTGCCCTTAAAATACAGGTGCAGACCGTGGTTTAAGAGTTTTTATATTGGCTCTTTGGAACTTTGTTTGCATTTTCCACAAAAAAACATATAAACTATTGTTAAGTTCCCAGGCTGAGCCTCAGGCTGACGCCACTCGTGTGCAACCTCATTAGCGTAGAGGAACGGATCCTGTTGTGGTTGCAGCACATGGAGCCCTAAGGACCCCGGGGGCCTTCCTGCCCCTTAAAAACACGGCTGACTTGACTGTGAGCCACCTTCCCTCCAATAGGAGGCCCTGAGAGAGGACAGAGCCCTCCCTCTTCTTCTCTTCCCCTTCTTCCTCTTCTTGTTTCTCCTCTTCTTTCCCTTCCCCTCCTCCTCCTCCTCCTCCTTCTCCTTCCTCTTGGAAGAAGAGGGCTTGCAAGGGACAAAGAAGAAGGGCTCTGGGGGCGCCTGGGTGGCTCAGTTGGTTAAGCGTCCAACTTCGGCTCAGGACATGATCTCACATTTGTGGGTTTGAGCCCCACATCAGGCTCTGTGCTGAAGACAGCCTGTCTTCAGAATCTGTGTCTCCCTCTCTGTGTGACCCTCCCCTGCTCATGCTGTGTGTGTCTCTCTCTCAAAAATAAATAAAAATAAAAACATTTAAAAAATTAAAAATAAATAAATAAAAAGAAGAAGGGCTCTGATGTTTCCCTCACGCTTATGTCCCTTCTCCCTCCATCTCCTGCACATCTAACAAAACCCTTGACCTCTTCACTGATTTCAACAAAAACTCCACTCAGGCCAACCACAGTATGGGTTTTGGTTGGCACTGCTGAGGGGGCAGGTGGGTCCCAGGAAAGGTCCCATCTTGGATCATTTGCACCTGATGCCTTTCCTCTCTCTCTCTCTCTCTCTGTCTCTCTCTTCCATCTGTCCCCCTCACTCTCCGCAGCCTAGAGGGCCTTTTGGGGCCCCCACTTCTCCTTCCTCCTTTCCCCACTCAGGCCTCCCAGAGCACAGGGGTCTTCCCACTTATAGGACCCACTTCCTCAGATGCCAACTGCTTTAGTATCAATAGCAATATTTTTTCTCATTATCTTAGTAATTCAACAAAACAACAAAGCTACAGGATTGAACTGGAGAGTCATTCGTTCAACACCAGTGCTTTATTTGGCACTCTGGGAGAAGTGGTTTTCATCAGAAGGTCTAAGGCAGAAAATGGAACATTTCCGAAATAAATCTGGCAGAAATTGGAAGGGGGAAGTGAGAGGGAAAGCAGTTGAAGGACACGTTTGCAGGAGCGACAGTTTGTCACGGGTGGAATTGACCGTGTGCAGCGAGAGTTCAGACAAGGGAGGGCCCCCTTGGGGTGGGGGCGATGGAATGCACCTGCCTCTGTGGGGCCTGGCCACAGCCTGTGGGTTGGATGGGGAGTGGAAGGAAGCGAGAGGGAGGAAAAGGAAGTTTGTGAGGTATTTGTGCAAAGCAAATGTTTGTCAGTTGGCATTTGCCCTGGGATGAGGCTGGAGGTTGCCTGTGTTGGCCACCGCTTCCCCTTTTGGCCCCCATCCCCACCCACGTCCTTGTTGGCTGGGCATGCTGTGTCCTGGAGGGGACATGGTGGGGCGGTGGGGGAGGGGCAGCATCTGATGTGATGCCTCTGTCATTGATTAGCACTGTGACTTCGACAGGGTCACTTAGTGTGTCTAAGCGTTGGCAAAATAAAGGCCACCTGGGCGGCTTGTTAGATATGGATTCTTGGTGGGGTGCCTGGGTGGCTCAGTCGATTGAGTGTCCGGCTTCGGCTCAGGTCATGATCTCGCGGTTCGTGGGTTCGAGCCCCATATCAGTCTCTGTGCTGACAGCTCAGAGCCTGGAGCCTGCTTCAGGTTCTGTGTCTCCTCCTCTCTCTGACCCTCTTCTGCTTACACTGTCTCTCTCTCTCTCAAAAATAAATAAAACATTAAAAAAATTTATAAGATACGGATTCTTGGGCCCTACCCTTGCAGGAGCTGATTCACAAAGCCCACGATGGAGTAAGGAATGCAAATTTCGGTGAAAGGGCCCTGTGGGTTCAGACACAGAGCCGGCGGGTGTGTTAAGCATCTTTGTGAACTTCTAACATCAGCCGACACTCAGCGTGTCAGCCCCCTCACACCCATCTGCTGTCCCAGTGTCCCCGAGGCAATGTTGGGCCGCGGAGACCCCTGGAGCCAGGACTAACATTTCCACTCCTCATCGGCAGGCAGGGTGGGCTCCTGGCAACATGGGGGCCCAGGTGACATCTTTGCTTAGGAGCTCAAAATGTACAGGGGCGTCTGGGTGGCCTAGTTGGTTAAGCGTCCCTGACTCTTGGTCTCAGCTCAGGTCACGATCTCTCACGATCGTGTGATCGAGCCGTACATCAGGCTTAAGTGGAACCTGCTTAAGATTTTCTCTTTCTCTTCTCCCCGCCCCTCTCCGAGCTCTCTATCTCAAAAAAATTGTATAGCTCTGCCAGGGCTTAGCGATGCTGGCGATGCTGATACAGGGCTCAGTGAAGTTGGGGGGCTCACGAACTGAACTTAATGTTTATTGAGGCCCTGCCAGTAACAGTCCTTTTGCAAATGTGATCTCGTTCCACCCCCATGCAACCCCATGAGCAAAATTACGATTCTGCCCATTTTTACCCACGGGAGGTGGAGGGGCCCAGGGTCTCCCCAAAGTCACACTCACAGCTTGTTTTCCTTGAGGCTCTTGTTTCCCAGGTACATGATGTGTTGTTAGGCTTCTAGAGTTGATCTTGGGCTGTTAAAAATGAGACGACGGGACATCCAAATGCAAATAGACATTCATCTCTAATACGGCTAAGTTCATCTCTCCTGTAAGAGGTGTTGGTGAACCAGTGAGGAGCAACTGGTCTTTCTGGCTCCTTTTTTTTTTTTTTTTTTTCCATTTCTTCTTTTTTTTCTTTTTGTGCTTGGGTGAGTTGCACTTGAGCTTGTATAAACCACAAAAGCTGCAAGATACCAAAATCTTGTAGATGTCAAACAAAATTATTCTAGGGCTTTTTAGACTCCGTCTGACTCCAGAGCCTCTGTTCCTTCCATTCGCCGCCTTGAGTGACCCTCAGCACAGTGCCAGGCCCCTGGGCCATCCCCCCAAAACAGTGCAGTTCTCCGAGCTCCTCTGTGGTAGCAGGTAGCTCTTCTGGAAGGTTCCATGGGGCAGTGGCAGGTACCTGTGGGCCTGAGATCTGGAGAGAGATGGGGCTGGTGGGTCTGAGCCAGGTTTAAACCACGTGATCCCATGGATGTTTAATAATATTGAACATTTTTTACTGCCTTTCTCCCCTATTTGTTCCTCCAGTGATCTGCCTCCAGCTGCCGGCAGGACACATCCTCAGCCGGTCCCTGCCAACCCATCTGTCACTAGAAGACAGCTCCCATACGGGCCTCTCTGTTTTTAGACTTCAGGAAGGTTGAACATCTAAAACGCAGAGATGGTCCTTTTTTTTTATAAACAACTGGCCTGGCCAACTTAGGAGTGCATTCACCTAAGTGAATCTTTCATCCCTCACGCTCTCTGTCCCCAACTCCCCTTAAATGGAAATGTCAGGCTTCTCTCCACCTAGTGAAGATCCCATAGACCAGTCTGGACCTTTGAGAGCCTGGAGGGTCCAGATTAAGCCCCACGGTTGCTCTCTCCTACATACCCATTTTTATCCATCCATCTGAATCCTGGCCCGTCTGGAAGGGGAGGGAGGGGCTTCAGGCCCTGTGGAGAAGGAAGGGGACCCAGCTGCCTAGCCTGATTTCCTCGTCCCCTCCCCAGAGCACCCCCCACCCCCCGAGAGTCCCACCACATCTTGCTCCATGTCTGATCTGGCTTTGGCTCCTGCCCTTTTGCCGTCTCCTGGCTGGTTTTTCTTTCCAGGCCCTTTGTCTATCCTACCTTGTAGCAACACTACCCTGTCCAAGCTCTCTCATTTGACTTACTGTACTTGAATCAGACACTTCTACCCCCTCCAACCCAGTTTCTGAGCAGACTTATTTAAGTGCCTGGGTTGAGTCTCATAGAGGACAGAGGCAGTGTCTCCATCATTTGGGGGGGTGGGTCCTGAGAACCTGTTCAGTGCCCAGTGTACAGTAAGTCACCTTATGCCTTTGTTCCAAGGACTCAAAGTTCAGGTCATGAGCTTTGTGCCTTGCGGCCCTTGCTGAGAAGCCATATCCTCCAGCTCTACCAGTCTGTTTTCTGATCGACTGCTAACTGTCAGGGGCCTGGGACTCAGGGTTGTGCTTCAAGCCCTGCCTGCTTTGTGTGTGCAGAAATGCGAATTTGAGATATTGTCTTGGAAAAAAAATGAAATACCCAATGGAGTCAAGGGCAGCAGTGCAGACAAAGCATTGAATTAGGGGTGCAAATTCTTCTTCTCTGGGCTTTCCTCTCTCTGTGGGGACATCTCTCCTACCATCTGCCTGCAAGTTAGTCACAGCCCAGACCAGTGGTTTGCACACAGTAGGTGCTCGCTCATGCTGGGTCTGAGATCTGACTGAACAACTTCAACTCAACACTGCCACCTTCTGGCAGAGTTACTCTAGTGCTGAAGGGTGACCGGGTTCACACCCAGAACTAGAAATTCTTCTGGGCATTTGGGTGGAAGGGAGAGAAGCTGTCTGTGAAGGGATATCCAACTTGTCCATCCTCAGTTCAGCCCAGAAGCACTATCCACCTGTGGCTTCCAAGCATGACCCCTGGTGACAAGCTCCTTCATGTCCTCAAGCACCACTTCCTTGGGGCAAGTAGCCCAGGAGCTCAGTGTTAGAATGGGCTCCACCTGATAGACTGAAATTCCTGACTGTCTTTTCCTCCAGTGACCAACTCCCACCCTTGGGTGAAGGCCCTTTTTAAAAATTTAAGTAAATTTTAAGTCCTTTATATTCTAATATAAGCATTTAATGTTAATTTCCTTGTACACAGTGCTTGTACTGAATACCACGAATATTGATATATTGTATCTTTATTTTCATTTAGATCAAATAATTTTATGATTTCCTTTGTGATTTCTTTGACTTCAGGGGTTTTCAAGATATCTTTCTGTTACTGATTTCTAATTTAATTTTGTTGTGGTCAGAGAACATAGTTTGTATGACTTATATCATTTAAAATTAATTGAGACTTCCTTCATAACCTGAAATGTGATCTATCTTGGTAACTGTGCCAAGTGTGCCTGAGAAAAATGTGTATACTACTGTGTAAAGTGGTGTGCTCTATACAATGTCAAGTAACTCAAGTTGGTTGATAGCCTTTTATATCCTTAATGGTTTTTTGGTCTATTCTATCAACTATTGACAGAACACTATTGACATCTCTAGCTATATATATGGATTTATCTCTTTGAAAAGGATTTAAAATGAGAAAAGTTCTTTTATATTTACTGACATTTTTATCATTTCTGGTGTCCTTCATTCCTTTGTGTAGATCCAAGCTTCCTTCTGTTATTGCCTTCTTCCTGAAGGACTTCCTTTAATGTTTTTGTAGCTCTGGTCTGAGGTTGAATTCTCTCTGCTTTTGTTTGTCTGGGAAAAATAAGTCTTTGCCTTTAAGTTTGAAGGATATTTTTGCTGGGTATAGAATAATAGGATGAGAGCCTTTTTTTCCCTTTCTCTCAGAGTTAAAGATACTGCTCCCTATCTTTAGGATGGCCTACTTTCCTTTTCATCTTTGTTCCCCAATATGTATGTGTTTCACCCTACCCCCAACCGAAAATATTTTCCTCTTTATTACTGGTTGTTAGCGATCTGATTATGCTGAGCCATGGCATGGTTTGCTTCAAGTTTCTTCTGCTTGGGTTTTGTTGAGCTTCTTGAATCAATGGGGATATAGTATTCCTCATCATGCTTTCCTCTACCTTCTAGAACATATGTAGCATATTTATTATTGTCTTAATGGTTGTGTCTGTTTAGTCTATCAGGGTCATTTCTGGAGCTGTTTTTATTAATTGTTTATTTCTACAGGTTGTGGTCTTACTTTCCTACTTTTTTCCATGACTGGTAACTTTTAATTGGATGTTGAATATTGTAAATTTTATATTTTAGGTGCTTAATTTTGTTGTATTTATTTAAATGTTACTGAGTTTTGTTCTTGGATGCAGTTTGGTTCACTGAAATGAGTTTAATCCTTTTAATGCGTGCTTTTAAGATTAATTAAGGTGAGGCACCTGGGTGGGTTGGTCAGTTAAGCGCACAACTTCAGCTCAGGTCATGATCTCACAGTCCGTGGGTTCAAGTCCCACGCTTTGGGCTCTCTGCTGACAGCTCAGAGCCTGAAGCCTGCTTCAGATTCTGTGTCTCCCTCTCTCTCTGCCCCCCCCACAAAGATTTACTAAGGCAAGTCATATATATCTTTCTTACATAAATAACCATGGTACACTTAATCAAAATTAATGGTATATTAAAATTGGTGGGACTCTGCTAACTCATGAGAAACTTCATTTAGATTTCACTAGCTCTCTCATTTATGTCCTTTATCTATTCCAGGAACCATTTGAGACTCCCACATTGCCTTTAATCTCCCCTAATCTGTGACAGCTTCTCAGTCTTGTCTTTTGTGGTTTTTTGGAGAGCACTGGCCAGGTATTTTAGTGGAACCTCCCTCAACCTGGGTCTGTCACCTGTGTGATTGTGATTAGATGGGGGTTATGGATGTGTGCAATGAATACCACAGCAGTGAGGTGCCCTCCTCACAGCATACCAGGGAAAACATGATACCAACATGAGCTATGACTGGTGATGTTAACCTTGATCACTTAATCAAGATGTTGCTTCTAGATTTCTCCACTGTTAAGTTACTTAATAGAGCTAGAAAATACATGTATGTATATTAACTCATATATACTAAACAACACTATTGCTGTATATGTATGTGTATATATATATACATATATACAGATACCCATGAATTCATACTGATGTCTCTGACTAAGCCAGCACCACATCTAGACTTCCTCTCTTGCTTATTTGTAATCTCTTGTGACTGTGAGAAACTTGGCTCCTACTACCCATTATTTATTTACCTGTGTGTTCAACTCTAGTATCCGTGTAGTTTCAGAATTGCTAACCCACACCCCTGTGTGAAACAACTGCTAGCTAGAGCACAGTGTTGGTTTGTGGGGCTTTTGTTTTTTTTTTTTTTTTTTGTCTTTAGACTTATGTACCCAGTCAAACCACCATTTCCCAAAGCTATCTGGTCAGCTCCTCCTTCCCAATTCCTTTCAGTGAGGTTTTTGTCATACACTTGTAATACAGTTACTTTTATTTATCATGGTCTCCATTTCATCTTAAGCTTACTAGCATCCTGGGTCTTTAAATCTTAAAAAAAGTTTTATTTGCAGCCCATATACTTCACTCACTGTGGGGTATGATTCTATGGGTTTAAACAAATGCATAGGGGGGTAGACCTGCCCCCACAGAACCCCCATACAGAGTAGTTCCATCCCCTAAAATTTCCTCGTGAGGCTCCTTTGTAGTTAACTCCTTCCCCTCACCCAACCACTCATCTGTTTTCCATCTCTATCATTTTGCATTTTCCAGGATGTCATACTAATGGGCTCATACAATGCATAGTCTTTTGAATCTGACTTCTTTTACTTAGCAAAACACATCTAAGAATTTTCCACATTGTTGCATGAATCACCATGCAAGAGAGTTGATTGACAGAATCGACGTGCAAGACTTGACTAGTTAGTTCCTATTCATTGCTAAGAAGCAGTCCCATATATGGACATCCTAGACTTTGTTTATCCATTCACCAGTCGAAGTACATATCACTTGCTGTCGCTTACTTTTTACTCTTTAACGGATGTCTTTTGAATAACATAAATTCTTACTTTTAATATATTCCAATTCAAGGATGTTTTCCCCCTCATGATTAATGTTTTTTGTATATTGTTAAATAATTTTTGCCTCAAAGTTATGAAGATGTTCTCCTATGTTTTTGTCTACAAGTTTTACTATTGGTTTTCCATTAGAGCTATGATCAATCTGGAATTGATTTTTGCATATGGTGTGAGGTAGGAATCAACCCAACACCACTTATTGAAAAGATTCTCCTTGAGATGCCTGGGTGGCTCAGTCGGTTGAGCGTCCAGCTTCGGCTCAGGTCATGATCTCATGGTTCATGGGTTCGAGCCCCGCATCGGGCTCTGTGCTGACAGCTAGCTCAGAGCCTGGGGCTTGTCTTCGGATCCTGTGACTCTTTCTCTCTCTGATCGTCCCCTGCTCGCTTGCTCTCTCTCTCTCAAAAATAAATAAAAACATTTAAAAAAATATTTAAAGAAAAGAAAAGATTCTCCTTTCCCCCACTCTGTCGCAATGTGATCTTTGTTATAAATCAAAACCCTATATTTGTGGATCTGTTTCCAGATTATGGCCCTGGGTCTGTCTCTCCTTGTACCAGTCCCACACTGTATTGTTACTAAAGCTGTAGAAAGATCCTGATTAGTATAACTGCTTCAACCTTGTTCTTCTCCTTCAGAAATGGTTTGGCTGTTCTTGATCTTCTGTATTTCCATGGAAAGTTTGGAATCAGCTTGTCAATTTCTACAAAAACACCAGCTGGAAGATTTTAACTAGAATTGCATTAACTCTGCAGATCAATTTGGGAAGAATCAACATCTTAAGAATATTGAGCCTGCCACGCCATTAATATGGTTTATCTGAGGGAAGTTTTGAAAAGCGCTAAAATACAAGTGGTGTGTCGTGCCCTTCTCCTGGGGTCTGCTCACCTCATCTTGCACATAAAAGAAGAGTGTCTCAGGCAGCACTTTGCTCGATGAGAGTCTGTGGCAGTGATCTCAGCCCTCTCTCTACTCAAGACCCAGAAGGGACTGGCCTCTTTTGTCTCAGCAGACACCTCCCTCTGCTCCTTTCCTTTACATCCATTTAAAATCTAAAAACTGCAAACGCTTATCGGATACTTTTAACAAGAATTGATAGCAGGCACAATGAACAAAAACGAGGTACTACTCAAAACCAACAAAGACCAAAAATTAAGAAAGTTGAATGAGCAATGAGAAGTTTTACATGCAATAATACTATTTGGTCCTTTTTTCCCCCTTAAAAAACAAGATCTTGAAAATCAAACTCCAACAGTGACGTCACTGTTGAGTCACTAGCGTATTTTTGTGTGAATTTTTTCCAGCAACGGTAAAAAGCTCCTTTTGACTGTGTGCTAGTTAGAGAAATGGTGGGGAGATATTTTTAAGCTAAGTTCAAATATTTTCCGTCTGACTTTCATCTTCAAATCAAATCTCTTGTTCAATAACTTTGAGAAGATCTTTTAAAAATTTTTAGTTTTTTGGGTAAGGGCTGCAATCTTTTTATTGTCAACAAACTGTAGTTTCTGTTTCCAAAAAAAAAAGCATCCCCAGCATTTGGGGGTTATTTTCATCTTCTTTAGTTTTATCACGCATAGACGAAGGCTGCATTACTGAGTTACCTCTGTAAATTTCTATGCTGACATGTTTATCGTCTCTTGTTCAGAATGCCTTCACACTGGGGCATGTTTTCTTCTCAAAAAGAAGGCATTGGTTTGTCAAATGTCATCTTCTTCCTCCCTGGGAGGATTGGCGACCTCTAACTGAGTGTGAAATTTAATGCAGACTATAACTCTCTAAATAGATCCCAAAATTCATTGGTTCAGATTTCATATTTTTTGATTTTTTTTAATGTTTTATTTATTTATTTGATACAGAGAGAGACAGAGCATGAGAGGGGGAGGGTCAGAGAGAGGAGACACAGAACCGGAAGCAGTCTCCAGGCTCTGAGCTGTCAGCACAGAGCCTGATGCGGGGCTCGAACCCACGAACATGAGATCTGACCTGAGCCTAAGTCGGAGGCTTAACCGACTGAGTCACCCAAGTGCCCCTCAGATTTTTTTAAATGTTTATTTATCTTTGAAAGAGAGAGACAGAGACAGAGTGTGAGTGGGGGGTGGGGGTGGGACGGGACAGAAACAGAGGGAGACCCATAATCTCCTGCAGGCTCCAGGCTCTGAGCTGTCAGCACAGAGCCCGACACGGGGTTCAAACCCACAAACTGTGAGATGGTGACCTGAGCTGAAGTCAGACGATTAATTGACTGAGCCACCCGGGTGCCCCTCAGATTTCAGGTTTTTAAAGTAAAAGCAGGGGCACCCGGGTGGCTCAGTTGGTTAAGTGTCCGGCTTCGGCTCAGGTTCCAATCTCACGGTTCATGGGTTTGAGCCCCACATTGGGCTCTGTGCTGACAGCTCAGAGCCTGGAGCCTGCTTCGGGTTCTGTGTCTCCCTCTCTCTCTGACCCTCCCTTGCTCATGCTGTCTCTCTCTGTCTCTCAAAAATAAATTAAAGAAAACATTAACAAAATTTTTTTTCACAAGTAAAAGCAATGAAAATCTGGAAGACTGTAAACTGGAACTGTGATCACGCACAGCTCCTCTCACGTGTCTTCCCAGCTGTTCTGTCTGCGGGTAGCTGGGCCGGACTCAAGGACACTGGCTGCACTGGCGCTCAGCTCGGGTGGAGAGCAGGGAGAGCCCCTGCGGGACCCTCAGGAACCACCCCTGCCGCACTAAAAGCATCCCTTTGCACAAAGCAAAGGGCGCATGCTGAAGATACCTCGCTGCAGGGGAAGTCTGTGCCCTGGGGTCTCCCTCTGGGAAGGAATGAGGCAGGGAGCCTGGAAGAGGGGGGTGCTGCCATTGCCGGAACAGAGACAGGCCAGGGACACCCTCCGGGCAGGTGCCCACGGGGTCTCATGGAAGACCGTACTAGCTACAGCATGGCCTTCAGGGCCCAGAAACAGCGCCGGCGACTCCTGGCCTTGCATGTCCTCTGTCCTGCCACCCCCTCTGGGGCGGCGTCCTCACTGTGGTGCCTCCACCGTGCCCCAGCCTGCGGGCTTCCTGGTGCCGTCACCTCCTCTGGGTTCCTCCGTGTTTGCTTTCATTGTCCTCCCCCAGGACTGCTAACAGTCAGGACGGCCACCATGGCCGCCACTGGCTAGCCAGCTAGCCATGGAGCTATCACAGGTGCGGGCCACAACTTTGACTTCAAGCTGGACTCCGTTCGGCATTTTGCATCCAAAATGTTTTTTTGTTTTTTGTTTGTTTTTTTATTAAAGTAAGAATTATAAGAGGTTCTAGTTCCAAGGATTTTTATCTTTTAAGGGTCACTTGTTCTGCCTCCATCACCATCTTTTCATTTATGCTTATTTGTCACAAGGGCCCATAGTGGCAACAGTGCCAGACTCAGGAGAACTGGGTCCTAGACTTGTCCTGAGTGACCTTGGACAAGTCGTTCCCTCAAGTCCGGGGCCCCTTCTCCATATCCATGATTTATGAAGGGGTTAGACTAGATCAGAGATCACTAGCTATTTTTGATGATGCCTCCCCAGCAATAAAAAAATGGGAGGCACGTACCCATAATACGTGTATATTCCAACTCTGTACCTTTACAAGGACACCAGGATGTTATAAACGTGCAAAATAAAAAATCTAGAAGCTGGGGGCACCTGGGTGGCTCAGTCAGCTGGGTGTCCGACTTTGGCTCCGGTCATGATCTTGTGGTCCGTGGATTCTAACCCCGGGTTGGGCTCTGTGGTAACAACTCGAAGCCTAGAGTGTGCTTCAGATTCTGTGTCTGTCTCTCTCTCTGCCCCTCCCTTCCTCACACTCTCTCACTCTCGCTCTCTCTCTCAAAAAACTGAACACAAACATTTTTTAAACATTTAAAAGCTATTATATAAACTTAATAAACATAAACTATCTTAAATTCCCTTTCATTTATACAACACATGCCCTCTTCTCACAATTGTATTGTTTGCTTATAATTAATAACAATAGGGTAAGGGAGAGCAACGTGGTTGGCTAAGCTTCATTATTATTTAAAGTCTTGCTTTAGCACTTTGAGATGGAGTCATTTGGGGGTCTGCTTCTAGTTAAGTTTATTTTTAGAGGCTGTCATAGCTGATCAAAAGAGAAGAAATGTATCATTGGCCGCATCTATTAAATTATGGCACTCATTTTCAGTCCCATCCACCAATTAAAGGCCTTTTATTGAAATTAAGCTAATAGATGTCCATCTTCCCTTATGCCAGTCAGTGGCTCTTATAAGCTAATTGTGAAACATTGCATTTTTATATTTTTAACAAATGGACCCGAAATCCGCTGACACTTTCCATTTGGATGGTTTTCAAACAGATTAGAAAAATCTGTTTCTAATATTTTCAAGTACACAGATAGAAGCATTATTTTAGGGGACTCCACATGTTTTCAACAACAAAAATCTGATGTTCAAAATATTCTCTCCAAAGCATGAGTTTCCTTGGAAAAGTGAGCACTTTTCTCACTCATTGTTAAAACGAGTCACCTCTACCTTGAAGAATGAGGAGAATTGGAGTTCATTTTTCCGTGGATATCTGCCAACGACCCCTTGTCATCATAAAATGCTCAGCAAATTTGGAATGTTTGCCTTTTTGTACAAGAAATACATATAATTCCCCTTAAAGTTAGATGGCTGCTTTATGTGTTCTGCCAAGAGACAGCCAGCAAACCTCTACGGGGTTCAAAAGATTTCCAAAGTCACCTCCCTCTGATAACAAATCATTGTATATGTTTTACTGTGTTTAAACTCTTTTTAAAAAAAAATGAACCACACAAATGCATCCTGTAGGACTTTGTGTACTTCCAGACTTGACCTCTTGACTGTGGTAGCCTACAGGAAGTTTTGCAGGGTGTCGGTTTTCCATGTGTGGCCATCTCTGAACCCTTACCCAGAATCCCTTTCATCACGGAACAGCCACTCCATCAGTGATTAGGCTCAGACAGTTTTTCCCATCACTGGTGTTTTCATTAAAGAAGTAATGTACTGTTCAGTCAATATCGCCTCTTTCCGTTAGTGGCTCACAGAAATGTAGTTCTTCATGTATTTCATTATTGAAACAGAATCGAGGAAAACCATGTTAGAAACCTCTGTACTTTCCTTCGACTATTTAGCAAACTTCCCACAATGTGAAATTTGTTCTAATACTTATTTCTCTACATCCTCAGCAATATTTTCCCCACATCTTCCAAAAGTATTTGCAGTCACCACATTGTGTTCTATGTACTATTCTAGCTACCTCCCTCCCCACCCCCACCCACCCCACTACCACTCCGTCTCCTTCCCAATCTTCTTTGTAACACAAAGTGTCGTGTGTGTGTGTGTGTGTGTGTGTGTGTGTGTGTGTAACAGAATCTGGTGACACGGGTCTAAGAGGGAGTGGATTGGCTTCCTGGCAACCATCTCCCCTCCCCCCAGCAAAGCAAGTCCTGAAGGTGGGCCCCCAGGGAAGGGAAGATTGGTATCTCTTTCCTTGGCTGGATATATGATTAGGCTCACTGCTTGCTGGTCTGTCTTGCCCGTGTCTGAGCACAGGAAATGAGACTTGAAGCTGGGACTTCAGTTATGTTTCACCGGATTCTCACTACCAAATACAGAGGACCTTGTATTTTAAGTAGCAGAGGTTGTGCTCTGACATTTTCTGGTTGATGCAACCCACAGTTGCATTATAAGAATTATCTTTGATTGTCATTTCTTTGCAGGAATCTTGTTAAGCCACCATTTGCAAGCATTAATTGAGTTAAAATTTGGCAAGGTAATTTGTGAAGCCACTTAGCTGAGACACGTGACCCGGAACACTTCACAGTGGAGAGCCTTTATCAGCGTTCATTTGAGGCCATCACAATAAGCTTTTTGGGGAGTCGGGGTGTTGAGGTGAAAGGGTGGGGGCAGCAGACACTGCAGGAGTTGGTTTTGAGGTTCTAGCAAAGCAGCCAGGATTCTCTGGATTCTCCTGGCCTCTGGCTGCTCCTGGGACATACGTATGTGTATACATGTGAGACGAACCGTGTCACCGAGGGACCTTACTCATAACGCAGATTCCTAGATGTGGTAGTTTGCGAAGGCTGCCGTCACAAAGTACCACAACTGTGTGGCTCAAGCGATAGAAATGTATCGTGTCCCAGTTCTAGAGGCTGGGAGGCTGAGATCCAAGTGTCTGCAAGGTGTATTCTTCAGAGGACTGTGAGGAAGGATCTATTCCATGCCTCTCTCCTATCCTCTGGGGGCATGCTGACCATGTCTGGCCACCACGGGGGTGTAGATGCCTCACCCCAATATCTGCTCTCATCTGCCCATGGTGTTCTCCTCGCATGTGTGTCTCTGTGTCCAAATTTCCTCTTTTACTAGGGACACAAGTCATATTGGATTAGGGGCCCACTCTACTTCATCTGCCCTTATCTTAACTAATTATATCTATAAGACCCTGTTTCCAAATGAAGTGACATTCTGAGGTACCGGGGGTCAAGACTTCAATATACAAATTTAGGGGAAGACACAATCCATCCATCAGACTGGGCTACATCCCAGACCTTCTGCAACAGGATATCTGAGGGTCGGACCTCACAATCCATGTTCTTAACAAGGACCTTAGGTACCTCACTTGCTCATGAGAGCTTGAGAGCGACATGTCCACCTGAAATGACACAGAATGTTCTTTCTCACCTCAAGTAGATAGGAATACCAAATAAAACTACACCATAGATTTTAATGTGTAGCTCAGTTCAAGAGGAATGAAAAAGAAATTTTCATGTGTCATACATGGGGAAATCAAAACCAGATGGATAAGCATTGGCTGTTGCTGGGAAAACCCTAAGGTGAGGGAGTTAGTAGGCCCATTGGGTGCTTGAAGCAGAGGAACTAGTCCATTTGCATGAAGCTTGGAGGCTTGAAACGGTACCTTGTCAGGGACTAGAAAAATCAACCAGAGATTTATTTCAACTCATTAAAAATTGGGCGCAGATTGGCCATTCAGATCCACTATGTGAACTCACAGAGTTGAATAGCTTTCTTAGCTGAGGTGCATCTAAGGAAAAAGACTTGGGCTGGTTGAGGGGAGGGACTGGGGTCCTTCTAGAACACTACACAAAGTTGGGACCTGATAACACCTGCCAGCAGACAGAGTTTAGAACAGCCAGGACTGGGACCCTGAGCCACTGGGGGAAAGGAGCTCAGGTGGGTGGGAATGAGTTAGGCATATAGAAAGTAGAGGAGGGTGCCAAAGAGGAATTTGTTGTGTGCTTGTGATAGACATGTGAGGACCAGGGAGGCATGAACCTGACATTGATAGGCCTCCTCACTCCTCTTCCTCCTCCCCCACAGGTCAACCCTTTCAGAGACCGAATCTGCAAAGTGTTTGCCCACAATGGTGTGTTCTCCTTTGAGGATGTCCTGGGGATGGCATCCGTGTTCAGTGAGCAGGCTTGCCCCAGCCTGAAGATCGAGTATGCCTTTCGCATCTACGGTGGGTGACTGAGTGGTGGTGGTGGATGGGGGGAAGCACCATAGAGTAAATATCAATCTGGAATCCATCAACATCAATTCGTTGGTAGAATGGTGTTCATTGGGATTCACCTGGATGTTTATGGGTACTATCATCTTTCCTGAGTACTATTAACATGGTTGTGAACTACTACTTCAATGGATAGATGGACACCCTCCCCTCCATGCTGGCAGAGGCAAATAGAGTCATTGGTGTTGATATTTCATGGTAGCAGTGTGGGCAGGCAAGAGAAAGAGAAAGAGACGGAGAGAGATTGAGGACTACCTATGGGTATGAAAGAGTTATGCTTGTTTTGCAGAAATTAAGAGATTTGAAGACCAGAACTAGCTCAGCCACTAAATGGCTGAGAAATATTGGACAAATTACTTCCCCTTTCTAGGCCTCAGTTTCATCAGCTTTTAAAATGAGGTGTTTGCAAAAGATCATCTCTGAGGTCCTATGACCTTTTTTGGTCTCTCATTTTGTCTGGGGTAGCCCTAAAGCACTGCTAGAGTTCTGCTCTTCAACAGACTCATGTCCCCTTAGCGCAACTGAGATGCCTGGAATTCTCAAAAGAAATGAAAAGGAAAGAAACAAAGCAATCTTGAGAAGTCTTCAAACAGACCATGTGCAAGGCTTTAAGCTCATTATAATGACTCCTTAGTCCCAAAGGACTTGAACATTCAGGCTGGCACAAGTTGGCATTTCACCTGCCTTTCTTTCCTGCCAGGTCCTTCCTGTCTCCACACAGTGGACACCATCTTATTCTTGCTTCGCCCAAGTGGACTTGGATAAAATGGGGGTGGAGGAGTTTTAAGCCTGATAGATCTGCGAGGGCTCAGGTTTCTCATCTGTAAAAAGTACTCAATGATATTTTTGTATCTCCAATGTCCTCAGGTTTAGTATCCAATAAATGCAAATGAAATCACACATCCCCCTGCTGAGAATAGTTGAGTAAGCCCCTACCATACTGTCACTTCCACAGATAGCAACTATAAACCCAAAAACCAACTACCTGATGGCACTAGAGAGCTACCAGATGCAGAGAGTTGACACTTGGAAGGGGGAAGTGGTACTGGATGGTCCTCTTCCTCACTCTTTTCAAACTTCTTCAGCCTAAAGGTGGGCTTCACTAAAGGGCATTGTGCAGGACTGATAGAAACCCAAAACTCTTTCTGACTTGAAGAATCAGAGAGGTTGGGGCACTTTTCCCATGGAAAGTGAAAAGAAGTGAGAGTCTATGACAGAAAGCCAGAGAAAGGACCTCTAAACCACATATACAAGGGCAAACTCAAAGCAGCTCAGGTAAGGATAACAGAACTGAGATTTGAGCAGCCACTGCATTTTAACAAGGTCCCTGTGTGACATGGTTTGCAGTTTACGTCCAGTCAATTTCCTGATAGAATTTTTAAAAAACCAACACTCTTTGGAAGAATATAACAGACTCCAGAGATTTTACAATAAATAATTTATAATGTCTAAAATATAATCCACAATTATTCAACATACAAAGATTTTAGAAAACCAGAAGTGTTTAAAGTATAATCCAAAATAATTTAATATACAAGTACAAAATAAATAAAAATTGATATTTCTCAAGAATGGAGCCTGACTCTGGCATGACCCAGATGTTGGCATTAGCTGATAAGTATCTTTTTTTTTAATTTTTTTAATGTTTTATTTATTTTTGATACAGACAGAGACAGAGCATGAGAGGGGGAGGGGCAGAGAGAGAAGGAGACACAGAACCGGAAGCAGGCTCCAGGCTCTGAGCCAGCTGTCAGCACAGAGCCCGACGCGGGGCTCGAACCCACGAACGTGAGATCTGACCTGAGCCGAAGTCGGAGGCTTAACCGACTGAGCCACCCAGGCGCCCCAAGTATCTTAAAACAGCTACTAAACCTTGGCTAGTGATGTAAAAGAAATTCGTAATGAAAGAAATAGTGGGAATTCTCAGCAGAGAAATAGAAACTACAAGAAAGAATCAAATTGAAAATATAAAAGTGAAAAATAAAATATATACCTAAAATAAAAATTCATGGGGGTGCCTGGGTGCCTCAGTCAGCTGAGCATCTGACTTCGGCTCAGGTCATGATCTCACAGTTCATGGGTCTGAGCCCTTTGTTGGGTTCTGGGCTAACAGCTCAGAACTTGAAGCCTGCTTTGGATTCTATGTCTCCCTCTGTCTCTGCTCCTCCCCTGTTTACTCTCTGTCTCTGTCTCTTTCTCAAAAGTAAAAGCATTAACATTGTTTTTCATAAAAAATAAAACTAAAAATTCCCTGGAAGGACTTAATAGGAAAATTGAGATGACAGAGGAAAGAGCCAGAAACCTGAAGATAGCTTAATGGAAATAATCTAATCTGAAGAACAGAAGGAAAATATATTGAGAGAAAAAAGGAACGGAGCTTCAGGAACATGAAGGACAATAGGAAGATCTAATATATAATCAATTGGAATCTCAAATATAAAGAATTAATGGGAAAGAAAAGATATTTGAAGACGTAATGGCTCCACGTGTCCAAAGTTTGACACAAGACATACGTATATAGTGAATGTCAAGCAGGGTTAAGTGCAAATGAAATCACATACCCAAATGTAGTTGGCTTAGTGGTTTTCACCTGTTCACCAGTCTTCCTCCTTCCTTACCCCAAGTACTTCTGGGGCTCCCCAGGGAGATCTAGACCACTAGTTGCTGCCCCTCTGTGTGAGAACCTGTGCTGCATGGCACTTGCCGTGCTGTCCCTAGCCTCTTCTGCATCCTGTCCATACTCTTTGGGATGGGTAGCTCTTCCCCATGCAGAGTGCCGGCCCAGGCTGGGTGCTCTCATATTAGTTAAGAGTCTTCGGAACTTACCTGTGTGAGAGGCAACTGTTGAAGAACCGCAGCATATTAGCATTCCATTGCTGTGCAATGAATTACCACAAACCTAGTGGATTTAGATGACGCATTTGTCATCTCACAGTTTCCGTGGGCTAGGAGTCTGGCACGGCTTATTTGTGTCCTCTCCTAGGGTTCCACAAAGCTACAATCAAGGCCCTGTCTGGGCTGCATTTGACTGGAGAGAAATTCACTTACAAGCTCACTCTGGTTATTGGCAAATGCATTTCCTCGTGTCTATGGAACTTAGAGCCCTGGTTTCCACTGTTTATTGACTGAAGACTGCCCTCAGTTTTCAGAGGCTGACCCGTGCTCCTTGTCTCATGGGCATCCCCTGACATGGCCACTTCCTTCTTCAAAGAGCTAGAGAGAGTCTCTGGAACCAGTGTGCTGGTGAGGTAGAGTCTTATATAATTATCAAGGAAGGACTATCCTATCGCCCTTCCCAAATTCTGTTGGTTAGTTATAAGCCACTAAAGGGACATGGGGGTAATATATGCACAAACACCAAGAGGTGCAGGTCATGGTGGGAGGGGGGCACTAGAGCTTGTCCATCACAAGCAGCCTGGAGCCCATGGTGGAACTGAAGCACCCTCCTGAGGACGCGGCTAGCAAGTGGTCAGGAAGTGAGGTGGCTACTTTCTTCTCTTCTCTCTGTGGCTCCCTGGTCTCTCATTTCTGCTCCTCTCTGTGCAGTTTCTTTTTCTGCAGACTTTTATGCTTCTGTGCCTATGGGCCAAAGATGAACACCCTGGCCCCCCATTTTCTAAGAAGATACTGATAGCTCAGCCAGACCAGTAGCCTTGCTGCACCCAGGGTTGGGTAAACTGCCTTGTCCAATCAACCACAGCCAAAAAGATGCTGAGTCACATAAATAAACATGCCTCCAGAGCTCTGTGACTGGGGTAGGGACACTTCTCAGAGATGGTAAAGTATAGGCTGAGCAGATGTTCCCCAAAGATGTCTGCCTCAGCTGTCTTTCCATGGTTTCCAGAGCTAAACAAACAAAAACACCCAAGCCTTCAGGGAGCTACAAGAACAGCAGGTTCTCTTTAGGCTTCATGGCACAGGAGCTAAACCGTGTGCAGTTCAGAAGTGGGGAAGAAGCCTTCACTCCCAAGAGGTCAGACCGAGTGCCTCAGGTCAGACCCAGGACCTGACACCACCCGTCCCCCACACGGTCCTTGCGTCTTCCTCTGCCCCTCTCTCCAGGCCCCCTTAAGGGTTTCCTTCCTCCTTGAGCTCGAGTACAAAAACAAAAAAGCGCAAAGCCTTCATGCAAATCAGCTGTGCAAATAGATGCCTGGGGACTCATAAACTCCAAGGCTTCATCAGATACACCCAGACAAATCTGAATTCTCTCTGGGCTCAGAAGATCTGTTGCCTTACAGAGCTGTCAGCAGGATTAGAGATGGGGATAAGTGAATCTCTGAGCCTGGTGCTTGGCACAGGCTGGCTGCTCAGTACATTGAGGTGGTAAGGGTGGCACTGAAGGCAGAACAGGAGGAATAAAAAGGAAAAGAAGGAGAGAGAAAGGAGAAGATGGCAGTGGGAGTGTCGGTGGTGACCCTTCTTAGCCAAAGTCCAGAGACCTAACTCGATGTTCTGGTGTCTTGGTATTCCGTGTGTGGCCCATGCGCCAGCAGCACCAACATCACCAGGAAACCTGTTAGGGACACAGAATCTCCAGCCCCTCTGTGCACCTGCTGGAGCCGAGTTCACATCTTAACAAGACCCCAGCTGGTCCCTCCACACCTTAAAGTCTAGGAAACACTCCTCTAACTCATTGGTTCTCAAATGTGACTGCACACTGCACACATCTAGGATGGGAGAAGGGATAAGAATCAGGCGTACATTCAAGGGTACAGATGAAGTTGACTCTTCTTTAACAAGCGTCCCTGGATGCCTCACCCAACAGCTTTGTACTGTGTTGTCCAGAACGATGTCACATGGTCACATAGAGCTGCAAGGGAGACTGGAAAGTTGAGTATTTTAAGCTGAACACGGTGTCACCTTGAATGAGAATTGCGCTGCTGAGAGTCGGAAGGAAGGGGTGAATGACCATCAGTCAAGAATCCAGCACCGGGGATATACCTGCTGGGCTCCACTTTCCACTTTGAGATACATTCCTGACCTCTAACAGATCCAGCCCTGGCCCTCTCTAGAGGGACTTTCTACCTGCCAGAGACCAACACCCCAACACTGCCTTCCTGCTCCATCAATATGGCTTCCACCAGATGTGAACGGCCCTCAGACAGGTGCCCGAGTGCCAGTGGGAGGTCTTCCCACGCCACCCCAAGATCTGACACAGTACCAAGGGCTGGGAGAGGCCAGGGAGGCAGGCCCAATTCTCCTGGGAAATAATAGTGAAAGTGTGCCCTTCCTTACTCAACCACATGGGCTAATTTCTACAAAAGTACTTCATAAATTGCAAGGAGTAACATAACAGAGAGGCTGAGATGATGATGGCAAGAGTGCTTTGGGGGGAACCTGAAGGCTGAGCCCCGTCTTTCCAAGCTCTCTCTAACCTCCCATTGTCGGGAAACAGTGAGACGTAGGCCCTCCTCCCATTCTCAGAGCAGCCCAAGGCTGCAGGTCTGAGCTGCCGAGGCTGCATGAACTGGCCAGCAGCCCAGAGCTCCCAGCCCCCACCCCTTTCCTAAGCTTCTGTGCCCTTGCACCCCCAAAGGAAGGGAACTGTCCAGGACTACATTCTACTCTAGCAAATTATTCTGTTTTCAAATGGCCTGGGACCAAAGCCATGTCACTTTGCTGCAGTCTCTGCATATGGGACCTGGGCCAGCAGGATGCCCGGGGACACTGCGGGGTCTCTGGGAGAGGCTGCGGAACTTCTTACCAGCAGTGCAATGTCACTGCGGCTGCCCACTTCCTCTAATCCGGGTACCGGTCCCTCCGCACCCCCACCTGCTCCCAGCCATCACCCACAATGTGTGGTAGCAGAGCAGCACAGGGAGAGCCTGAATGAGTATCTCGAGCCTTAGCCTCCGGTTCCTGGGGCTGATAAACAGTTGGCCAGGGGAGAGCTACCTGCTTACAAAGGGAGGTGGCGAGTTGTACTTTCCATATCCATATCCTGTCCAAGGCAGACAGACAGACGTCTGGGGTCTAACCCTGAAGGAGCCTGTGACGGCAGCAGAGTCGCTCCTCCATTCCAGTCCCAATGCAGCTCTAGCTTTCATTCTTCAAAGTGAGATGTTACAGTTTCCAGGGTTTGCATGTTTAGTGTTTAACAATCACCAAGTGACACAGCACTGAGCCTCTGCTCAATAATATGCGTCTTCTACCCTGAGCATCTTCTCTAGTCCAAGCCCCACGCTGGATGACTTCCATGTATTGTCATAGTTAATCTTCACAGAGACTGTGTGTCAGTACTGCTGCGTCTTGTTATGGATGAGGAAACTGAGGCCCAGATAACGCATTAGTTAGGATTAAATTTGGTTGCCAAGGACAAGGGACCCCAAGCGGTTTACACAGGACAGCTTCCAAGATCGATGTACGCTACATGTTATTTCTTCAACTCAAGGAATTCCCAATGCGGTTGTCCATGGTGGTTTTGCAATGTCCGGGACTTATGTGCCCTATGGTGTCACTTTATCCTCCATTCCCAGGTTTGCCTCATGGTCACAAAGGGCTGTCTCTTCTCTTTAAAGACTGGAAGTTGCTTGTGTCTCATTGGCCAGAACTCTAACATCTGGGGCCACAACTAGCAGCAAGGGAGGCTGGGAAATGTAGTGTTCATTTTATTTATTTAAAAAAAATTTTTAACGTTTATTTATTTTTGAGAAAGAGACACAGAGCATAAATGGAGGAGGGGCAGAAAGAGAGGGAGACACAGAATCTGAAGCAGGTTCTAGGCGAGCCTGAGCTGTCAGCACAGAACCTGATGCGGGGCTTGAACCCACAAACTATGAGGTCATGACCTGAGCCTAAGTCAGCTGCTTAACTGACTGAGCCACCCGGGTGCCCCTGTAGTGTTCATTTTAGATGGTCACATACCCAGCTAAAAACTGGGCACTTTCATACCATAAAAGTAGTAATGAGCAACTAAGACCACAGGCTGCCCACAGAGCTGCCTGGGTTAGTATAGTTTCCATCATTCATCAATGTGTGACCTTGGGTGGTTCATGCATTCACTTACTCAAGAAATACTCAGTGAGCCCTCACTCTGTTCCAGGCACTGTTCTAGGAGCTGAGGACACAGTAGTGACCAAAAAAGATAAAACTTTCTGACCTCAAGGAATTTACATCGTAGTGGAGAGAAATAAAGGACACTGATAGGTGAAGAATCCACTGTGTTAGGCAGTTTTCTGTGCTGGGAGAAAAATAAAGCAGGGAAAGGGACAGGAAGTGTGATTTTAGGCAGGTTGAGTGAGAAGCTGGCATTTCAATGAAGACCCAAAGGATCTCTGGGTGGGTGGTCCAGGGAAGGGAAGCACAGTGCAAAGGTCCAGAGGCAGGATCATGCCTGGCCTGAAGGGGACAGGGAAGGAGGCAGAGTGAGGGCAGGGCGGACCTCGGGGAACACTGTCAGGACCCGGGGCTTGCCTCTGGCTTGAGATGGGAGGCTGTGAGGAGGAGGGGCTGAGAGAGGAATGTGGCACGAGGACCCCAGGCTGCTGAGTGGAGACCAGACAGAGGGGGCACATGGAGAGTAAGCACACTGGTTGGGGTAATCCTGGAGAGAGGTAACGATGGCTGGGCCATGGTGGAGGCAGTGCGGTGGGGAAGGTCATCAAGGTTGGGTTCACTGTCTCTCCAAGGTGGAGCTAAGACGGTCTGCAGACACCTTAGCTGTGGGGAGCGAGCAAAAGACATGGTTGAGGATGATTCCAAGCTCATTGGTCAAGTGACCGGAAGAGCGGAGTTGCCCATTTGCTGGGAAGCGCACAGTTGAGCGCAGCAGGTTTGGGGACGGGGAGGAGGGAGGCACATCGAGGGTTTGGGTTTGGATCAGTTGAATTTGAGGGAGAGGAGGAAGGCCCTGGGTGGATACACATGCCTGGAGTGCAGGAGAAGCCCCGGCTGGAGATATTTAAAGGCAAGAGGCTGAAATGAGATTAAGGAAGTAAGTCTGGTTATTTAATCTCGGTGTGCCTCACTTTCTTCATCCGTGTTCTGAGGATTAAATGCAGTAGAATAGAAAGTACTTAGATCGCTGCCTGGCAGATCTGTGTTTGTCGTGGTGGCCATTGTATCTGCCTCAGTTTCCTGCACTGACACATGGCTGACGAGTGGTTCAGGGACTGTGCGGGGGTTTCCAGAGGAGGGCTGCCTCACTCGTCATTCAAGGCTCTATGCAGTTCAGCCCACCTTCCACACTTAACCTCTGACTCTCTCGCTCAGACTGCCAAGCCTCTGCTCCCCTCACCCTAGACTGGTCACTCTGGTGCTATTGCTTCTCCACCACTGTCCCTAGTGACCCTAGCACCTCCTCTAATGGCCATTTCTATGGGTCCAAACCTTTTAGTCATTTTATGATGCCTCTTCCTCCAAGAAGCCTTCCTCATTCACACACCCAACCCCAATTAGACATGAACTTGCCCATCTGGAAACCCTTGGAACCCTTGGGATGCCCATTCCTCTCTTCCTAGAGCCAAGCCACTCAGGTGCCCTACTGTCTCCCCTGTACCCCAGGAAGAGAAGCGCCATGCAGGCAGCAACCAGTCTGGGGTATCTGTGTACCAGAGCTCAGGGATGGGCACCGTGTCTGCCCACTACGACTGAGCGAGGCAGTGGTGAGGAGCACATGCGACATTGGGAAGACAAGGCCATGCTAGCCCCAGGTGCCAAAGATAGCAGTCCAGGAGGACAAATCCTGTGTTAGAAGGTGCTGGAGTTTGAGGAGGGAGCCCTCCTGGGCCTGAAGGTGTCAGAGAGACTTCACAGGGGGACCAGGGAGAGCAAGCTCAGAGCATCCCAGTGCTTGGAGGAAAAGGCGGACACTGCCAGGGCTGGAGTAGGAATGTTATATTATTCTCAGATGAATGACCCTATCTTTGAACTTAAACAGGAGGACCCAAGGTCTGGCAAGTGTCAGGGTGCCCCCTAGAGTGGAAACTGGGCATTATCCTCAGTGCAGGGGGGACAGGCGCTCAGGTCACACTGCGCAGGGGCAGGAGCAGGGACCTGTTCTCAATCCAGGCGTCCTCCTGCTCCTCCGTGTCCCCGGGCCCTAGCCACCAAACCGCCTGTGGCTTGTGAGCGGTGAGATGGGGAGCTCCACAGCACGGTGGTGGAGGCGGCTCGGGGCCCAGCGAAGCTGGGTCTCAATCCCCATCTTCCACTTACTGGCAGTGTAGGCCAACAATCGAATACCTCTGTGCTTGTTTCTTTTGGTAGAGTGAGCCTTAAAAAGGGTTGATTGTGTAGATCCGATGCCTGAGAACAGGTGAGGCTCTGAGGACACGTCTGAGCAGGTGGTGTGCACTCACTGAACGCTCATTGGATTGCTATTTTTATCATGTTAGGTAGCACCACCTTCCTCTGCGGACCGGCCTGCTGCTGTAGCGCCCTCCCCTCTCACCCACCCAGGTCTCACAGAGGGCCAGGCTCTAGGCTGGCCGGAGACCCGGAGGGTCTGTGAGGCCTGGGATTCTTGGGAGGCCAAAGAAGGCCCCTTCCTCTCACACTCTGCCTCCTCTTTGCAGATTTTAACGAGAACGGCTTCATTGACGAGGAGGACCTGCAGAGGATTGTCCTCCGACTGCTCAACAGTGACGACGTGTCAGAGGACCTGCTGACCGACGTCACGAACCACGTGCGTGCCCGGGGCCACACAGGCTGGGTTGGGCCAGGCCATCACCCAAAGCCCCTGGGTGCCAGGCAGGGTGAGGTCCCCTGAGGGATGGGCACGTGGCTGGAGGCAAGTATCCGCTAAGTTCTTGTCTTTCCTCCAGGATCTTGACTCCCTTCTGGGGTCCCCAAGAGCAGGGCTGAGCCACCCACACTGCAGTCACACTGTCACTGCAGACAGGTGGCCCAGCAGCAGCTTAGCATCAGGTGGACACATCACCATGTCCCCTGTCCCACATTATTCCAGCACAATACAAGGCCCTGATGTCCCAGAGTGATCGTTCAAAATGTGACAGGCCATGAAGACAGCCTCATGAATCTGTTTGTCCTAAGACCATAAGAAGCTTCAAGTGCTTTTGGTCTGGATTGAAACTAGAAGCAAAGATAAAGCCAGAAGCGGTCATCACTGCCTCCTTGACCCAACTGGGCCCCTTGCACCACAGAGCCCCTCCTGTGACTGGGTGACAGGTGTGGGTGGGAGAAGTCACCCTGTTTACCTCTGCACCCACATCCACTGCCACGTTTGTGCTGGAGGCACCAAGGGGACTTTTCCACAATGAGGCCAGCTCATGGGGTCCCAGACTTGAGCGCATATAACCTTATCCCTGCATTTCCATGTCCTTGTCTGGGGGGGGAAGTAGCAAGGATGGGGGGGCAGAGAGAACACCTGTCTCACGGGGGGTCAGGAGACTCAGAGGTGTGCTGAGCAGTTAGCAGAGAACCTGGCCTAGGACAGCACTTGGTGTGAGGCATCTCTCCCCCTCCGCCTGTGTCTCTACCTCACTTTCTCACACTGGGCTCCTCTCTGCTCTCTGGCTCCTTCTACACTCCTGGCCAGATCCTGAATGAGTCGGATCTGGACAATGACAACATGCTGTCTTTCTCAGAGTTTGAACATGCGATGGCCAAGGCTCCAGACTTCATGAAGTAAGGTGTTCCGGAGGGGGAGGTACCCAGCATGGGGCGGGGTGGTGGGGAGAGGGCCAGTGGGGACCCTTGGTCTTTCCAGGGTACTTTGCAAAATCTTTCAGAATCAGCAAATCCGGAGCTCCTGAGAAACTAGGTGCCCTAAATTTCTAACCTTCAGAAAAAGGGAATTGGGTTTTAACAAGCAAAGGCAAGACTGCATTCCCAGCTTTGCAAATGATGTGGGTGATCCTGACTTTAGGTGCTGCTCCCGTAGAGCTGACCTGGCACACTGCTGTCTTCTCCCTAAGCCCAGGGGGCTCCGGGACTGCCTGGCAGTGGTGGCCTTTGTCACCGCCCACCCTGCTCCCTTGTCCCACAACTCCCAAGGTCACCAGGAGCTGGGGGTTGGCATGGGGGTGTGAAGATGCTGGTCGTGGAGCTCAGGGAAAGCTTGAGAATTTCCAAACCTTGTTTCAGGCAAAGAGGCCTTAATGGTCTTCTATCTTGGTTCAAACACCCTTAAGATGATTGGTCATCTCCATATTCACGTTTAACAGTCTTGTTCAGATCCTTCCAGTAACGGGAAGGATCCTGTGCCCCTGGAAGGCAACCCATTCACGATCGGACAGCCCTGTTTGAGTGCCCTTCTTGTGTTGAGTTGGCCTCTGTTTGCATGTATCTGCTGCTCCCGGGCCCTATTCTGCCCTTGGTCTCACAGTCTAGGTGATTTTGATAGCAAAGAAGGCCCACCCAAGATGGCTTAACAAACCAATTAGGAAAAAAGGACTAAGGCAGCTAGACTTCAGAGCACCTGGCCAGGAACCAAGGACAGTGTATTTTCTGTCTCCTCTGTGCCTAGAGCCTCTACTTAGTCAGACATGAGACCAAACATGGCCTCCCCGTAGCGGTCAGGTTTATATCCCTCGGTTCTGAATGACCCTCAGTGATTCCTAAGTAACATCTCTCAGCTCTGACTCCAGACTCCCAGAGCGAGACTCCAATTGGGTGTCCACTCCTCCTCTTCCAATCACCTGCTGGGGGACAGGGCTCTCCATTCCATCATGGCTGCTACGCGGCTGAGGCTTGGGCAGACCCTCTGAAAGAGGGTCCACACTTGGCATCACCCCAACTAAGAGTAATTCTTTTTCTTCCATAACAGCCCAGACACATAACTGAGGCCAGAATCCTGTCTTCCTTGGCTTTTTCTTTGACTCGCTCCCATTTCTTTCCATTGGTTTTGGCACCATGAGGTTCTGACACCCTTTGCTTTCTGGTGATGCTGAAAGGAGCACAAAGAGACCTTTGGGTGGGCTTGTGACAGCTGCAAACTGGCCGTCCCTCAGACAGAGGGACACGAGAGGTGGGCAAGGGGGGGGTGTCTCCAGGACCATTGTGAACCCAGAGAAATGGAGGGCACTTTAGATTTGCAGCTCAAGGTGGCTCACAGGATGCTTTCTCTCAGCTCCTTTCGGATTCACTTCTGGGGATTTTGATGTGGCTACAAAGACCTGATCGGGCAGCCTCAAGGAAATACCACTGGAACTTGGAATTCAACCCCCTCCGGGTGCTGGGGGACTTTGACCAGAAGTATGATTCTGTCTCTGCCCCTCCCTCACTTCTAGACTATTGTTTATTCAATAAAGCAAAAGAAAAAGCCTTTCCCTTGCCCCATCGGTCCATCTTTTGACTACAGGGTTGTGTAGAAGTACTTTTTAGTAATAACTCCTCATTCCAGGGCTGAAGCTTGCTGATGACCCAGAAAGCTGGGATGACCAGTCTTTTTGGGGACAGGGTTCAAATCCCAACCCAAGTGAGAGCAGGGACCAGGCCCATGGGCTGAAGTTCACCAAGAAAACCTGCGTCCTCCCTCCTTCACTGGGGCCGCCTCTCTGCATCTTCTGGGGCTGACTGTACAGAGATGTGTGCATGGTAGTCATTCCAGTCGGTGCCCGGCTTCCCGGTCCTTGTCACGGGAGAAGACATTTTGGCCCCATTTGGCACCCCCAGGCCCCGGGATGTGACAGTGTGACCAATAACTGGGGCTTATTTGCTTTCTACTCAGACATATCCTGGAATGAATTTAGCCACTACAGGGACCCTTTGGGGCCCAGCTGGTCAGGGACTCTGAGTCACAGGAGCAACCCCTTATAAGGCTTCTGAGAGCCGACAGATGCTCTGAGGGGCATATGGTTTTTCCTGTTTACATCATCCTCTGGGGAGGTGTCTAAACACTGGCTCACGGGGGAAGGGAAGGGCTGCTTCACCCTCACTTGAACCTGCAGCAGCCTCTCTGCCTTTAGGTCCTGACTCACCCATTCAAGAGGTAATAGATTTCCCAATGACTGATGGAGTCCCTTGATCAAATCTAAGAGGCACTGGAATGTTGGAGAACTCTTGTCATGTGGATACACACCTGGCCTGAGGTCCCCATCCCAGATCCTATCTATTGAGGGGCTGTCACCTACATCCTGTCCCCTGCCCCAGCAGGTCTCCCAGGAAGTGGGAAGCCACAGCTGGGTGAGAGCAGACATTCCAAAGCCCCAAGCTCACGCACATGACCTGGAAACCCAATCCTCCCATTTCCTTCCAGCACAGCTTAGTCCCATGCACTCCTTCGCGTCCTATTCTAGAAACAGTCCCAGGGGTACCTGCCAAATCAGCTTGTCCATTCCAGTCTGGGGGGATGCAGCAAGTGGTTGCTTTACACGGATTTTCCTCTCAGGCACCAGAGTCCCTTGTGGCATGTTACCCCTCCTCCCCAGTCTCGACATGGGCCATAGGCAGGTTACATAGTGAAAAAACTAGGGCTTGGGTCAAAAAACTGGGTCACTTCTAAGCTGTGTGAGCTTGGGCAACTTTCTCAGCCTCTCTGGGCCTCAGTGTCTTTATCAGTAAAGTGGGTATACTATTACTTCCCTCACAAGTTGTTGTATGGATTAAATGAGGCCAGGCCAGGACCCAAATGAATTCTTTTGCACCTGACTCCTGTGTGATTGCTCTGGGGTCGCTTCACCTCCGTTCTCAGATGTATAATAATAGGGCTTCCTCAGGTACACTAGTGGAAGCCGACAGGAGGTATCTCTGGACCTGAGCGACCTGCTACCAAGACTTGGGAGCCCTGTGGTCCTTGGTTCTACCTGCCCCCAACTCCGGGGATGGGTGGGGGGCCCAGTGGGTCAGTGGACACTGCTTTCTACTGGCTTGGACCCCTGAGCTCAGCCTTCGACAATCCTGAAGACTCAGTGCTGAGTGAGACCCACAGGTGCTGTCCTGCTACAGCCAAATATTCCCAGAGGTCAGAGGAGAAAACCATGGGTTTGGATGTGGCTAAAGATTTTATTCCAAAAAGCCAACCTGGTCAGGGCCAGCCTCTCAAGCATCATGCTCTGAACTCAAAGTAGAGGTCTCTTCTATACCGCTCATGTGGGGAGACCCTCTTCCCTGAGGGGAACGTCTGGTAGGTCTTCAGGTTCTCGGGGGATACTCTTAGAAGGTGCCACTTCTTCTCTGGGCTCAGAGGAGGACTGGGGGAGGATGGAGCCAGTGTTACACAGTGTTCCAGACAGGTGTGCCCAGCCACAGCCCCGTGTGCCCAATTTTCTAGCCCATCCTGGCCCCGCTTGCTGGCTGCTCATCAACGTGATGTCATGTAAGTCACCCTGCAGTCGAGATCAGAATAATTTGTATTTGCACAATGGCACAGTAGTGAAGAGAGAGAACACAGATGTCAGACAGACTCGGGATAGATTCTGGCTCAACTCCTACTAGAAGTTATGGTGGTGATGGTGGTGATGGTGATGATGGTAATGTTGGTAGTGGTGGTGGTGGTGGTGGTGGTGGTGGAGATGGTGGTGATGGAGATGGTGGTGATGGTGGAGATGGTGGTGATGGTGGTGATGGTGATGGTGATGTTGGTGATGGTGGTGGTGGTGGTGGTGGTGATGGTGATGGTAATGGTGGTGATGGTAATGATGATTATGTTAGTTGTGGTGGTGGTGTGATGGTGATGGTGGTGATGGTGGAGATGGTAGTATAGTGATGATGGTGATGGAAGTGATAGTGATGGTGATGATGGTGATGGAAGTGATGGTGATGGTGGTGATGGTGATGATGGTGATGGTGGTTATGGTAGTTGTGGTGGTAGTGGTGATGGTGGTGATGGTGGAGATAGTAGTGATGGTGGTGGTTGGTGATATGACAGTGATGGTGATGACGGTGATGATAATGATGGTGATGAAACTCAGGAAAGGGCAGGGATTTGCCCCAGGCCACAGAGGTGATCAGGGAGGGAAAGGGCTGAGGGCAGGCACTGGCCCTCTGACTCCCAGAGACCTGGTTGGCCTTCTGTGTTGGGGGTAAAGCCATCAGCAGCTTGGGCAGCTGGAAAATTTGGAGAAGAAATGGAGCTGGGGTGACCCAGGCTCCACGAAGCAGTGGCAGGTACAGATCCTGACAAGAGTGATCTCAAGAGGAACTATGTCCCTAGAAGAGGGCCCACATGGTCTCCAGGTTTGGTTTGACTCAGAACCACCTAAAGCATGGAAATGGACAGCCTATGGTCCTAAGGTTGGTGTCAGGAGATCTGGGTTTCTACAGCTTCTACCTCCAACCAGACTTGCCACCTAGCACATGTTTCTGAGGCCATCACTAGGCCTCAGTTTCCCTATCTATTAAAATGGGCCCATTTATCTTACAGAAAGGAACATATAGAAGCAGTTCGATTTGTGTCTTAAAAACCAGTGAACTCAGTGGAAAGGGTTGCTGCATTATTAATAGCAATGGGGGCAAGGCTGGGGGATCTTGAGGCAAGCAAAAGGTCAGCAAGTAGTTGGAAACCCAGGATCTTTCCACTGACCTCTCGATCTCCCCTTCCCCACACAGCGCCGTGGCAGCGCAGACTTCTGATTTCCATGCTTTGGTGTCAGGAGGGAGAATGTGCCTGGATTATCTCCAAGGGCAGAGCTGCCCTTCCCTGGGAAAAGCAGCTCTCTCCGATAAAAAGGAGTGAGCTTCAGGCAGTGGGGAACTTTCGTATGTTGTTACATGGACAGTTGGATTTTTAAAGATATACTGAAGTCCCAAGGAGAACCTTTTCCAAATCAGGTCCGGATTGGGGGGGACCAATTTCCTGCTCTGTGTCATGCCCTCTGTGTCCACCAGAGGGCAGCGGTTCCTTGCTACTCAGAAGCAGCTGTGCCCACGTTTGGACGAGTGTAGCTGCAAGGCTGCGTTGCAGGGGAAGAAGCCTGCAAAGTTCAGGCCAGCAAAGATGGGGGGGTTGCTCCCCAACTTCCCGTGCATCGGGCCAGGGAAATGCTCTTTCAGATTCTGCTCCTTCAGGTTCCTGGCATCCCTCTGAGGCTGCCCAAACCTTGACACTCCCCGAGCCCCCGCTTGCTGTGTGACTGTCTTCCTCTGCCCTGCAGGCTTCTTAGGTCTGAACTCATTTCTCAGTGTGAGTGGCTGTGTGCCCGGCTGGAAGCAGGTGCCCCGTGGGCACGTGTTTGTAGAATGAGTGAATGAAGGAAGGGCGGGTACTCACAGGTCGGTGGGGAGGGGGTATCGTTCCCACTCCTTCACAGGCAGCACAAAGTAGGGCACCTGGGGCACCATGCCCGTCTTGTCTAAATAGTACTTCCGATGCTGTTGTGCCATCTACAGCCCGACCCAAAGAAGAGACGACAGGCTGTCAGTGTGTGGGAGGGACCTGGGGCACCCACACTTCCTGCCTGGCTGCACCCGGGCAGGGGGTGGGGCTGTCTCCCCTACCGCCCCTGTTGGAGTCCCCAGCTGGCACCCGCTCCCATCTGTCTAATGGCACTAATGGCTCACCCCACCCCAGCCTTGCTATGGAGAGTCAACAAGGCAAGTGACCAGCAGAGGTCAAGTGTGCGGATCCTGGCTCAGCAGGTGGCACAGGAAAGCTCCGTGTGTTTGTGCCTCCCTTCCCCTCCCCCCTGGACTGGGGGTGCTCTGTGTGAGAGCCAGGAGGGAGAGCAAAGCCCTCGCCACGCCCACCGACAGAGTCCCACAGCCCCTTGGAGTCTGACTGCATTGACCCAGTCCTCTCCCTGAGAAGCCTGCCTTCTCGCACAGGTCTCTGCCCCGAGGACCGGGGGGGCCACCAGCGTCTCTGAAATCAGGCTGGAAGGACGTTTGCAAGAGAAACAAGGGAGAGATCGGGGTTTCTAGGGACACAGCAGAGAATGGGCCCTGGCCCTCATTAGGCGGGTGAGCACATAGGTGCCTGTGGCCCAGGGGGACATGTCTGCACCAGGTCCACGGGAGGCTGTAAGAGCCAGAGGAGCAGGACAGGACACCGGGGTGTGGGTCGTGACGTTCCAGTCTGAGGCTGAGGATGACTTGGGGCTCAGCTTCAGAGGGGCTGCTAAGTAAAGAGGTGTCAGGTGGGCACCGGGACCCAGGTACAATGTGGGGACTAGACTTGGGGCTAGAACCAGGGTGGGGGGCTTAGTGGGCTCTGTGTGTGTGGTAGTTCATCCTATAGGTGAATCTTCGATGTTTTACTCCAGCAGGAAGTAAGCAAGGGTCCTGGGAACCCATTCCCAGGGGGGCAGGGGTGAGGGTGGAAACATCCCCAAAGGCTCCAGCTCTCTCAGCAGTGTGGGGGGGGGGGCTTGGGCAAGAGCCCCAGGACTCCCTGGGGTGGGGGTCATCTGGGAAGCAGAGTCCTAGTCCTCTCTCCGGTGCCACTAGCCAAACTCACTGGGTTCCCTGCTGGCTCAGGGACTCAGAGAAAGCAAACCAAGTCACTCTTGGAGGGGGAGAGGTCTCCAAGCCCCTCCCCCCACCGCCCAAGAAGAGGAGGCCGCAGCCAGGCCCAGGGCAGCCCACCTGGTAGAATCTGGTGAGCTGGGTGCTGCGGCCATTGTCCAGGTTGAACCGGGTGTAGCTGAGGGTTTGCAGCCTGCCGTCCTGGGTGTGGGAGCGCTTCCTCAGCACAAGGTTGGGGTCTGGGGAGAAGAGGGTCGGAAAGTGGCCGCCTTTGCTGTAGGGAGAGCCACCCTTCTCCAGGGCTGTGTTGCGGTGGTCCTGGAAGTACTTGAGGGTGGCTGTGCTGTAGGGGGAGCCAAAGGAGAAGGCCAGGCTGGGAACGTGGCCTTGGTACCTGCAACGGCAGTGGGGGGTGGGGTGGGGGGGGATAGGAGGGTCAGTGCAGTTCTGGAGCCAGTTCCAAGAGAGGTCCTTAAAACCTGGGGCGGGGGGGCGTTGGGCAGGCCCCAGGGGTCGCTTCTGGGCCTTGAGGGGCTTCCGCCCAGCTCGAGGCTCCGGGGAAGGGTGAGCGAGGGAGACCCTGGACCTCTCCTTCCCTGAGAAGGTCATCCCTCCAGACCAGAGGCCTACGCAGGGCCCAAGGCACCGGACCCCACTTGGAGCCCTCAGGCTGCGGGCACATCACTCCATTTCCTCAGGGCCGGCCACTATCTCATCAGGGAGAGAGAGAAACTAAGAACCGGGTGGGGACACAGCAAGGATGAGTGATATCAGATGTGTGGTAGCTAAGGCCAGGTTCACGGGTTACAGCCTCGCTCCAGTCAACCACCTCACGAGGCACCCCTCAGACGGCCTGCGAGGGGCTCGATCGTCCCCTGGAGCCACAGAGGCCAGCGAGAGGGACAGGGGCTGGCGGGAGGGCACCCCTGGAGACACAGAGGACACAAGCACACACAGGACGCTGAGGAGCCCTGGTCGGGTGAGACTTCCACAGAGAGCCAAAGACTTGTTTTTAGCAGCGGAAGTGCACGAGTGTCAGACTTTGTGCAAATGACTGAGATCCAGCTTTTCCAGTCAGTCGCTTCTCACCCCCTAAAACCACACTCTGACCCCACGCTGCCATTGAAGTGGCTTTTGACAGGGGCACCTGGGGTGGCTCAGTCGGCTGAGCATCCGACTTGGTTTCAGCTCAGGTCATGATCTCACATTGGTGAGTTCCAGCCCCGCACTGGGCTCTGTGCTGATGGTGCGAAGCCTGCTTGGGATTCTCTCTCTGTCTCCCTCTCTGTCCCTCCCCTGCTCGTTCGCTCACTTGTGCTCTTGCTCTCTCTCTCTCTCTCAAATAAATTAAAAAAGGAAAGAAATGGCTCTAGACAAGGCTCCAGGGGTCTCCCACAGCATTGGGCACTGTTGGCCTCTGCTTTCTTGAAACGTGCTCCTGGATTTTATGACATTGGTCTTTCCTTGTCTGCTGGTCTTCACCCACCTCTCTGACCGTTTCTTCTCAGTTTCCCCCTTATGATGCACCTCTCCTGCTCTCTTTCTCCAGGGTCTGTCCCACACCCACACAGTCCCCTGGGCAACGGGATCCATGCCTGGGCCTTAACCTTCCCCCTGTGCGGATGGCCCCCAGTCTACATCTCCAGGTCAGAAGCTCCCTCGGACTCCCGCACACAGCTGCACACTAGACACCCCCAGCGGATGTCCTGGGAACTATCTCCCCAGCATCTAGTCCCGTCTCAGTGAAGAGCACTCCCCAGGTGGCCCAAGTCAGAAACTCCCCTCCCTCAGCTTCATCCCTCACGTGCAATTTGTCTGCAAGCCCCAGAGCTCCATCTCTGCCCTGAGCTTGGGCCACAAGGCCTCTCACCTAGACTGTGGGCGCAGCAGCCCCCCATCCTCTTACCTCCCACCCCTTTCCCATACTTCTGCCAGAGTGATCTTTCTAAAGCCAAGCCCTTAGTGTGGCGTTCAAGGCTGTCTGTGAGTTGATTTGCCTCCCAGCCTCACCAGCTGCCCTGCACCTGGTTGTAAAGAGCCATTTGCAGTTTCCTGCATGTAACTGCACTTTCTCCCTCCCACTGCCACCCCCATCTCTCCCCTGGGTTTCTGCGCTGAGCCCCCCCTCCACCCTAGCCATCAGGAATACCAAACCTGCCCTCTCCCCTGGCCCCCAGGTGCTTGCCCCCCGCCCAGAACTAAAGGATCCTTTAAGACCTGCCCTGTCATTTCTTTGAAGATCCCGTCCTTGTCGCCTCATCTAGGTCCAGGCGGGTCCTGCTCTCCCTTCCTGCTGCAGTGAGAACCTTACCTCGCTCCTAATGCCCTTGTCTGTTTTCATGCCTTTGTCTCTGTCACCAGACTGGGAGCCTTTTGGGCACAACCAGGGCATGTCTTACTTATCTTCAGACTCCCAGGTTTCGGCACTAGGGCTGGCACACCATCGGAGTCGGAAATGTTTAGGAAACGAACAAATGGATGAGTGGGTATGTGCCTATGGCACCAGCGACGTTGATGGCTGGACCTCCTCGCACAAATGCCGGAAGACCGGGCTGCAGGGACCCCGGGCACCTGTCCTGAGGCCTTCCTACTGTGATACTTGCCACCCCACCTTCTCTCAGCTGAGTTCCCTTACCAGGGAAGCCCCAGGGGTGCGGGGAGCCTGCAGCCACTGCGACTTCACGGGCTTCCCCATGTCACTAGGCCAAAGGGCACTGCGGACCCTGGGGTCAGGGCTTCAGGATCACTGGCGCCAGCTGCGCAGGGCCCCCACGGGCTCCTCCCCAGTAGAATTAGATAGCAGTGCATGGCCTCCTCCTTCCGTCTTCAGGCCCAGTGGTTACTGAAAGGGCTTTCAACTGCTCTCCATGGTAGGCAAACTATAAAAAGAGCCCCTCCCTGGTGCCTGGCCCTCCAAAGGCACCCCTGCAGCGCCCCTCCAGAGCCTTGCAGCGTTAGAGGTTGCCTGGGCCCAAGCAGGGAGAGAGGGGAGAAGCCGTCCACCTCACCCAGGCCTCTGTGCAGCCTCGCCTCGGCTGCCCCTGAGCCCACGACCCTGGGGACCCCAGCCCTCTCCCTCCTGCCTCTGCCCTGCCTCTGCTGGCTCCTCCCGAGTCCCTGGATGGCGGCCGGGCCTCCCCGTCCTGGAAAGATGGTGGGGCTGGTGATGCCTACAAGGTCATCTCGGCCACTTCTAGGACAGGGTCCTGGTCTCCCTGCCGTGGTTTACCCCCTCCCCGGTCTGGGGCCTTCCCCTCCTGCCCCTCCCCAGGCCTCATGTGCAGTCAGCCCCTCCCTGTTCCTCTCGGCCTCTGCCCTCCCTCGTGCCATCTATAATCTCGCCTCTCTCGGCTTCTCCTCTGCCTACAGACGCACGATTTTGTGCATTTGTCCCGGCTGCAACATCCCCAGTGGGCTCTGCTGCCTCACATTCGCCCTTCCTCTTCCTTTTTTCCCCCGAACTTCTCTGTGAATGGACTAGTCTGTTCCTTCTGCCTTTGTTTCTTCCTCTCCCATTGTTTTCTCGACCTCCCTCAGACTCCCTCAGCCTCAGACTGCTGACCCACCGATTAAACGCACTGTCTCTCTCTGTCTCTCAAAAATAAATAAAAAGCATTAAAAAAATTTTTTAAAACAAAACAAAACAACAAAAAAAACGTGGGCCTGTAGTTTTTCATTAAGGTACCGTGAGACCATCCAATCACCCAATGCACCATCCACGGCTCACCCTCTCTCTGCAACTCTTGCTTGGTAGCAGAGACTCATTTGCAAGACACAGAAGCTGAGCGGACAAAGCCGAGTTCACGAGGGTTCTCTGTGCTGTGTGTGCAACCTAATAAACTTATCAGCTCAACCGCCAAGCAGCCACAGATAAGCAGTACCAGATGTTTCTTCCCTCCACCTGACAAGTCCTTCCTCTCGGAGGGAGCTCCGCACAGATGAGCCTCCGTCCCCTACTTGCTTTTCCATCTGAGGGAGGAAGGACATCAGCCTGGTGGGTTGAAGAGGGAAACGAGGCTTGTTGGAGCCCACCCCAGGCTCCCCCTTTTCCTTGGAAGCGAGCAAGCCCACGTGACTCCTCTGTGCCCTGTTTTGGGTGGACACACGCTGCCCTTCAGGAGGAAAACCTGCCCAAGCCGGCCTGCCTCCTCCTCCGGGGGCTCAGTATCAGCCCTATTCTCCCATATCATCTTTCACTCTTTCATCCTATTCCTCAAGTGGTTCAGAATGTAGAAGAGAGAGAGGTGCAGGCCGTCAGGTGCTGTCAAACCCCAGCAAAAAAGACAAGAAAGCAAGAGAATGAAAACTAAAGAAAGATGGCCCAGAACATTCTGTAGGGACAAGAGCACAACCCAAGGACATCAAACTGGCCAAGCGGTCATTAGCCACAAAGGCGGCAGCCCGGCCTTTCCTAGCATGAAAGAACTCAGGAAATAAAACAACCCCCAGGCTCTTCTCTTCTTGCAAGAAGTGTGCAGTGACAAAATCCTGCCAATGAAGAGATGATTCAAAAGAAAGGAATACCCAGGAATGTAGAAATTGTTAACATGACGGGTGGTTAGCCTCAAATCTATTTAAGTGCGGAGCTAGAAATATCAGCCAGGTGAAGGCTGCTTGCAGAACAGAATGTAAATGTTATAAAACCTGTCAGAGGGAAAAATAATTTCGGCAACAAAACCTGGGGGAGAGGAGGGAGGGGCGATGACTTGCTAAGCATTTATAAGGCAGACTCAACCCAAGGCACCTGAAATGACAACATGCTGTTGAAAAATACCAACACAGTGACTCTAGCCCCAAATGATTTTTATTCTCTCTCCCTCTCTCTACTTCAGAGAGATCTTTGACGAATTAATACCTGGAGCTGAATTAGCAATTAGCTAAAGTCTGGCGATTCTTCCCAGTTTGTCCATACCTTTCTCTTCAGCTGTTCTAGTAAGATTAAATTTCATGATTTTTTCATTTTAAAACAGCAAATATGGTGTGATCATATTTTTATCGAATTGCTTTGTCTATCTTTCTATCCAGCCAGCCGGCTGGCCTCTGGTCTGTTAGCTGAATAGACACACAAAGAGAAACCTGGAATGAAATTCACCAAATACTGACTCTGGTTAATTCCAGGTGTTTGGGTTTGGGCTGGTTTGTTTCTTTATGCTTTGTACATGTATTTTTTTTTTTTTTACGACAGTGGGATAGTGTTGGTGGTCACCCTACTGGGAAGCTACTGTGCCCTGGGTATTGGGGATGCAGAGGTTCACCCCTCAGCCCTTCTTCCTACAGCCCACGCCCTTCCCCTCCTTCCATATTTACTGGATTACATGGTGTGGGTGCAGGAGCTGCGCTGGAGGCGGAGGGTCTAATGCGATTAAATGCAGGGATGAGGTCCGTTTCCGGGATGGAGGAAGGGTGGAGGTATTGGTGGAGCTCCACAAAGGGCCTTCTGTTGAGGTCAGGCTTTGAAGAGGGGGGTCAGTGTGGAGGGGCGTGGCCTGGGAGCTGGTTCTCTTCCTCTGCTTATCTACTAGATGCTTCTAAGTGCCCCACAGTCCTCTTCTCTTTTGAGGGACCCTCTCCCTCTGGGAGAGTTCATTTATGTTAGACTTCCAACACAACCCATACACTAGAGATGCCCAGATCTGTGTCTCTATGTTTTTTTTATATTATTATTATTTTTAACGTTTTTTATTTATTTTTGAGAGAGTGTGAGTGGGGGAGGGGCAGAGAGTGAGAGGGAGACACAGAATCCGAAGCACCTCCAGGCTCTGAGCAGTCAGCACAGAACCCGACACAGGGCTTGAACCCACAAACCGTGAGATCATGACCTGAGCCGAAGTCAGACGCTTAACCAACTGAGCCCCCCAGGGCGCCCGTGTCTCTGTTTCTTCTCCTGACTATGGGTCCATACATCTGGTTGTCCATAAAGGTCTCGCCCACCAGTACCAGACTCAGTTGGAAGAACCCAGCCTGCTCCTTCTCCTGGATGGCCCTGCCTTGCTTAACAACACCCACAGCCACCCCTCCCCTAAGCCAGAAACCAAGACTCACCCCATCCTCCCTTCTCCAACCCCCTTCACACCCCTCCTGTCCCCAAGTCCTCTGACTTTGCCCACCGCAACCAGCCTCCTTCTTCCCTCACTGGATGGTCTGGAATCTCCTAGCCAGGCTCCCAGACCAAAGTCTCATCGCTCTAGCTTGTGGGCCACACTGCTGTTGGAGCCATCTTCCTCCAACATGCCTTACATCACCGTGGTCACCTCTCCCTTCTCACTTCCCCACAAGCACCCAGTGCCCTCGAAGTATCATATCTCTGGGGCCTCACATGCTGTACACAGCTCTGAGGCTTTGCACACATTTCCTCAAGCTGGGATGCCATGTCCCCGGTGGGGAGGGGGTGTCCTCCTCTACTCCCAGAGCCACAGCTCCCTGTTGCCTTCCCTAACCTCACACGCTCCACCGAGCATGTATGTCACATCCTCCATCACAGTCAGGTGCACATTCGTCCATCTCCTCTGAGAATCTGTGTTCTCTTTATCCTCAGCACCTACGCAGCACCTAACCCAGGACAAGTGCTCAATAAACGTCCCCTGAGGAGGCAGAAGTCCAGAAACCTAGGGCGGGCGCACCATGTCCCAGAACACTGCTTTCAAGGGACTTGGCTCTGATCTGTAAAGTGCACCCTGTGTCCCACCCACAGGGGCCTTTGCGCTCATCCTTGGAAGAAAGGAGCTATAGACATGTGATGTGTCCCCGGAATTCTTGTCTTCGCCACCCCCAGGCTTTCTGCCATACTCTTCCTCTGCTCCCTGATTTTCCACCTTCTCTGAATGCCAAGATATTTGCATCCCAATAGAATAGAAGCCCTCTCCTCCGCAATCCTCCTAGGCTCTGCTGCCCCTGGGGATCCTGTTCAGAACTTGCTGCTCAGGGAGGGGCACTGGGTGCGTGCACATGGGTGCACATGATCACGTTTCTTTAGTGCTCAGAGGGCACACCTTGGCTAGCCAGGCCTGCGTCCCTTGTGTGCCCTTGCATCTGTGTGCCTTGATCATGACCCTGAGCGGTTCTACAGTAAAGCTTTCCAAAGACCTGTTTTTTGGTGGTCGTGCGGCTGGCTGGCTAAGGTGGAGAAAGCAGAGAGGAATGAATGACAGGTTTTGTGACAGGGCATCCGACAGTCCCCGGGGCACTGCTACACCTCCCCTTGGGCCCCCTCATCTGCTGCCTGGCTCTTCCTCGCTCACCTGCATACAAGTTGGGAGACAGCGCTCAGTGGGGTCCCCGGCAGCCATTGTGTGTGTGTACGTGTGTGTTTCCCTGTGCATAGAGGGAGTGTACAGGGAGCAAAATGGCCCCATAGCTGACATTAAAATTAATTACCATGAGCCATCAGAGATCCCATGAGCAGCCTTATTAACTAATTAACTTGCAACTATTTGGCACATCCTCCTATCGCCTGCGCTCTCGTCTGCACAACACTCCCTGCTGAGTACAGTTCCTCCCGATCCTTCCCCTGGGCAAAAACTTTCAAGGGCTCCCCATCATGAAATGCAGAAGGAACCAGCCAGGCGCTCCAGGTCCTGCCTGACAGGGCCTCCTGGACAGGGCCCCCCCCTCCACCCCCCCACAGGGCCTCCAAGCTTCCCACCCGCATCCACATCCTTCCCACTCCCGCCCAGCAGGCCATCTGCGGCTTTGCAGGCAGGACCGGCCAGCACCTCCACCCCTGCCTTTCCTCAGGCCATCCCCTCCATCCCCAAGATGCTTCTCTCTTCCTCTCCCGACCTTGTGGCCTCAGCCTCAAGGTCCATTTCCAATACTCCCTTTTCTGCAGAGCCACCCACAGGCCTGCCTGTCTCTCCATTGACCCTTTGGTGCCCTTTGGGACCCTCTCTATGTCCCACCTCTCATCCTCGCTGTGTGTAATTGCCTGGGCCTTTAGTATAGTCTTTCTTTGTGAAATATAGACTCAGCGGGAAGAGAGCGAGGTGTTCTGTCTGGTGCCTGGCACTTCTGGCACTCATAGCTGCTCTGCAAATATTTGCGGAAACGAACTGACAAATGGAGGCGCATTTTTTAAGGGCCGATGATTCTTCTGGAAAGAAGGAGCATCCCTGTTATGAAGCCTAGCTCTCCAGGGACCCCTGACCCTCTTGTTCTTAGGAAGGCTCCCCAGTTCTTTAGGGTTGTGTGAGAGGCATCAGTTACCTATCTGGGCACACGGCGTCTCCTATGTCCCTTTGGGAGGTGGCCTTTGTTTTGTAGCCCAGGATGCACCGGCCTGTCCGGGGCTGCACCTCCAGGGACAGGGCCGGGGCTCAAAGGGAGGGGGGTCCCCTCTCCTGACCTGGACTGCTCCTCTCTCACCCGGAAGGTGAGGTCTCAGGCCTGAAGCGGCTGGCAGGAGGCAGGGCTGTGCCAGCAGTGGCTGGTCCTGGCTCACCCTGGCTGAAGAGAGCTGATGATTACATTTCCAGGATTTTTTTGAGCCGTTATTAAACAAGCCAGTCTTTAAAGTTAAATTATAGGGGCGCCTGGGTGGCTCAGTCAGTTAAGCCTCCGACTTGGGCTCAGGTCAGATCTCACGTTCGTGGGCTCCAGCCCCACGTCAGGCTCTGTGCGGACAGCTAGCTCAGAGCCTGGAGCCTGCTTCCGGTTCTGTGTCTCCTTCTCTCTCTGCCCCTGCCCCTCTCATGCTCTGTATCTCTCTGTATCAAAAATAAATAAAACATTAAAAAAATTAAAAAAAAATAAAAATAAATCAATAAATTATAAAAAAAAATTGAAATTCTATAAAGTCACATTGAGAGAAATCATATTGAAAACAAAGGTAATAAACACGCAGTACTCATCACCGCCTGATTATATCATTGTATTTCACTGCTGTCTGTGTTCGTGAGGTTAGCGGGGTCTCCTGTGTCGGTAGGGTGGGAGTTAGTGTGTGGGCTGCTTGGTGTCTCTCCCCAGCTCTGCAGTGCGACACCACTTTGGTGGCTTGAAAGCCATGGTGGGAGCATTTATATCACAGATAGCAGATGAATGCTGCAAATCAAGACATTCCCCCCACCCTCCCAGAGAGCTGGTTGCCAAACATTGACCAGCACATCTACTGTATGGAAAGTCTGGGGAAGTGGATACAGTCACCTTTGGGGGACCACCTTCCTGACAAGGGCCACTCTCCTGAGAGTGGAGTGCACTGATTTTAGGGTTCTGGGGCCCAGGCCCAGCTCAGCAGCAGATATGAGCATAGCTGCCACTCCGGAAAGATGCAGGGAAGTGGGGGTATGTGTGTGTGCAAGTCCCCCACCCTTGCTGCTGGTGAAAGCCTCTGGTGGAACCAGGGGCATCAAGGACAGTGGTAGCCTGGCCATGAATGACCGCATAACGGTGGACTAGAGCTTGGTGAGGTGTAGTGGGGGGCAGAGAGGAGGAGGATAGATACCACTTAGATCTGGCCCGCAAGCAAGGGGTGCGGAGGCTGATCTCATCGCCTAAAAACGCTTATAATCCCAGGGACTTGGACCCAAGCATCCCCTTCTCACACAGGCCAGAGAGTGGCAAGGTGCCTGAGGGCTGTGCGGCCCAGAGCAGCAAGGGACCAGACGGAGCACCCTGGCCAACTATTCTGAAGACCAGCATCCTGTTTTCCTGAGTGCCCAGAATCAGGCCTTGAACACTGCGGGGATCTAACTAATGATAATTGATAGCAATTGGAGAGATTCAGGGGAGCCTGGGTGCTAAAGTCCCAAAGACAGGGCTGGGAAACTTGCTGAATGACCCTAGGCAAGCTGTTTATTTCTCATCTGGATTGGTCCCAAAAAACCCGTTGTTGTTTTACAGAAAGTTTGTAAAGAGTCCAGCACAGTGCCTGGCACATAGTAGGTGCACATACCTGGGGGCTCACAATCCCACCAGAAGGCATCAGGGACCTGATTCCAGGCCAGCTCTTCCAACACCAGCCTGGGGGGCTCATGCAAGTCCCCCTGTCCTGTGGCCCCAGACCTCAGTGACCACATCTGGAACAGAAGAGGACTCGGCTACATGATCTGCAAGGTCTTTACCACTGTAAATATCCTCTGTCTCTATGAATCAAACTGGTATGGGGGATGATCTGAGTGTCAGAAGACACTGGCTCTGCTTAAAGTCCCATGATTAATGTTTTAAAAACACAAAGATAATAATTATCCAGGTGTGGTGGGGAATCTTGGATCTTTTCATTCAGTTAACAAAATTGCCAGTGGGGTAGCATTTAGAAACATAAGAGAACTCCATTCATTCCTCGTTGATGGGGATCTTTAGAGAGAGCAGTTCTCTCCCCAGAAAGATCCATGCAGAGAAAGCCACAGACACAGGCTCAGCCATTCAAACAAGTCCACTTCAGGCTTGGAGCCTTCTTAATGATTCACTCATTACCACAATTCCTAGATCAATCACAGGACAAGGTGCTCAACGGAACTGCAGACAAGTGGTATGGCTAGAGAGGCAACCTAGGATTGCGTCCGAAATATGCAACTTCTCCTGGCAGAGTAGAGCATCAGTTGGGGGGGGGGGTGGTAAGGTTCTAACCAGGGACAGTGGGGAGCTTAAGAAAAAAACAGAATTGTGTATAAAATGAAGCCTCAGGATCAACACGCAGAATGTGGTGGAAACGCCACTATCCAAGGCTGCAAAGCTTTGAACTAAAGCTTCTGTATTGACATCACAATGGGAACCCATCAAGGGCAGCCCCCTGCTGGTCTTACCACAACACCTGGCACATTCCCAGCACTCAACACGTCTTTATCAAAGGAATGACCAAATGAACGACAAAAGTAACGGGAACATCCTAAGCCAAATCCTAAGCCAACTGTTCTAACACATCCGGCTGGATGTCAGGAGTGCCTCAGAACCCAGTCCCTGCCCGTGTGGGCTGGTGGGAGAGAGGAGACAGTCTCACACCCCAGAAGAAGAAGTTGGGAGTGGAAATCTCAGACACTTTGACAGAAAGGGTCAAAGAATGGAAGGGACAGCCAGACTTGCATCTCAGATGTTTGGAGCTTGAAAACAGCCAGAGAAAGGAAAGGTAGTTTTGACCCTGCATCTGAAAATGCTAAGGCAAGGCAGATCTGGGGACTGGTAAGCCTTCAAAGCCAGTATTGTGTAAGGATTAAGTCAGATCAGTGGAAGAAGTGACCACAAAGTCCGGCGGACAGTGTAGGTTAGGAAGCACTAACTACTACTGCCGGTCTGATCGGCCAGATTCTTCGAGCCCACCCAGGTGCCCTCCCGGTCTCCTTCTCCCCTTCATCTGCCAAATACTACGGTGCCTGAATCGTAGGTGCGCCGGCACTGGACTGGGGCCCGGAAAGGCAGCCCCCCTTCTCGGCTCCTCATGCTGTCACTCCTGCCCAGGCGGTTCCAAACCCAGCTCACGAGGTGGCTCCCTCTCTGCCCCAGGCTGGGTGTGCTCCACGCTTCCCAGGGACTGACTTCCCAGGGGAGGGGATGTGGAGAGAGCCCCTGTCCACGCCAGCCACCCCTTCGGAGAAGGTCACCCAGCCAGGTGATCTATTGGAGCCCAGGTTCCTTCAAACTCCAAAGGCGCAGATGGGAGTTCCCAGTTTCTAGAGGGAGGAGGGTTGGGGGGGGGAGGTGACGCTCCTACAGACTGGTTCAGGCAGGGCCCCGGGTTGGAGGGGCGGGGGCGCGGGGGCCTTACCCGAGCATGAAGCTGGGGGGCAGGTAGGCAGCATTGAACTCCGTCAGTAGGGTGCCCGCGCTGCGGGAGGCCATGGTGGGCGCCTAGAGCGCGGGCGCACAGCGAGCCCGGAGCCTGGCGCTCCCTGCCCGACGGTAAACAGCCCGGGGTCCCTTGGCAACGGCGCGCCTGGCAACGGGACTGGGGCCGAGCTGCAGCCGCTGCGTTCAGGGGGCGGGGGCTACTTGAGCGTGTTCTCCCGTGGACCTCGGAAACCTCCGCTCCCTCTAAGCTCAGCTTTCACATCCAGAAACGGACTCATCTCTCTGCTTCACCGCCTGCCGGGATATGGTGACACTCAGACGCGGGATGGGCGTGGAAACTCGTGGACAGGTCGGCCCGGATGCGCCCGAAGAGCGTTCCCAGGCCGGGAGCGCCCTTGCTTTGGAGGTAGAGCAGAAAGCAGCAGCCCCACCGTGGCTGTGCTCCAGGGACCCCAGGAGCCCGCGCTCCCCAATTTTCCCGGGACGCCCCAGTTCCTCAAAGGAAGTTGTAATTAATCTTTCCTCTCTCCCTAGGAGTTTCCTTCTCTCCTCACCTTGTGCATCTGGCCGTCCATCAAACTACTTCGCGGGAGTGGTTTAAAAAGAAAGGGCAAAAAGCAAATCATAGAAAGGTCTGGGTGTGTGATTTACACCTGTCCCAGGACCAAAGTCCAGTTGGCATATTTGCACCACAGAGCAAACTTGCCAAAGGCCCCAATGAGCTTTCTTGTGATAAAACCCCCCACCTCTTGTTGGTGGTGCCCCCAGGTACCATTTCTCCAGTGATCCTGACCCCTCCTGTCTTTCAGTGGGGCATGAGAGAGTGGTGACAGCCTCCAAGGCAACATGCTCTGCAACTTGGGGCCACACCTGCCTGCCCAGCTCCCCTTGCAGCAGCCCTGGTATCCACAAGAACCTACTACAGTTTACCCTTGACCTTCACAGTTCCATTCGATCCTGTCTGATGAGAAGTGTTATGAAGGCCAGAGACACTAAGGATCTTTTGCAACCGGAATTCTCCAGAGGCTTTTCTCTGGCAGATAACAATGGAATTGGGAGGAGAGGGGGTGCCCAGCTTTCCAAGAAGTGCAAGAAGCAGGAAAACTGTGGCCTGGGGAGGAAAAGGAACGAAAGGGGCGTGAGTGCTTGTAACCAGGTGGAACTCCCCACCCACACTTCAGACTGCAATCAGATCTGTGTATTTCTAAGTACCCCATGCAGAATAGGAGCGATAATAAGAAAGACATTCATAAAAGTTATAACAAAAACAACCCTCAGTTCAGGTGCGCTATACTCCAGGAAGGCATTCCCCTGGCCAATGACCCGGCTCGCAGGTCAGTCAACGCAGGTCAGTCAACGCAGGTCCTGAAAGAGGGAGTGAGAATTGGGGGGCAGGGGGCACAGAGAATGGAGGCAAGACAAACGTTTCTGATCAAGCCTCTGTTTATTGAGAAAATACCCACACCTATAAAGGGTTCAAGGCGGGAAGCAAAGCAGCTGACCTAGGTTGGTTGCTAAGAAACAGGGTCAAGTAAATAAAGAGAGACCAGAGCTGAAACCGAAACTGCAAATTCAACATAGCGCCTAAGGGATCGGTAAAAATGCTCAGACTGGCAGACTACAGGGCTGATGGGGGTGGGGGGAGCTATTAACACTACTTCTGCCTTCAGACGGCCCATCTTTGTTCTACTGGCTCTCCAGTCTGGCTGTCTCCAGTCCCTGAATCAGGAAATACACTTCCCTAGCCTGTAGAAGGCTGATCTTTGTAATTCTGGCAGCTCCCCACAGGGAGTGACACTTCCTTGCCTGTAGGCTGCTGATCAGCTGATCTTTGCAGCTCCCCACAGGCCAAGGTCAAGGGTGCACTGCCTCCCCCGTTGTAATTTGCCAGCAGACTGTGCCCATGAACCTGGCACTCTGGGCTGTGTCCCAGTCTGTCTCTTCTGCCTGAGGTCCGATACTGTATCACGTTCACCCCTGAATCCCCAGTACCTGGTACTAGAAGAAGTTGGTGTGTATGCTTGTTGAATGCATTTTATAGTAAGAGTTACCAAAATGGATAATAGCCTGGAAAGAGGAAATGAAAAAGTAAGATCTGGCTTAGGTTTCAGAAGGGTCAGCTGGCTCAGCTCAGGGTTGCCGTGTGTTTGGCAGGATTGGATTACTACCATTTTATCGATATAGAAACTGAGGTGGGGCTGAGCTCAATGCCTTGTTTAGGGCACAGACCTCATGAAATTCACTTCCTATAGGAGAGACCACCAAAGGACTAAGGAGGAGATGGATCTATTTTTCCTTATCAAATGCCACCAACCTTTATGAACAAAGGTTACCTAATAACCTTATTTATAGAACATGTTAGTTAATTTTGTGTTTTTTTAAGAGAGAGAGAGACAGAGTGCAAGTGGGAGAGGGGCAGAGAGAGAGGGAGACACGGAATCTGAAGCAGGCTCCAGGGTCTGAGCTGTCAGCATGGAGCCTGATACGGGGCTTGAACTGGTGAACTGTGGACACATGTCCCGATCCGAAGTCAGTCGCTTAACCTACTGAGCCACCTAGGTGCCCCAATTTTTTTTTTATACAGAGACATTGAACTTATCTGGTTTTTTAAATTTTTGGACATTCATTTGTATTCAATAAATACAATATGCTAAAATATCCTTTGCTCCAATGTGGTTAGATAAAAGTGAGAAAGAAGAGCAGGAATTGGAGAAGGAAAGGGGGAGAAGAAAATAAAACATAACTTTAAAAAGAAAAATGAGGCAGTGTAGCAAGGAAACATCTAGAAGGAGGCTCTTGTGACATGCCACAGGTCACTGGACTGTAGAATTCAAATGCAGTAACCTCGGATTTGCATGCTGTGAACATTTAATATTTCCCCTTTGAACCTTTAGTTCCCTATAGGTCACCAAGCTCACTCCTTCTCCTGTCAACGTTCACTGGGTATCCCACTATACGCAGAACTCTGTGCGAGGCTCTGGGGATGGAAAGATGCAGGGCACCAGGGTCTCCCCATGGTCAGAACAAAGCAGTGAGTGGAGAGGGGTGGGGGCAGCAAGCCAGGACCCTGCCCCAGCCTGGCAGGAGGTGTGGGTGCAAAGGCACTTTCAGGAATGGGCACCTGAGTCTCTGCGAGAAGGCAGTGGTGGGGTGAGGGCGTGCCTTACAGAGAGAACAGCAGGAGTGAGGGTGAGGATGGCCCTGCAAAGGCTCCAGGTTCGGAGCCTGGTCCCCAGGGTCCCTTTCTCTGTAAGCACCACCCGGGGTATGTTGCTGGAAGAGAGGGCAGTTCTTATTTTGGTCCTTGGAAATTCTGCCAGATGCCCCTTCCCCACTGACCCCCGACCCCAGCAGCTAATTGGGTACCGGGCCGGACAGTGAGGCTCACTGGCCCAGCCTTCTCCATCCCCAGGCCCCCGGATGGGGCTGGGTTAGGGTCCTGGGCATCCCCCATCCTGCTTAGCCCAGCTTCTGAGCCCCCCATCTTCCCAGTTTTAGTATATGTGCTGCCGAAGCAAGCACCCCCCATCTTCCCAGATCCAGGAATCCCAAAGCAGGAAGTCGGGCCCCTACCTCTTGGGGGCATAGTCTCTGTGAGTGCAGGTGAAGGCAGAACATTCCTTTTTTCTCTTAGGACTCTTCATTCTGACAGCAGCCACCGGGCACAGCCTGGATGTAGCCTGAGAGACGCTGATTTTCCAGCTAGCGGGGCCCTGGGTTGGGATTTCTATGTAGCACAGTGTGACCCAGCCAGGCCTGGCCCATCCGGGTTCCCCGAGCCTCCCGGACACCAGCAGCCCCGGTGACCGACTTGACTGGGGGACACGAATCCCCACAAAACACCAGCCCAGTAGCCCAGGTTCTTGTGCACATGGCCAGTGAAGCTCCTTCTCCCCTTGCAGGGGTAGGTGCCCCTGGCCGCACACCTGCCCTTTCCACACACATGCCCATCCATGCCCACCTGCCCACTCCTGGTGGCAGAGCTTGCCTAGCAGGGCGCAGCAGAGCCCTGCGGAGCTGGGAAAAGACATCTGAAGCTGGGCAGGCCTGTATCTGGGAGCCAGAGGCTGCTGAATAATGAATTCTGACTCTGAGCCTACACTCCCAGGCTGCACGCAGGGTGCTCAACACACACACACACACACACACACACACACACACACACACACACAGAGATACACACGCACTGGGCTGACAACTTGGAGGGGCGGGGGCTGGCAGGGCTGTGAGTGTCTCCGATCACTGGAAGGAGCAGCTCGCAGGGCTCGGTTGCCTTGGTCTCTGCGGGCAGCATCAGAGGGGCTGCAGGAGGAGGAGGCAGCAGGAGGGAGGAGGCGTGTGCACCGAGCTCCACCGGGCTCGCTCCTTCTCCGGCTGCTCCCTGCTGGCAGCGTCTGGGCTCTCCACACCAGCATGGCCCTGCTTGTCCACCTCAAGACGGTTTCGGAGCTTCGGGGCAAGGGCGACCGGATCGCCAAAGTGACTTTCCGAGGTAGGGAACCCCCTTGCCTTAGAGGGACCCCAGCTCTGGGCTGATGGGGAGAAAGCAGGGTAGGGAGGGTGGATAGGAAAAGTTCTAGGAGGGCTGGGATGATGAGGCTTTCCATGGGCTGCTCTCTGCTCCTGGCCTGACTGGCCATTGTGATTTCCTGAAAATCAGGGTTCCTTGTGTTTCCATGTCTGCATTTGTGTCTGGCTTTCCCTGTACTTGCCAATATGGAATGTGCCTGGCAGGGGGGCAGGGTCCTTTTCCTGCTGGGGTGTCCTGGGGAGGGAGAAGTAAGGGCCCCATCTCCGAGCTCAGGGAGGACCCCACAGAGCCTATGTGGGCCTGTTCCTCCTCTCCCTCTCCCTCCAGAAGATTCCTCCTCTCCCTCTCCCTCCAGAAGACTTCCCTGGGCACAGGGTGGGGGTGGGCTCTGCAGACTTTAAGACCCAGCACGGCTCCTAGAAACCAGGCAGCCAGTAGCTCTCTGGTTGAGGCTACTATTGGCTTCTCGCAGCTCTGTTGGTGGGCAGGGAGCCTGCAAGCCCCGCAGGCTTCCCCTGTTCATTCTCTCCTGTCCTCCTCCTCACTCATGCATCCAGCAACCATGTACTGTGGTCTGTGTGCCAAGGCTGGGGGCTGAGTTTGACCCAGGCCCTGCCCCCGAGGAGTCTACATCCAGTGGGACAGAAGGACCAGCGGGCAGATAAGTAGGACGGGTGTGGGATATGATGAGGATGGGGACAAGTGCAGCATGCAAGCCAGAGAGGTGGCGTCCCGACCCAGGCTGGGACCAGATAGTCCAGGAAAGCTTCCGGGAAGAGGTAGCCCCTCGGCTGGAACCCAAGGGACCAGCAGGAGGGAACAAGGTGAGGAGGTGAGGGCAAAGCAGGTGCAGGGGACAGAATGCTCACAGTTGGGAGGGGAACTAGAACATGGAACAGGGAAGAGACCAAGGACCCATGAGGCGGGAGCCCAGACTGAGTGCAGAAGCTGAGACAGGAGAATCCAGCAGGAGCAAAGAGGCAAGGCTGCCTTCACCCTGAGGACAGTGGGCAGCCCCTCAAGGTTAAGTAGAAAAAGTAAGCCCAAGGTTACCTGTGCCCACCCACCTCTGCTTCTGCCTGGCCACAGCCCAGCCCTGTGGGCCAGGGCATCTCTAGCGGTCTTTGGCCAGAGGCCAGAGCACTGCTCACTAGCCATGGCCCTTCCCCCAAGAGAAGGGGTGAGAATGGGGGCGGGACAGGAGCCCAGAGAACCCAGCAGACTAAAGAGCCAAGTGAGCACCGGGGCCCAGTCTAGACTCACAACTGGGTTAGGAGGGAGAGGGGTGGCCAGGGCCAGCAGCCCCGGTGCCCACATCACCCCTGAGTTGGACTGGCTCCGGCAGGAGGCCCAGGTTGTCCACCCTGCAGCCGGCTGTGCACAGAATCGGGAGGGGTTCAGGGGGTCAGATCGCAGTGTCCCTGCTGGCAGGTGGGAGCGGAAGGGGCAGGCAGACTGCCTGTTGCTTCCCACACCAGCCCGAGGGCGGCTTTGTCTGCAACACCCTGCATCTCTGGGTGCCACCTGCTGGCTTTAGAAAATGCAAGTGTGTCCTCTCATCTGTGAAACGTGTCCTGTGTCCCACAGACAGCGCAATGTTTGGCTGTCTAGCTACAGATGGCGATGCTGTTGCAGGCCGTGTCAGGACAGCCCCAGTCCCGTTTGCAGGCAGGGAAACCAAGGCGCAGTGTCCGCACGGTGTCCGTGGAGGGACTCAGAGTCAGAACCTCACCCCTGGCCTGGCTGCTCAATCCTGCAAGCCCGTTTATCTCCTCCTGGCCCGCTGGGGGTGAGCGCCCTGTCTGTCTGATGCCCACCTTCTTCTTTGAGCAGTAGGGCGGGCCCTCCAGCCTCAACCTACCACACAGGAACTTGTCTCTTTGCAACCAGTGCCCTCTGGACTGAGGGGAGAAATCCACATTCACGCTCTGTAGCTGCAGCAGGTGGGCAGAGACAGGGCCGTGGGGAAGGAGTTGGGCAGCAGGAATAGGCAGATGGCCAGCAGATTTCCAGAAAGCGTCCTCGTAACAACCAGATACATCTCAGCCAGCAGTTGACAATCACAGATACTTCAAAAGCTCAACACCAACAACAGAGGAATGGGCCCAATCTAGAAAGTTCCACAGCACCTCCTGGCATACACGACCACTGGTGTCCCAAGCAAACAGCTGCAGGGGGAAATGAGAAACTGGAGAACGGTCACAGGGCGATGCTGGCCCCAAGTTCCCCTAATCCCGTGAGTGAAGCTCAAAGACTGGGTGAGGGAGCCCTAGAGTGCTGTGTCCATTGGTGGCGGCCCAGGTAGACCAGATGACCTGGCTGAAATAAAGCTTACTTTCTGTGCTGTGCCACCCAGGATGCTTAGGAAAGCGTTCCATGGGGCTATGGTGGAGAAAGCTCTAGATATGGAATCAGAAGCCTGGGTGGACCTAGATTCTGCCACTCACTTCGCCTCTTTAATCCTCAGTTTCCTCATCTTAAAAATGGGCATGTTAATGATATCCACCTCACCAGGTCGCTTCAGGGAAATAATAGGTGTTGAAAGAGATTAAGGAAGGAGCATTCAGATGCTATGTCTGTGAGGCGCCCATTCGAGTGCTGCTTGGGACAGCTACAGGCTCCTGAGTGATCTTTCCTCCAGCCCGATTTCTTTCTTCTGTTGGCCAGGAGCAGGAGGGAGGGCACCTTGTGAGCTACAAACAGGAGAGGCAAGCGCATCTGAGGCCTTCTCGTCCTGTGCCAGGAGCAAGTAAATTGAGCCTGGCCTCTGCTCTGTAGGGACCCACTGGCTGAGATGATCCAGGCCCAGAGCAGACCACCTCTGAGACCCCTGTTCCCATGTGGGCTGGGCGAGCACCAGCTGTGTCCCTGGCCATCCCTCTCTCCCTGCCACTGGGTCAGCCAGCTGCCCGACTCTCAGACTCTCACAGTGCTCACCCCCCAGATCTTAGCATTTACTGCCCCAATGGTGGCTCCTCACACGATCCTGCCTTTATTCATTCATTCACTGAACGTGCTGATATTTGTGGACAAGCCTAGGACCCTGGGGGTGAAGACACAGCCCCCACCGGCAGGAGTTACTGTCCATCCGGTCAGACAGGAAACACCAGAAGGCTTGACCCCCAGTCCCCATGGTGCACACAGACCCCAGAGCCCCAGAGCCTCAGCCTCCCATAAACAAGATAAGACAATGGTCCCCATTTATCACAGAAGACTGCAGCCAGAATCAGAAGCTGGCTGTCTGGAAAGGCGCTATCTTGATGACAGGTGGCTACTCAAAGAGAAGCGGTATTCGCCTAGGGTTTGTCCTTTTTCAACTGCTAAAATAGTTCTAGCACCAGTCAGAACCAGGGAACATGGGGTGGGAGGGTGTCTGTGTTCCTCTAGTCCAACCTCCTGTCCAGTACTCAGCCCATCCAGACCTGGGGAAGTGGTGACAGACTGCTTGGGGCCAGTCCCTGAGCTTTCTTGCCAAGACACTGGGTTTGGGGATTGGATGTCTGAAATGGGTGCTGTCTGGGGCCCGGTCTGATCTTCACGTAATTCACCTGACCTAATGATAAAGATCTGCTTTATCAAAGCTTTCCTCTTGGCCCAGAGACTTCTCTTTCCTTCCCCCCCCCACCCCCACGCGGCTCCCGTAATTCTGAATTTCTTTCTATTTCCCAGAGATACAAGCCAACGACTCCCACCCTCCATCTTGAGGACTCCCATTAATTCTACCCATCCTTTAAGACCCAGCTCATAGGTCACCTCCTCTGGGAAGCCTTCCCCCTGCCTTGCAGTCCTGTGCACATACTCCTGCCACAGCTCAACCAGGGCACTTGGTAGTTTAGAAGCTGCCCCAGTTCTGTAGGCTGTGCTCACACCTGAGCACCTTCAAGATAGGGATCCCATCTGAGCCAGTCTAACAGAGGCCCATGCTAAGCACTGGGCCTCACCCTCAAAATGAGGATGAAACAGCCCCCAGTGGGTTTTAAATCTTCCACCATGGCACTGCCATTCTCGGGCTCAACATTCCCAAATGTGAACCCCCCACCCCAGCTTTCTATCCAAGGGGGATCAGGGACTGGAAGAGGCCTTGGAAGCCACGAACCAAGAAGCCTCCATCGATGTCTCCATCTGGGACCCCTGAGGGAGGCTGACCTCATTCTCTAGCAAACGCTGGGGAGTCCGGCTCCAGCCCACAGGTCAGAAGCAAAAAGAGCTGCATGCGGCCCCAGCCCTTCCCAGGGCATGCTCTCTCTAAGCACTGCTATGTACAACACATGGTACAGGCTGGGGTTTGAAAGGCAAACCAGCATCTCCTAATTGGATAGAGGGGCAGCGGCGTGTGCAGACATAATGGGGAAATGTTGTCGGACTCAGGAGGGCCAAGGCACCCCTAGGTGTGGGACAGAAAGTGCAGCCTGTTCAGGGGATGACAGCTTACTTCGAGCACATGTGGAGATGCAGAAAGATGCTTGAGGGAGGGTCCTTGCCTGAGGGAAAGACTTTCTGGGTGAGGGACTGACTGGAGGCCAGAGGAAGAATCCCAGTTAAGTGCACTGACTGGGAAACCATAGGATTGGCTGGAGCAGAGGCTGCAGGAAAGAGGGTGGGAGGGAGATGAGCCAGGATCCTTGGGGCCGGGTGAGTGAATTAGATTCTTCCCCATTAAAATGGAGGAGCTCTCCCTCTTGATAATAAATACCACTTCTATCTGGAGACTTCTCTGCTATCTCCGGTGAAGGAGGCAGAGTACCTCAGTGCCCCCTGTCCTAGGACCCACTCCCAGGATGCATGGGGCTGTAGGTGCACTCTGGCCCAGCACCACACCTCCTCTCTGGGAGGAGGTGGGCTAGGTGTTGCCCCCGACAAAGGATGGGGGCATCGCCCCACTGAAGGGGACTGTGGAGGGGACCCTTAGGACAGCCTCTGTCATCCATTGCTGGCTGTGGACTCAGCTCTGTGCTGTTGTGCCTCCCACGTTCTCCACTCTACACACAGGCCCGTCACCATCTGGGGGTGGGGACAGATCTTCTCTGTCTAAATTCCAGGCCCTGAATGTCCCCCCACACCCACCCAGAGCAAGCCAATGCAGACCTCGGAGAGCAGGCAGAGTGCACTGCAAATTCCCCAGGCTTCTCCTGCTTTGATGAGTGTGTTTTCATGATATGGAAATGACCATAAAATTGTCTTCTGCTACAAAGGCCCTCAGCAAAAAGGCTGCTGGGAATGTGCTCAAGAATAGATTTGCAAATAATTTCTCTGAATTGTATGCCTTCCTTGGATATCTTATCCACCCTTACTCATAACATAAAAAGCTATATCTCTCCCACCTAGTCCCATGGCTGAGGTTGATCCCTTTTTTATTATTAATTTTTTATAATGGAAAGTCTCAAGTACATACGAGAGTTGGGAAAGTGGTGCCTTGGCCCCCAAGCTCTCCCCATGGAATCTTAACAACCGCTGACTCCTGGCCAATCTTGTTCCGTTTGTTCTTTCCCACGCCCATGCCCCAAATTATTTGGAAGCAAAGACCGAACACCATACCATTTCATCTGTAAATATTCAGCATCTGGTTAGAAAAGACAAAGACTCGTTTTTTTAAACCCACAGATTACATCTTTCCTTAAAAAAAAAATTATTCTTTAATACTATCAAATATTCAGTGATCACATTTTTAATTGTCTCATTGATGTCATAAATTTTCTAGCTCATTAAAAGCTACTTTTTTAAAAAGTTTATTTATTTTGGGGAGAGGTAGAGAGAGACTGAGAGAGAATCCCAAGCAGGCTCCACACTGTCAGCACAGAGCCAGACATGAGGCTCAGGGGTCAAACTCTGGAACCCTGAGATCATGACCTGAGCAGAAATCAAGAGTTGGACGCTTAGCTGACTGTCACCCAGGCATCTGTAAAAGCTACATGTTAATGTGTTTTGTAAATCAAGTATTTTATCATTCATTCACTCATTCTGTCATTCATCTAGATCATAATATTTGGTGAGGGCCAGCTATGTGCTAAGTGCTATTCTAGGCAGTGGGGTGATGGCAATAAATTAGAAAGACATGGGCCTGCCCTCAAGGCAAAGACATCATCGCACAAGTCACCACGAGCAACATGATGAGTATTCTGGAAAGGGAGGTGCAGGTGCAAGGCAGCATGAAGCAAGGGAAGCCTACTTAGACCCTGAGGTCCAGGAGCCTCCCTGAGAGGGTGAGTCAGCCTTCATTAGGAAAAGATAGTGGAAAAGCATGGGAAAGGAGGTGGGAGCAAACCAGTAGCTCTGGGGATGCCCAAAGCCAGCTGTCCTGGAGCCAGCAAGATGAAGCTGGAATGTGGACGGGGCCCAGGGAAGAGATTTTACTGGGGAGGTACTGGGGGAGGGGGTTTGGGAAGATGGGTTGATATTTAAGCCGTCTCTTCCTAGCTGGGACAAAGCCTACAAAGGGCCACACTGCAGGCAGAAGGACTAATATCAGTACAGATGTGACAGTGTGGAGCCACGTCAAGGGTTCAGGGAGCTGGGAGTGTCTGCTGGAGATGCAGTGGGAGTGGTGTGGTGGGAGGCTGGGTGCAAACACAGAGGGTCTTCAGTGTGAAGCTGTGCGGTGTAAACCTCCGCTTTGTAAGTGAATGGGAGTCAGTGATGCTTTTAGCAGGAGAATGGGATGGGGACATCTGGTTTTGGAAAGGACATTCTGGATGCCAGGACCCCAGGCCAGGAGCCCAGGGAGAAACCTGGTATGGGTAGTGGTACAGAAGGCTGTGGACTTGGAGAGAAGGGATGACGTCGGTCCAGAGAAGGGGGTAGTGAGTTGGTAGTGAGCAAGAGGGTAGCACAAGGATGCCTCTGGATTTTGTACTTGGGTACGAAAGGAAGGTTGGGGGGCAGGAGGCACAGAGAAGATAGACTTGCCTGTCAGTCATTCTAGTGAAAAGATCCTCCAGGAAGCCAGAAATCTGATTTAGTACAGTGAGTGCCCAGGAGGGCTGTTGGAGCCCGGTGGTTTGGGAATCTAGGGGGTAAGTGAAGGTCTAGGAGAAGGTGAGATGTCCTTGAGTCCTTACAGGGCTGCTTTGGGGTCAAGTGAAAAAGGTGATATACGCGGAAGGCTCTCCACACTGTAAATTGCTATGCAAATATAAGGATCCTGCTCTCCATCCCAGGGCTGCTCCTGCTGCAGATTTCGAGAGAGACAGGAATAGAGCACATTGTGACTCTCAGGGACTTCGTGGATTCAGGGATTTAGGGGGTGGGCAGAGCCTTACTTGATCCTAGTTGGGATTCCTAGCACCGTGGATTCTGCGAGCCATGAGATGACAGAGTGAAAACACCCAGAGCCATGAAGGTGGCAGCAGGGCCAGCGCAGCGCCTGGCATGGGGCAGCCCTGAAGTCGGAGCGACCCCGGAAGCACCAGGGCCCACAGCTGCAGCAGGGGCCTCTGCAGCCCCCCACCTGGCAGCACCAGGCAGCGATTGCTTCTCGCATTGATGGTTCCAGAAGGGCCTCCTGAGACAGAAAATATCATGTGATCCTTTTTTACCTTCAGTCCTTGTCTACTTCCTGCCAGGACTGATCCGCCCTCTAGATACTGGCTCAACTCTATTTGTTTCTACGTTTGTTTTTTTTTTCCAAGGCAGAAGGTCTCATTGGCTTAGTTGGAAATCAGTTTGCACTCGCTTGCTTTCCTTTTTTTAAAGCCAATGTTTAAGATAAAGTTGTGACTACAGTTTTAATAATATTTTAACCCCATTTAAGAATGTAAAAAGTCACTTTCCCACCAGGCTTTTTTATATGCCCAGTGCCTGGCACAGAGAGGGTAGGTACTCTGGACAGTTTGTGGATCACTAGGCCCACAAACTCCTCTAATCTGTTGCAGTAAGACCTGGCGGTTGCTGAGTGTGTGGCTGCCACTGTCCTAGGCTTGAGGGGAAACACCACCCTCTCTTTGCCTCAGTGCCTGGGTCTGAAAAATGGGAACTGGAGCCATCAGTTAGTTCCATGGCAAAGTCAGAGTTCGAGTGAGCAGCTTTATGGAAGAATAGGCTTTAGCTGGGCCAGAGAAATGGGTTTATCATCCCTGCCCTGTTCCTGCCTCTCTGATGAATCTCTGACACAAGCCTGAGCTTCTACTGGGTGTTAATAGGACGGGGCAAGGAGAAATACATGAGTGAAGATGGACATTATATTTGAATAACATTTGTGGAAAGTAAAGGGTCGGAAGTAGATGGAGCCTCCATCTAGTTGAGAAATGGGAGAAAGAGAAGGGACAACTTTCCCCTACTGGAAACCCAAGGACTCTGCGTAACCCAAATCTGGCTCTCTGAGTTGCTGGTGATTTTAAGAGAGCACGTTATTTACGGAACATTGTTGGGGGGGTGTTATTATAGGAGATAATTATAAACAACTAGACAAGATCATTAGGGATATAGAACATTTGACAACACCATCAACTGCCTTGACCTAATTGGTGTTTCTAGGACATTTCACCCCAAAGTGAAAGACACACATTCTTCTCAAACGCACATGGAACATTCATCAAGATAGACCATATGCTGGATGATTAAACAAGTCTCAATATATTTCAAAAGACTGACATCCTGCAAAGTATGTTCTCTGACCCCAATGGAATTCACTTAGAAATTAATAACAATAAGAGATGTTAAAAAGCTCAAAGTTATTAGAAAGTAAACATATCCTTCTAAATAACCTGTGGTGAGAGAATTAAACCAAAGAGAAATTATAAGACATTTCCAGCCAAAGGATAATGAAAATACAACATGTCAACATTTACAGTTTTAAATATGTATGGCAGAAAAGGAAAAAGTCTGAAATCAATGATCCAGGTTTCTCCCTTAAGAAGCTACTAAAAGAAGATAAAATTAAATCCAAGTCTTAAAACCATCATGCTAATTGAAATAAGCCAGACACAAAAGAATCCATTTAGTGTATAAGAAATACCCTGAATAGAGAAACAAATAAAGACAGAAAATAAATGACTTGTCGCCAGGGACTGGGACTAGAGAATGGGGAATGACTGCTAATGAATGTGGGGTTGTTTGGGGGGTGGTACAATATTCTGGAACTAGATAGTGGTAAATGTCACACACTTCGTAAATGTACCAACATCACTGAGTTGTACACTCTTAAATGGGTGAATTGTATGGTTTGTGAATTATATTTCAATAGAAATAAATACAACCAAAAAAATATTAAATCCAAGAGAGCCAAAAAAGGAAATGAGAAAGCCAATAAAGCTGACAGTTGACTCTTTGGGAAAAAATAGGTAAGTTGTAGTAAGAATGATCAAGAAAAAAAAGCAAGAAAACACCAGTTACCAATATTAGGAATGAAAAAGGGATATCATTTTATTAAAAAGAAAATAAGAAAAATACTATGAATAACTGTATCTCAGTAAGTGGCTACAACTCAGATGAAATGGACAAATCCTTTGGGGGAAAAAAACACTTTACCAAACTGACACAAAAGGAAATGGAAAATCTGAAGAGTCCAGGATCTATTAAAGAAAGAAATTTGAAATAAAAATGATGATGATTTTGATGGTAAACTGCTTTCCCATAAAGAATGCTTTAGGTCTAGATAGAATTCACTGGTGAATTCTAGAAAATATTTAAGGAAGAAATAATACTAATCTTACACAAACTTTTAGAAAACAGAGAAGGAAGAACACTTTGTAATTCATATTATGATACCAAATCCTGATAAAGGCCTTATACAAAAAGAATATTAGAGCCCGATATTCCTCATGAACAAATATGTAAAATTCCTAACAAAATATTAGTCGAGTAGTAATTCATGAAAGGGATAACACATCATGACAAGTGAATTTTATACCAGGGATGCAAAGTTAGTTTAAAAGTAGAAAGTTAATCAGTTTCTGGATGGCTCCAGTTGGTTGAGTGTCCAACTTCAGCTTAGGTCATGACCTTGTTGTTTGTCATTTCAAGCCTCCCCTCCCCCCCCGGCCTTGGGCTCTGTGCTGACAGCTCAGAAGATGGAGCCTGCTTCAGATTCTGGGTCTCCCTCTCTATCTGATCTTCCTCCACTCATGCTCTTTTAATCTCTCTCTCTCTCTCTCTTTCTCTCCTTCAAAAATAAATCAACATTTAAGAAAATAAAATTAGAAAGTTAATCAAAGTATTCACCATATTAGCACAATACAAGAGAAAAACCACCAACAGATACAGAAAAGCTTTTGACAAAATCCAACACTTAATTCATGATAAAAAAAATGTTCCACAAACCAGGAGTAAGGGGGAACTTCTTCAATCTAATAAAGGGCAACAACAAAAACATCCAGCTAGCTAGCGGTGCCTGGGTGACTCATTCAATTAGGCATTGACTCTTGGTTTCAGCTCAGGTCAAGATCTCTCAGTCTGTGGGATCAAACCCCACTTCAGGTTCTGTGATGACAGCATGGAGCCTGCTTGGGATTCTCTCTCCCCGCCCCGCTCTGTCCCTCCCCTGCTCATGCTTTCTCTCTCTCTCTCAAAATAAATAAACAAACTTAAAAAAATCCACCTAATATACTTAATCCTGAAACATTGAACATTTAGATCACTAGCAAGGCAAGAATATTCACACACAGAATATTACTCCACAATAAAAATAAATGAATTACTGATATATGCAACAACACGAATGAATCACAGAAATATTACACTGACTGAAAGAAGCCAGACACAAAAAAGTACATTCTGTACACTATATAAAGTCTAAAACAGGCAAAATGAACCATTGGTGATGGAAATCAGAGGGTAGAGACTGATGGAAAGTAGGGACAAGAGAATAGCTTGAGGAAATGGAGAAGTTCTATATCCTGATTGTATGATGACTACACAGATATATTCAGTTATTGAAAATCACTGAGTTGTACCCTTAAGATCTATGAATGTAAGTTGTACCTCGTTAAAAAAAAAGAGCTAATCATACCTAAAATATCTAAACCTTGAAAAACATTAGCTTGGGAAGAAAATTGTTTCTGATTATACTTTACTAAAAAAAGCTACAAAATGTGATTCACAGTAGAAAAAGACCACTTTTAGATTTAAGACATAACTTAAATGTGAAAAGGAAATATGGGACCCTCTAATGGAATAATAGCCACTTTTAAGTGGGTGATGAACTATGTACTGGGTGTGCAAGCACTATCGTCTGCCCCATTTTATGGTTGAGGAAACTAACACAGAGAGGCTAACTTCTTCAAGGCCACATGGCTAGCAAGTGGTAGGGCTGGGGTTTGAACTCAGAATGTCTCACCGAACAGCCTTCCCACTATCTTGTGACCCCCTGGGCTTGTAAGCAACTTGACACTTTACTCAGTTTTGGCTTCCAGCTCCAGGATACAGGCTGATCCAGGACAACTGTCCCCAGTTATAGATGACTTGAAGACTCCGTGAAGCGGACTAGCCAACTCCAAGCATGGATACAGGCCACGACGTCCCTGAAGTTCGTCCTCAGGACATTCTCCTTCCCCTTTAGATGGTCCACCGCCCGCCCCACTCTGCATCCTCTCAGAAACCCAGGACCCCTCTCCCAGCTCTTCCTTCAGTGGGCTGCCCCCGCTAAGGAGAGATGCTTTTCATTTTCCCCTTTACCTGTCAGAGCCTCCCTGTCCTGTGTCCTGCTCCTTCAGGGCTCCGTTCTCCGCTCACGCTGTCGTCTCTGCCTGGATGGCCGTCTCTCCTCCCATCTCTCCAGAGTCAATGCCCAAACCTCTACAATGTCTTCCTTGATCTGCTAAGTGGAGCTCATTTCTCCTTTACCTGCACGTTCACTTTATTCATACTTTTTACATGTCGATGATTACATTTTGCCTTGTATAGTAAGCTTGGCCTTGTAGTAGCTTTCTGGGTTGTAATAAACTTCTTCAGTCAGCGTCCCAATACAAAACATCTTTGTAGATACCCACCCTCTCCTCCAGGGCCGAATGGCCGCCCCGACAGGCAGGAGCAGAAGACCCCCTTGCATGTGGGAGTGAATAAATGCACCCCAGCTAACAACCTAGTCTTACATACCTGCCTCTCCTCAAGGTCTGGCTCTAGCAAGGTCAACTGTCTGGAAGAGGGAGCTGTTTGGTGCCAGTGAGGCATTTGGTACCTTTAGGCGGCATCACGTGAAAGCCATAGCACTCCATACTGCAAATGAGACAAGAATTGAGCTCATCTTCATCTCGGTGTAGTGCAGGAGGGATATTTTCAATGGCAAACGACATATCAGATACTTCTATTAAGCTCTGGACCCTTGAGTCCCTCCATCTGGCCATATCCAATGTCCTGGCACTTATTACAGTTGTGCACACAGAGTCAACTATTCAAACATCATTTATTGACTCAAAGAGGAGTTTATTCCAAACCGACAGCTCTGCTATCCCATGAGCAACTGCCTCCAAAGGAAGGGGGTGCTGTTCAATTTCCCCCACCTGATCGCCTGCTCACATTATCCACAAAGCCTCCCCCTACAAGGAACAAGCTATTTTCTTTCTCTCAAGCCTCATTCTTAATCTTCTCTGTGGCAAGAAAGGTGATTAGATATTGGGATTTTAAATGGTTTTGTCTGAAAGCCATTTAAAGTGGAGCTGAAATGTCAACAGGATTGGTGTTGAATGGAGTAGATATAGTTAAGTGGAAATGAGCTTAAAAGGAGAGACAGGGTTAGTAATCCCCACTGGATAACTTGGAAGGGATGGCAGAGGTCTCTGGCTCTGTCTTAATGAAGGCAAAGAACCACAGGAATGATCCCTGCCGCTGTTTATACAAACTCTCCTAAAAGACGGCATTTCAAAAATGCTTAAGGACATTCTATTTCTGTACAATTTATTTGGTTGTTTTCTCAGACCTCTTTAAAACAAAAAATATCTACAGTTAGAATTTGGCTCATCCTGTTTGACAATATTCACCACATTTAAATCCCCAGAGCCTGAGGCCATGAGGTTTTACTGCATTTTGAAACAGAGCCCTGATGTATAAATTCTGCAATGGCTAATTTCACTGTTTTTTGTGTTGTCTCTAACAAGGCTGTAGGAAATAGGCAAGCAGGGATGGGTTTGAGCCTCTATGGCTTCATGCACCGTGTTGGACAGTCTCCCCCAACCCCCCCAATCCCCCTCCCTCTGCTCTGGCTGGGCTGCTTGGCTTTCTCTCCGGGAGACCCTTGAATATAGCCATGTACAAGCTCATTACGATCTTCTAGGATGAAGAGGCCTTTGATTATTCAGAGAGGCAGGGCCTTGGCGAAGCCCCAGTACACACATATGCTCACCTGATTCTCAGTTCATGTTGTGTGTTACCTGTGGGGGAAATTGTAAGAAGCTCAGACACCATCTCTCACGTTTCCCTGTCCTCCCTGGGCTGCCTTGGGGTTCGTTGTTGAGATTTTTCTTTTTTTGTTTTTTCTGTTTTGTTTTGTCCCTGGTTGGTGCTAAAGAGTCTTTGTTTCCCATCTGTCTACTTCACATCTATTTTCTGTATATAGCTTCTGCTTTAGAGCTTCTTCCTCATTATCTCACACGCAACCCCTCCTCAATATGCCCATCCTCCAAACACACACACACACACACACACACACACACACACACACACACACACACGCTCTTCCTCAGACCATCCACCTGCCTCTGACATCCAACCTCTGGCCTCCCTCTTGTCAGGGAGTAGCTACATACTTGCTCCTAAGTTCTAAAAACCAGGCAGGCCCTGGGAGATCTCTGTGCCAACCCTCTTGTCCTGGAAGTGAGTTGGCCAAGGCCAAGGGAGAGAAGTGGTTCCCAGGGTACTGAGCCCCAGCACAGTGCAGGGTCAGAGGGGGCTCACTCCAGTAACCCCTGACCTGGCACTGGCCATTCTGGGTCACTGCATGCACCCCTACTATCCCCTCTCCATTGCTAAGTCCTCTCCTGATTCCCCAGCTCACCCTTCAGGGAACGCCAGAACCAAGTCTCAGAGTGGGGGACTGAATTCAACCTTGAGACAGGCCTTCAATGATATGGACCACTGGTTTAGGTTGGCGGGGATTTAAAAGCATTTTTGGAGAGGCACCTGTGTGGCTCAGTCAGTAAAGGGTGTGACCTCAGCTCAGGTCATGATCTCGCAGTTTGTGAGTTCAAGCCCTGCGTCGGGCTCTGTGCTGACAGCTCAGAGCCTGGAGCCTGCTTTGGATTCTGTGTCACCCTCTCTCTCTGTTCCTCCCCCACTCACTCTCTCTCTCTCTCTCTCTCTCTCTCTCTCTCAAAAATAAAGATTAACAATTTTTAAATAAAATAAAAGCATTTTTCTTTCAATTTCAAAAGTAAAGCATGGTCATGGAAAAAGTTTCAAACTTTAAGTGTATATGGTAGAAGGTCAAAGTAAGCTGCTTTGAATCTCTTCTTCCTCCCCTTAGCCGGAGGTGACCATTTCTAATGGTCTAAGATCTCTGTCTATTCACAGATAAAATCATTTGGTTTGGTTTTTCCGGGGGGCGGGGGGAGTTGTGTACAGGATCCTATTATTACACATGCTACCTTCCCCCCAACTTTGGTGTGCATTTGACAGATGATAATCATTTCTCTCTTTTTTAAAAATATTTATTTTTGAGAGAGAGAGAGACAGATCATGAGCAGAGGAGGGGCAGAGAGAGAGGGACACACAGAATCCGAAACAGGCTCCAGGCTCTGAGCTGTCAGCACAGAGCCTGATGTGAGGCTTGAACACACAAACTGTGAGATCATGACCTGAGCTGAAGTTGTACACTCAACCGACTGAGCCACCCAGGCGCCCGATAATCATTTCTTCTTAACACACCCTCTCTCTGAGTTTCTCCTCATAGAAATTACAAATCCTTCCCACTTGCTTCCACCCCACACACCCCAAACACCAACCCCCCCAACAATATTTACTCTTCCTTCTCTGTACCACTTTTCTATCTCACACAAAATTGTACCTTGCAGTATGAATTACGCGGTACTGAGCTGGCAACCTCTTCCAGCTCCTACTAGACCAGCAGCTCCCTGAGGGAAGGATCCTATGATTTTTATCCATTCCTTTATCCTGAGCTTCCCGGGGTTGGGGGGAGGGTAGCCTGGGACATTGTAGACTCCTGTGAATATTTCTCAAAGCAAACTGAGCTGGCCATAAATCACACACATTGCCCCCCCCAAGCCCCCAATCAGCCCTCCTCTTCCGGTTGTGGTCTTTCCGGCCATAGGGCCAGTTCTGACTGGATGGAGTAGAAGGGCTGGCAGCTTTGCTTCTGCCCTGGCAGATGGTGTAGGGATGTGAGGTGCTGGGGTCTGGGAAAATGCGTGTCTATATCAGGCTCGTGAGCCCCTGTGCTGGTGGGGAAAGGATGGGGCAGCATGTGGGAGAAACCCACCAGGCCTTCCCCTCCAAGGCCTCCAGGAACATGAATGAGAGCTGGGGAAGGGGAAGGCCCCTGGCTTTTGGGGGAAGAAGGTGTGAGATGTGGCTGGTTGTGGGGGGCCTGGCTTGGGCAGCAGCTCCTGGGCCTGGCTGAGGACATGGTCGCAAAGGGGGCTGCCGGTGGGCAGGGAGACCACTGCCTGGGGGCCAGGCTTCTGCTCAGGGCAGCTGCAGGCCAGGGAAAGCCAGCAGAGCTGAAGAGACAGCAAAGGGCCAAGAAAGCCACTGGGAGAGCAGCGAGGTGGAGAAAAGAGTCCGGGGGTCCCCCTCTCACGTCTACCTCTGACCAGCCCAGTGTCTTTTTACTTTAGTGTCACCACTTGTAAAATGGAGCTAATGGCATTTAGGCCTGTGTCACAGGGCTTCCGATATGGTCAGATGAGGCGACACAAGACCTTGCCACACTCTGAAAAGCGCAGCACAAGACTTGGGGCCCCTCATTGGTGACCAGTGCTATGTGAATCCAAATGCTGTGGTGGTGACTGCCAGGTGGGGACGTCTCATCCCAAGCTTGCTGTCCTCTTTCCCCACCCAGGGCAAGCCTTCTACTCCCGGGTGCTGGAGAACTGCGAAGATGTGGCTGACTTCGATGAGGTAGGACGCCCTGGGGGCAGCTCAAGCCCCAACCAGAGGAGCCCACTGGCCCCAAATGTCCTTCCACTCAGATCCTTCTCTGGGACTTCTGCATGGGAGGGCCCCATGCAGAATGACGGACCCAGAGAAGGGCAGTGTAGGCCCAGCCCACGGCCTGCTGCCCCCTGGGGGACTTTTGCTCTCCAGAGAAAGGGTCCTCAGGCCCTGTAGGCCTCAAACTAAAAGTGAGCCGCTGGCTGAGGGTCCAGCAGGGCTAGAAGAAGGGCTTCCCTTCTCATTCCCTGGGCACACGGAGGACTCAGGCCAACCCCACCTGGCCTTCCAACCAAGCCAGTCTCATATGGACATTACCCCTGCCTCCCTAAGACCTATCGGGGTATCTCTCCCACTGAGTCTCCCCAAAAAGCTATTTTTCTTTTGAACCTCAGGCTTAGAGAGTTGAGTAAATCATGTGCCCCTGCTTATAGCACATTATCTCAGTGTTTCTACAGCCGTGCTCTGGTTTTGATGTATGTTTGCATCTATCGTGTATGTGTCATTCTCTCTTATCCCCATATTCCTTCCCTCCATCTACAGCCATACTGACGTGTTTGATGGGCATCTTTTGGTGTCCTGTGTGTTCTGACAAAATTTTTGAGTACCTAATTTTGTTTACTTAAATGGCATTGTGTTATATATTTTATTTCACTGTGTGAGATTTTTGAGTTCCATCCATATTGCTACACGAATCTCTTGCTTCTACTTCCTGCACAGTATCTATGAGCCCATCCAACACATATTAGGGTGTTCATCCAGCTGGGTTTGTGTAGGACCCAGGGTGTTCCCGGGACACAGACCCTGAGTGATAACATGGGGGAAATCCTGGTCCAACTAGGATGAGCTAGTCATCCTGCACATCCTTTACCTGCTTACTCCTCTAGAGAGGAGCCCCCAGCTTGCCTCTACCCAGCCTCTACTCCACCATCAGCAGTGCAATGAATATCCTTATGCCTGTCCTCTCTGGACTTGTGTGAATATTTCTCTGGGATATACAGCTCACATTACTCTGGAATTGCTAGATTAAACAGGTTTTGCATACCCTTCATCTTACCCAGCACTGCCAGGGTCTACACTTCTTCCAGCAGTGCATAAGGATCCCTGATTTCCCACATCCTCATCTATACCTAGTGTTATTCCACTTTCTGATCTTCACCAGTCCAACAGGGGTGCCTCACTATTGTTTTAATAATACATTTAAAGTTTCCTCTTTTCTAAATTGCCTGTTCATAGTCGTTGCCCTTTTTCCCTGTTGGTATAGCTGTCTTTTCTTTTTTATTGATTTGCAGTGGTTCTTTGTAGGTCCAAGATATCAACCCCTTGTTGGATTTAGAGACTAAACCTTTCTCTCAGCCTGCCATCTATTAACTTTACTCCCTCATTGACTAGATGTCCTTAATCCTGGTGTGTTTTCAAGTTTTGTGGGAGGTGTCTTTCCACTCTTCTAGGTTACAGATATATTTCCCTACATTTTCTGATTTTATAATTATATCTTTTACCTTGTATGTGGTTTTAGAGAGGGATCATTTTATTTTTCTCCATTTAAGAAGCCACTTTTCATAACATCAGATTGCTAAACAATCAATTGTATTCTCCCCATTTATTGTATGTTAAGGTCTATGTCTCAGCCTACTATTCTATCTTTTTAATCTGTTCGTCTGTTTTTGAACTTTCTCACATTGTGTTCATTAATACGGCATTTTTGTATGTCTTAGTATCTAATGAGGCAAGTTCCCTTCTCAAGGTTGAACTATTTGCGGACCTTTTTTCTTCCAGATAATTTTAAAGCAAGTTTATGAAGTCCTTCCAAAAACCAACTGGAATTTTGATTAAGTTTACAAATTAACTTAGGAAGATACTGATTTTTTATAATATTAAATCATCTATTCAAATTGCTCACCATGCTTTAGTAGCATTTTTAACTTTTCTGCATAGAAGTCATATAATCTTGATTATTTTCTAAATGCTTTCTGGTTTTATTGTTATCATGAATGGTGTCTTACTTTTACTACATTTTTTAGTTGATTATTGCTGGCCTAGAGAATGCTCTCCCCTCCTTTAGAAGTCCCATTTTATCTGGCAAACTTGCTGAGGTCTCTTACTCATTCTTATAGTTGGATCTATTTCATAGGTACATGATCATGTTATTTTCAAAAAGAGGTTTATCTCTTCCCTTCAGTCCTATCCCCTTACTTCTTTATCTTTCTATAGAGCATTGGCCACAATCTCTAGTTCTTTTTTTTTCCCTCACAATCCCTAGTTCTATGTTAGACAGTAGTGATGATTGGTGGGCATCCTTTCTGGGTCCGCAATATTAAAAGGAATAAGTACGTCTAAAATTTTGTCATCGTATATAATTGCTGTAATAGGATCTTACTATCTGACCGTGTCTAACTAGTTTGCTAAGAATTTTTATTATAAAACATTGCTGAACTTCATCGAAAGTGTCTTCTTCTACTACTACTGAGATGGTTGTAACTTTGCTTCTTTAGTGACTTTCATAATGTATCACTTTTAATACACTGTTAGATTCAACTAGCAAATGTTTTTATGCAGAATTTTTGCAGCTATGTTTGTAAATTTTTCTTCATTCAATAAGGCATAAAATGTTCTGGAACAACATGCATAAAATAAAGATTTGCTCTTCCTTGACTTTTTGAAAGAATGGTGGCATCTCAGTCTGGATGGCTTGGGGAGGGGACTCTTTGGCCCCCTTTTCAATTTCACTATGTCTTCTTGTGCCAGTTTTGGATTTCTATATTTTTCTAGACATTTTTACATTTCGTCTAGGTTTTCAAATTTATTAGCACCTATTTGGTGGTAAAGTTTTAAAGCTGTTTTAAAATCTTTTTTGTGCTTATGGTTATTTCCCATTTTGTATTCCATACTGAATTTATTTATATCTTTGTTCTGTGTTTCTTGACCTTGCTAAAGGTCTGTTTATCTTATTAATCTTTGCTAGGAACCAGGTTTTGGCTTCATTAATCTCTCCATGTTGTTCTCCATTTCATTGACTTCTGTCCTCTTAAATTATTTCTCTTCTCCTAGTTTATTTTATTTTCTTCTGTGTTTGTTTTTGTAACTTCCTGAGCTGGGTGCTAAGGCTGTTATGCTTAACTCTTCTTATTTCTTGATAAGTGTGTCTAAAGATATAAATTTTGCTCTATATACAGTTTTTTAAGTTTATTTATTTTGAGAGGAAGAGAGAGAGCATGAGTGGGGAGGGATGGAAAGACAGGGAGAAAGAGAATCCCTAGCGGGCCCTGCGATGTCAGTGCAGACAGAGCCTGAAGCAGGGCTCGATCTTACAAACTGCGAGATCATTATCTGAGCTGAAATCAAGAGTCAGACATTCATCCGACTGAACCACCAGGCACCCCTATACAAGTTTTAACCACATCCTACAAAATTTTGTGTGTAGTATTTTCATTATCTTCAGCTTTAAACATTTTTTATATTCCTTTATGATTTTCTTTTAAATCGAAGAGTTAAATAAAAATATGTTATTTAGTCTCCAAATAGATATGATATTTTAGCTCTTTTTTTTAAAATTTCCACTATTATTTCATTATGATCGAAGCAGTCTGTATGATATTGATCCTTTTGAGTTTATGGAGACCTCAATGATGGCCTCTATTCACGGTCATAAATGCTCCTCTATCTAAAAAGAATGTGTTTAGTGTAGGGCTCTCTAGCGAGCGCAATGTAACTTTAAGCTTAAATAATGTAAGTTCAGTCTTCGTAGTTACACTATTCAATTCTTCACATTTTCTGCTTCATTTTTCTCTGCTTGATCTCTCAGTTTCAAAAATGATTGCAAAGAAATCTACTTCTACAATCGTTGATTTGTATGTTTCTTCCTGTAGCTGTCAGTTGGTCCTGGGTGAGCTTTGAAACTGTATTACTAGGAAGCTCTACATGTTCATGATGGCTATGCCTACTTGCCTGTTTTTTCTTTTACTGGTATTTAATATCCTTCTCTGTCTCTTATAGTGTTTTTTTGCATTACTTTCTATTTTATCCAATGTTAATATTATGTTAATAGAATTAACATAAAATAAAATTAACATTGCTAATTATGTTAACATTATACAATATTAACAGTGTTAACAAAATTAACAATGTTAATTTTATCCAATGTCAGCTAATTTTGGCTCATTTGCCTGGTATATCTTTTTCAGTTCTTTTATTTTCTTGGTATATCTTTGTTAGTGTTTCCAATTTCAATATTTTGATGCTTTTAAATTCAAGTGTGTCTTTTTAGGGCATGCATTATTAGATTAATTTTTCTTACCCAATATGAGAATCCCTGTGCTTTGATTAGTTTTATTCATTTATAGCTATTGTAATTGCTGTTTTTATTTCTACCACCATTTTATTTTATATTTTCCATTTCCTGAACTTTTTGCTGGTGTATTTTGTTTCCTCCTTGTCAGCTTTCCCTTGGACAGGTTGGGTTTTCTTTTGTTAGGTGAAAAGTTATACATTCTATTTTTGTTTCCCAGGCAGTCACCATTTTTAGTCATGTTTATGTGTCCCTGTTGATGGCTGGAAAGCAAATCAGTGATTATAGCTCCCCCTCTCATGACAAGTATTGTAATTGTCTCCTATGTCTCTTTGATTTCCCTTCCTCAGCCCAGCCAGTCTAGATTATACATTTTTAAGAGAGAGTAAGAGAGAGTGCAAGTGAGGGAGAGTGGCAGAGGGCGGGAGGGAGAGAGAGAGAGAGAGAGAGAGAGAGAGAGAGAGAGAGAGAGAGAGAATATCAAGCAGGCTCCATGCTCAGTGTGGAGCCCAACCCAGGGCACGATCCCACAACCCTGCCATCGAGACCTCAGCCAGAATTAAGAGTCAGAAGCTCAGGGCACCTGGGTGGCTCAGTCGATTAAACAACAGACTCTGGCTCAGGTCATGATCTCACGGTTTGTGAGTTCAAGCCCCACATCGGGCTCTGTGCAGACAGCTCAGAGCCAGGAACCTGCTTCAGATTCTGTGACTCTATCCCCTGCTCATTCTCTCTCTCTCTCTCCCTCTCTCCCCACCCCTCAAAAGTAAATATTAAAAAAAGTCAGAAGCTCAACTGCCTGAACCACCCAGGTGCCCCTAAATTATACAATTTTCATTCTAGGTTCTTATGAATGTGTGTTCTCCGTTTCTTTTTCTTTCTTTCTTTTTTTTTTTTTGGTCCAAACGTGCTTTTTCTTTCTGAGGACAGTGGTAGTCTTTACCAAGATATCTGCTCACTTTTACTTCTCCTATCTCCTGAAGCATCTCTTGGCATTGTTTTTCTTCGTATTTGAGTACTTCCTCTAAAAGCGGTCTCAAGTTGGGTCTTTGTGCAGGAAACCTTCTAAAGCTTTGTAAATCTGAGAGCAGTTTCTTATTTCCTCAAATTTCAGTGAGACTTTCCCTAGATATAAAAGTCGAGGTTCAAAAATCTTTCCGTTACAACTTGAAAAGCATCAGTGTCTGTTGCTGTTGAGCAGTCTGATGGCCATCTGGTTCTTGCACCTTTATGCGGGATCTTTTCTTTCTCTCTGGAAAAGAAAGTATAATTCTTCTATCCTGGTATTCTCAAATTGTATTATAATGTGTCTAACTGCAGGGTTTCTTATCTTCCCTGTTTTGTGCTGTTTTGTGAGCTCTTTTCAAATCCAAGGCTTTTCATCTTTCATTTATTATAGAAAATTCTATCCCCATTATTCTTTTTTCAAATATGCCTTCCATTCAGTTTTTATATTGTTCTCTCCTCTGCAACTCCTATTATCCGATGCCGCTAGTCCTACCTCTAGCTGCTATTTCTTGGCTTTTACATTTTTTTCATCTGTCCGTCCTTTCCTGCTGTTTTCTGAGGGAGTTCTTCAAAATGATCTTCCAGTTTACTAACTTATTCATTTTTCCTTATGATCCCTTGTTGTCATTTTGTATTGCTAATCTATGCCATTAGAGTCCATTTGTTCTAACAATCCTGCGTTGTATGACGTTGGTATATACTGTTCAGTGCGTTGTCTTGGCTTTTTTATAGGAGGTGTCTTTCCAAGTGTCTGTTTCCTTTGCCCTGTTCACGTGCTCCTGGTATCGGCCACTCTATCTGGTGACCAGTATTGGAGAAGCATCAAAGGCCAGCTGGCTCAAGCCCTAAGGATTGAAGGGCAGGCATGAGTACCCGGGGGTCCAGGTCTCCCACAGAAACAGGCAGGGTCTCATCTCTAAGCCTTTAAGGAGAAACATGGCTTTTTTAAGTTTATATATTTATTTCGAGAGAGACTGAGACAGTGTGAGTGGGGGAGGGGCAGAGAGAGAGGGAGACAAAGAATCCCAAGCCGGCTTTGCATTATCAGCACTGAGCCCACTTGGGGTATGAACCACGAAACTGCAAGATCATGACCTGAACCAAAACCAAGCGTCTGACATCTAACCGACTGAGTCACCGAGGCACCTCTACACCAATTTTCATCAATCCTCATCCCAGTAGGCTCTTGTCATGATTTTATGAGTAAAGGAGCAGGTAGCGATCACCCCAAGGTAATGGCAGGGATTGGTCAGAGCAGAACTCGGGAAGATTTTCTCCCACCTGTTGTCCCGCTGCTGAATCTGCCCCCAGGCCTCCTCTGTGGGGCAGCCTCTGTCCCCCCACGCCACCCCACCCCCACAGATCCACAGATCTGCTCAAAAAGGCTTTGGTCTCACGTTCTCACAGTTGTTTGTCTGTTTATTACTTCCTAGACTCCGTATTTCCCTTTGGCTTCTCTTGTTTCTCCAGGCTTGATTTGGGGGTGAGAACCAGTAAGTCTTAAGTTTCCATCCTGACCTGGACAAAACGCTCTGCTATGACCCCAGAAGAGCTTACCCCTTCTTTTCTGGGCTTTGCTTCTCACGTTTGGCTCAACTGTGCTGGGAAGGGCCTTGTGGCAGACTCTTCCCGCTGACGCTGGCATTTAGCTGAGAAGCCACCAGGCTGAGGGGCCACCCAGAGCCCCTGTCTCCTCCTCACATTGGGCATATGGAGGCCCAGAGCCACAGGCCCAGGGAAGCAGGGCCTCGACCTTCTCTCCTGAGCTCAAAAGCAAACGTTGGCCATCACAGCCTGCAGGCTGTGGCCTCCACAGGGAGATTCTGTGCTGGACATCTCCCCTCCTGGCTGTGTGACTTTCAGCCTCAGGTTCTGAGCCTCTGTTACCCATCTGTCAAATGGGGCTGATGATGGGTATGAGGTTTCTTGGTCAAATGATGGGCAGAATGAGGGATGATGGTGAAGGTGGACCCATTACTGCATTTTGAGCCAGCAGCTTGGGGCTTGCCCCCTGTGCCACCATGCTCCCTTCCCCTCCCCAGTTCATCAGGGGCTGCTTGAGCCAAGACACAGGCAGCCTGGCTCAGTCCCTGGGAGGGAACTCAGTCCTCTGGCTCTGTCCCAACTCCCTGGGCCTCTGCCCCTGGCCGCCCAGGCGGAGCATCTGACTGCCTCCTCATTAAGTCTCCCAGGGAACTTGTCCTCCCAGGTCTCAGCCACTGAGCACAACCTGATGCCCTTTCCAAGGGCGCTCCCACCCCTTTCCATTAACTGCTGCACCCAGGACATCTGAGACCCAGGTATACATGACATTCAGAGTTAATCACCGTGTCCTTCATCTTCCCGATGCTGCCCAACATGGGGCAAGTGGAGGGTCCACTCCTGCTGGCCCCAGTGCGAGCATGGCATCCCATTCTGAGTGCCTCCTGTGTGACAGGCTAGGACACCCCAGAGGAGGAAGCAGGCTCTGCAACACATGAGAATCCAAGTAGGAACATGGGCCACAGGCGAGCCCCTAGTTCCACAGCGAGAGAGTGGGAAAGGGTCAGAAGTCAGGGAATAATGAGCAAAAGCATGTGGCCAGAGTCAGAGAGTGGCCCCAAGCTGGAAAGAAGTCATGCTACCCTGGGGAATGTTCCACCCACTCACCAGCTGACTGGGAAGCTTCTGGTTGTCACAGTGGGGAACCCACCGGCGCTTTGTGGAAGTGGGGCAAAGGGTGCTAAGTGACGTGCAAGGCTCAGACCCTCTCACACTGCAGGACCTAGGAGTCACTTCCCCGGGGAAGCCCCATCTGATGTCGCTTCCTGGACAATCCTCTTTGGTCTTGTCTCCTATCCAGGGAGGCCTGGGGGTCTGGGTCAGCTCGGCCCCCAAGGAGAGCCCGGAAGGGCACCCGTATTACACCCGTCTCCCCAGACTGGGGTGGACAAGTCATAAACTCTCTTGCTGGTTCCCAAAAGAACCAGGCTGTCTATGGTTCCAAAACAAGCTTGGAAAAGAACCCCATCTACCCCTTTGCAAAACTTCTGAAGGCCTCCTGGCCTTTCCTAAAGGCTCTTTTCTCACATGTGCTTACTGCACCCAAGGCCTCCAGGAACCAGCTCGCTGAGGTACAAAGCACATTGGCCCGGGAGTCGTGACAGTCCTCACGGAGGTATTTGCCAATTCTGTGGCCTTGGGCTGGGCACTCAACCTCTCTGGGCCTCAGATTCCCCTTCTGTAAAATGGGATATGCTCCTTGCTCTATCTTGTAGAACAGTCACGTGGCTGAGAATGAAATAAAAGACAAGATAGCAAATGTCTCTCCCTCCTGTGCTCAGACAGGGGGTGAGAAGTGCTGGGGGGGGCGCTGGGCTGGGGAACCTGAGTGGGGAGGAGGTGGCCATGGAAGAAAGACAATGCTCCGGACAACAATGGTGGAAACAGAACCTGGACATGGTGTCTCCTTTCCCCGAGACTGGAACCTGAGATCCTACATTTAACCTATAGCTCTGGAGGAGGGAGGGGTGGAGGAGGAGAGAGAGAGACAGAGAGAGAAAGAGAAAGAGAAAGAGAAAGAGAAAGAGAAAGAGAAAGAGAAAGAGAAAGAGAGAAAGAGGATGAGCCTTCGTGCCAGGCCAGCCGCTAGCAGAGGTCCCTGCCCTGGAGGATCGGGAGTGGTCACCTGAGCCCACCCCAAGCCTGGGTCTAAGCCAGAGCCTAGGTGGACCAGGCTCCATAGGCGAGGCCAGAAAACAGCAGTACTTGTGGGAATGATAAGAGAAGCTGCCACTTCCTGAGCAGCAGGATGGCCTGAGATCTTGACACAAATATCACAAGTCATTGGGTTGGGTCTTTCCAGGTAATAAGTTGCCACCTAAGGATTTAAACCCAAGTGTGTGTGACTCCAGAGCCTATAGTCACTTGCAAAGTGAATGAGGCTCAGTCCTACTTTCAAGAGGCTCAGTCCAGTGGGGAGATGGACCCAGTGTAGACAAAGACCTCAGGTCTTCTGAACCCAGGGAGAGGTCATCAGCCTGGGGTGGGGGGCAGAGGCTGGTGTCACCTGCCCACTTTGCTTGTCCCTGGAAGTCACGGGGCTGTGAGCTCCATGGGGCTGGGAATGCATCTGTCTGGTTCATCAGTGGCCTGGTACCCAGCACAGGGCACAGGGAATATTGTCAAGTAAAAGAATGAACACAAGAATGAACCCAGCTTGAGTCTTGGGTCTTTAGAGTCCCAAACAATCTTTTCCCTAAAGCTTTGCAACACACCCCAATTCTGTCCCCCTCCACTCTGGAGGACTGTCCCTTTAAGTTCATTGTCTTGCTGACTGAGGATGTTTCCAGACCTAGTCTGTGATGGAAGCTGAGGACAATCCAGGTCATTCTCCAGCCTGCATCAGGGAAACCTTTCCATGGCTCCGAGATCTCCAGGGCTGATAGGATGCAGAACTTTGCCACCCTGGCCAGCCCCTGCCAGGTCAGGCCCAAGCCTGGAGCTGCTCAACCAGGTCACAGCTCCTCATTCCCTGGGATCCTGAGACTCCTGATCAGTCCTCCTTTGTTCCTTCTGCCCCCAACACTTGCCACCTTACTTTTGTCAGTGTTCCTATCATGGGCGGCAATTTCAGGCCTGCGCGTATCTCCAGAACTATTCAGAAGCTCCCACAGAACTAGGAAACATGCTTGCATCCCGTACTGCCCACAGCAACAGATATAAAGCCTTGCACAAGGAGGTGCTCGGCAAACCCAGGAAGTGCTCGGCAAACCCAGAAGGTGCTCAGAAAACATTTGCATGAGGCTTACTGGCTCGTGACGTCTTGAGTGGCAGCATTTGGCTTAGCTATGACCTGAGTCCCCCACTGTGTTTGGACACTGACAGGGGGTGGAATCTTAAATGCTAGTGATTCCATTGGCCCAGTCTCCGGGCCACCAATGTCCAGGGCACCTCCAGAAACAGAAGGCACAACTTTCAGCTATTTTGGCCACAGAAAGAAAATCATGCTAGTGCTCCTCTCAGGCTAGGGAGAGGCCCTTTCTTCTCAGAAGCCTCCTGCAGTTCCTAGAGGGTCATGCCCAAGAATTCCAGGCTATGCCTCGCCTCCTGGAATGAACAATACAAGAAGAACGAGAATCACGATAATGAGCCGCCGTGTTGGTGGCACTCTTACCCCAGGCCAGGCTCTGTGCAGCGCTGCATCACCAGCCTCACAGTCACCCCCAAAGAAGCAGGACTGTGACCACCACCCTCACTTTACAGAGGAGCAAGCTGAGGACTGGAGAGGTGAACTAACCCACCCACACTCACACCCCAGCCGTGAGCAGTGCTGCAGCCCAGGCAGCCATTTGAGGTCCGTTTGTTAAGTGCCTACTGTATGCTGGGCCCTGTGACAGATGTAAGGAAACCTCCGTGAACAAGATGAAAGTGGCCTTTCCACTCTGCTCATGCTCTGAACTGTTCAGAGCGCAGGAGTCAAGCTACCCCTGGAGTTCTTGGGGCAACAGGAGGAGAGGGAGCAAAGCATCAGTGTGTGGAGGGCAAGGAGCCCAGCTCCACCGCTGCGGTAAGGCCTCCCTGACATGAGTCTGACTCCCAGAGAGATGGCATGAGGGAGTGTCACAGCTAGCTATAGCTGTAGAACAAACCAGCCCCAAACCCAGCACTGAAATTATCCGCATTGTAACATTTCTCATGATTCTCTGAATTGGCTGGGCTCAGCTGGGCAGTTCTTCTGCATCCGGCTGGGAGCACCATTGTGATGACTGTTGTCTGGAGCACCTTGGGCCTCCTTGTGGCCTCACATTCTCCAGGGCCTCTCTCTACATGGTCTCCCCAGCAGGGTAGCCTGGACTCCTTTACTGGTAACTGACTTCTGCGAGGGTCTGACTATAATCTCAACTACTAAGCTACATTGCCACTTACTTTGGGCAAATCCTGTCTGAGCCTCAGTTCCCTCATCTGCAAAGTGGGGACTAAACTATGTACTGTGTGTGAAGTGTGTAGCCGATGCCTAGCACCTGGTCAGCACTAATGTTTTTGCTCCTGTCAATCTAAAAGGATTGTCAGAGCCACAGACCCCCTCAGCGAATCTCCCTGGCTTCCGAAGAGGGTGTGGTGTGGTGGGACAAGGCCTGAGCTAAGTATCAGGAGACTTAGTTCAAATCCGGCCACCAACCAGTTACGTGCCGACGACACGGTTCACACCTTCCACTTCCCCGTGTGTAAAAAAATCACATCATGGCCATGTTGCTGTGAGCCTCAATTATTAGTGAGAAGTGCTCTGAGAAGTATCTAGTTCTACCCAGATGTGCTCTCCGGGTTCTGAGGGAGAGTGCACAGGTCAGGGAGCTCCTGAGCCCCCAGACCTCCCGCTGTGGTCTCGCTGTATTCCCCACACACTTCAGTGCAGGACCCCTCGACTGAAAAGGAAGTAACGGGAAAAATGAGGAGACGATGAGAAACACATCTTTTCTGGTAAAAGAAAGGGGAAACCCACAGGCCAAGGCCGAGAGGTGGTCAGAAAGGGATGGAGGGAGGGGGGAGGGAGAGGCTGTGGCGGGTCAGGGAGGGGTGAGGGTCAGCCCAGACAGGTAGATAGTCCCCACAGAGAAAAACAAAATGAGACAAAATAAGTCACGCCTCCAGTCTGCAGTGTTGTGTTGCTTACAAATTCCACCTGGGGGTCTCATTTGGTTCTTTCAACGGCCCCGTGAGGTAGGTACTGTCCCCTCATGTTATGGATGAGGGAACAAGGGAACAGGGGAACAGAGGCAGAGACAGAACCAGGTGGCCTGCAGTCACAGAGCTAAGTGGTGGCTGAACCAGGACTATACCTGTTGTTTGTCAGAAGGACTAAGAGAAGTGACAGAGGGCATGTCCTTCCGAACTCAGTGGAAGGGGACCTTGTGTGTCCTGCTCACTGCTGTTCCCAGGGCTCCGTGGGTACTTGCTGGTGAAGGAAGGTGGCTGGAAGTGTCGCATGGGTCACAGCCAGGGAGACTTTGAGTCATAGGAAGGGGAATGTATACCTATTTGGGGAAGCAGTGGAGAAGCCATTGAAAAATTTTAACAAAACTAAAAACAGGCGCCTGGGTGGCTCAGTTGGTTAAGCGTCTGACTTCAGCTCAGGTCACGATCTCATTGTTCGTGGGTTTGAGCCCCGCGTCAGGCTCTGTGCTGACAGTTAGCTCAGAGCCTGGAGCCTGTCTTCAGATTCTGTGTCTCCCTCTCTCTCTGCCCCTCCCCAGCTCACATTGTCTCTTTCTCTCTCAAAAAATAAATAAAACATAAAAAAAATTTTTTTTAAGTAAAAACAGAGGAAAGAGCCAAGGAAAACTCAAACCCAAACCAAAAACCAGGCCTCTGGTTCTAGAAGAGGCCAAACGGGAGCCACAGTGAGCTCCCTGGAGCCCAGGTCCTTTTCCTTAGCTGGACAGCCCTGCCTGTGCGGCCTTGTGGCAGGTGGGGGAGGGACAGGAAGCCAGTGCCTCCCTTTGGCGGGAGGGTCGTTCCCTTGAGCGGGGTCCTCACACCTGGATTCTCCCGTGAGCACCTGCTAGCACCTACCACCCCAGGCCCGGGCCTCCAGGGGCACAGCGGGATGGTTAGACGCTTCTGGAAGGGATTTCACATGTAGGCGGGACTGAGAACCACTGAGAGAGGGACAGAGGCCGAGAGAAACCGATAATGGAGGTGATGAGGAGAAGAGAGAGGGCAGCCAGCAGGAGAGGAGGACGTGGGAGGTGAGGGGCGGGAAGAGCCTGTGAGCGTGGGTGTCAGGGCGCAGGCCGACGGACCCCCTCGGGACCAGGTCTCTTCCCGCATGACAGCTTCTGGACAGCCCCGGTCCCTGGCGTCACTAGGCGAGTTGTGCCAGGTGGTGGGCACGCAGAGGTCACAAGCAGCTTCCTCGTCTGGGTCCCTTTTCCTGGAGATGACCTTCTGCTGAGCTTTTGTGTTGGCTTCATTAACGTGGCTGCTCGGCCCCCTTCCTGTCATGGTCCCATGTCCACAGTCATATCCTCGTTCTCCTAATCTGTCTCTCCTTCCAAAGCGCAAGCTCCCACCCTCAGCCCCTCAGGTGGAGCAAACACCCCGCTCCCTCCATCCCAAGGAAGCTCAAATCTTGGAGGCTCCCAGGCCTCTCCCTGCAGCACCGAGGCTAATGAGTTGGGCCTGAATTCATGAGCTGCCTTATTTCCCCGCAGCTCAATTAAAAGCAACTTCATTAAGAAAACCACATACTTGGCCCACCTGGAGGCATCCAGGCAGCAGGGGCAGAAGCTGCTTAATGAGGCCCGCGGGCCGGGGCCAGGCTGCCCATTCCACAGCCTCCGAGTCCTCCCCAGGCCCTGCTCAGAACCCTCTCCCTCCCTGCCACCCACCCCTTCTCCTTCCGCTGCCTCTTCCTTCCTCGCCTGCCCACTTCAGCAGCTGAACCCTCCCCGGGACTGAAGAGAGTGACAGGGGACCATTTTCCTGAGACAGGCCCGCCCACCTTGGGCAGTGACCTGTCACGCTGGCCCAGTGCCTCCCAATCCCCCTTGTCCCCAGTCTGGGGGAAGGCAGCTTCAGAATGGCTTGCAGGGTGAACTCTCAGAGCGCCCCCCCCCCCCCCCCCCCCCCCCCCCCCCCCCCCCCCCCCCCCCCCCCCCCCCCCCCCCCCCCCCCCCCCCCCCCCCCCCCCCCCCCCCCCCCCGTCCCCGCCTGCTCAACCACCACCAACCAACAGAGTTCTCTGAACCGTGTTACCCCTGCGGGGCTTGGCTTCTCTGTGTACAGCCCGTTGGCCTGTAGTAAAGCGTAAAGGACTCAGTGCATCTGAAGCATTGAGACCCTGCATAATGAAAAGTGCTCTATAAATGGCAGCCCTGATTAAGATTACTATCGTTAGTATTTACTTCTAGCCTGTCCAGCTGTCTGGCTTTGGTGGGGTAGAAACATGAAACGAATTTAAGTCACCGCCTTCCACCTGTTCTGTCACAATCCCCTAGATAGCATCTCTTCACGGTGTCGTGACCAGACCTCAGAGCTCTCTGGTCATTTCCAGTTATTCAAAAGTCCAGCCCAAAAAGGTTTGCTGTTCCAGCCTCGCATTGTCTTGCTTCTGTCAGACTTGTGGTGGCTCAACGCATGGAGTGGGGACAGGATGCTGGCTCAGGCCCTCTGCCTCCTCTACCCCCTGCAGCCTGGGCTGGGGGACGTGGTCTGATTCTGGGGCACTGCCAAAGACATGGACCCTCCTTGTGGGGTGGTGGCCTCTCTGGAGAGCTGTGACAGCTCACAAGGCAAGGCTGGCCTGTGAGCCCCAGCTGTCTCGCAGAGCACCATGTGGGTGCTTTCCGTGGGGGACATGAGTGGCCTGTCCTAGGATTCCCAGCCTAGGACACCTGACTCCATCCTACCCCAGCCCCTGCCACTGGGGGTATGACCCGCAGCCTCATCCAGGCTGTGGACCCCTCCCCCGGGAGGCAGGCTTGGGCAGGGTGTCAGCAGGCTTGCTGAGCTCAGCTACCTGTCCATCCAGACTGTTCAATCCACTTGAGCATAAACCCCCATACTTGCCACACCTGGCGCATCAGGCTCCTTAGGGCCGCTGTCCTTGCCCTGTGGTGTCCGTGGGTCTCCCATGGGTCAAGCCACTGCCTGGGCAGATGGCACTGGGAACTCACACACCAGGCTCCCCTTCTTACAGGTGTCTCAGTCTCTCTGAGCAATTCTCCTCGGAAGGTGTCGCAAAAACACTGTGTCTAGGATGTGACCGTTGCCACCTTTCCCTTCCGCAGTCATCTTTACACCCCAGGGAGAAGGAGGGCTAGGGTGGGGAGGGGGTAGCAGGCCCTTGGGGAGCCCTGAGGAAGGTGCCTGGTCTGCCCCGTGGCAGCTGTCTTTAGAGGATGGGGTACTTAGCACCTCTGGCCTCTGCTTTGGGCCCACGTTGCCATTTCTAGGGCATCAGGAAAAATCCCACTCAGCTTCCTGCTCATCATTATTATTGATTTCATAATAAAACCAAGATAGAAGTGGTGAGGGTAAATTTAGAAACAGGGAGTTGGAAACAGGCTGTCCCTCCTCTGTGGGCCTGACCCTAATAACACTAAACAGCTGAAATCTGTCCCCAAAGTTAACATTGCCAGTGTGAGGGGTGATTTGCCCTGAATGGGGGAGCCCAGGACCTCCCGCTCAGAGCAGAGCCTGGACTGGCGAGCACGATTCTGCCAGGAGGGAGCTGGGAGCTTACAACTCCACTCAGCACCCAGCAAAAACCAAGCCACACCCACAATCCTTGCTGTTACCCTAGAGCCCACCCACCCTGGCTGACCATCCACTGTGAGCACACCCCAGGGTTGGTGAGAGTCAGAAGTCCTTGGTTCTTTCACTTCCCATATGATCTTTGACAGGTCACTAGACCTCTCCGAGCGCCACCTTTGGAAGAGGAATGGGTCACAAGGTACAGGATGGAATTAAATGAGATTCCGGGTGTGAAACTTATTCCTGTGGAGCACTGGGCTGATGTAAAGATCCACCTTCCAGGATCCCCCTCCCATTCCCCATACCCTTCCGTGTCATTTCCATGTAAGACCACAGCTGTCTCTCTCTTCCTAGACCTTCCGGTGGCCAGTGGCCAGTAGCATCGACAGCAATGAGATACTCGAGATCCAGATCTTCAACTATAGCAAAGTCTTCAGCAACAAGTAAGTGTGGGGGGTGGACAGGTAGGGCCTGAAGGGGCTGGGGCCTGCCCTTCTTCTCGGGCTGCTCTCTCCTTTGGATTTAAAAGGGGACTCACACCCCCAGCCTTTCCTGGGTTGATCACCAAAGACCGCCCTCCTTGCTCTCTCCGGTTGTCCTCAGAGTCCTTCAGCCCTCCCAGCCATTGTCAGCCAAGAACATCCTATCCTCCCGTTCACCCCTCCTGTCCCCAGCCCCATCTTGGCTCCTTGTCCCTTTGTGTAAGTCTCCCCGTTTACATCATCCTGGGTGGTGACAGTTACCCAGCAGAGGAGTTAATATAATGGCAGATAACATCTGTAGCCTTGAGGACAAACTTGCCAAACCCGGGCAGGACCAGAGGCTCTGAGGCAGTTTCATGCCGTGGTCTGGGAGTCGGGCAAGCCTCATTTCAGATTCCCAGCTCAGTCACCTATTGGGTGACCCTGAGCTGGCTACATAACCTCTCTGAGTTTGATGTATTCATGTGTAGAAAGGGTAGGTACTTAACTCAAAGGAAGCTGTGAGAATTAAAGGATATAGATGTCCATTCATTCATTTGCTCATTCATTCCCCAAATATTTACTAAGTGCCCACTGTGTGGCAGGCACTGAACTAGGTGCTGAGGATAGTGAATGCCTGCCCTCATGGAGCTTACATTCTCCAATGAAACACACCTACTATATGAGCACTATCATTACTAAAGTTTCAGTAAAAGTAGTTTCCATCCGTCTCTCTGGGTAACAAGCAGAATTCAGAATGACTTGAACAGTCTGGAATGGTGGCTCTACGTAAGAAATGTAAAGTCCCATTTCAGGGTTCAAAAGCCAATTGCTTGTGTACCAGCTAGAGGGGGTCATCACTGAATAGCAACATGTCCAGAAAAAGATGGGGATATTACTCACTGAGAGTGCGGCATCACTCAAAAGGGGAGGAGACTACAAATAAAAGGAAAGCTGACATAATCCTAGGTGATTTTAATAGAAGTAGGACAATCAGAGCAGGGGAGGTGAGAGAGGAGATTTCCGGTGTCCTCATGCTGGTTGGAGAGAATACCAGTAGTCAGCTCTTTGTGGTTGCCAAGGGAAGGGACCTTAAGTCTGATAAGAGGTTGAGAGCCTGGAGGAGAAAACCACGGAGGATATGTTCATCCATCCATATATCCATCCTTCTATCCATACTTCCATCCTTCCATCCCTCCATCCTTCCAACCACCCACCCATCCATCCATCCATCCATCCATCCATCCATCCATCCATCCATCCATCAATCCACCCACCCACTCTTCTAGTCACTCATCAAACATTTACTGAGCAAATATTCTGTACCAGGCAGGTGTTGCGCTAGTCACTAGAGGTATTAAAATGAGAGATTAAGTCACCATGCCTGTTCCCCGAGACTTTTCTACCATCCCCAGAGGCAGGACCAGGATGAGGGTGCATTGCTGGGAGACAGCAGACTCTGAAATGTAGCTTGAGCCCTCCAACCAATGAGCTATTGGGAAGTAATGAGCTCCCCATTACTGGAAGAGGCCAGTGGGCCATGATGTTGTAGGAAGGAGTTTTGGATCAGGATGGGCTGAAATACATGGTCTTCAAGGATTCTGTGGTTTTTACTGGGAGCCCACAACATCTCAGCTGAGCATGGGGTGTGTGCATTTCGGGCCTGCTGGCAGGGCCACAAGGGGAGGTATTTAGGACAGGGAGGCCTCCTCTCGGCCTCTTGGGGTGGCATACCATTCAGGCAGCTGCTTCTGGTATCCACAAGAGAAGTTAGTGAGATACCCCACTAGGGGCCCCCAAGATGAAGCAAACCCTCCTTCCCTGCGATGTAAAATCAGGTGACCTGTGAGGACAGAAGAAACAGGAACAGAGAAGGGCCCACACGCAGAGTGAGGTGGGTGTGGAAATGGAAGAATTGGAAGCTGGAGGCCAGGAGAGACATCCAGGCACCCCAGCAAGGACCCACACAGATGTCAGAGCTCCTAGGAACCCCAGAACTCAGCCAGGGCAACCCTTGCTGCACAGATGGGGAAACTGAGTCTCTGAGAGGATACTGAGGCCATGAGACAGTGGAAGGGCTGGGGTTAGGCTGTCTGCTTCCTTCTCCCCTTCCTAATCCTAGACCTCCCAGAAACCAGGATTTGTGAGCAGTGATTACAGACACCACAGACATGAAAGAGATTGGTACAGTGTTTACAGCGAAGCCGCTAAATAGTCACTGAAATGCTGGAAACCCTTAGAAACATCAAACCTCTTGCTATAAACAAATCAAAAGTATTTGTTAAATTGATAAATTGAGTACCATCCCAGTGACTATGCTGACATTTCAGGCTCCAACAAGAGAGACAGGAGAAATCCTAACCTAATCTCCCCTCCTTCCTCTCTTCCCATCCTCCCTGACCCACCTAAGAGGAGGCAAGAAACCCATCCAGGAGAGGTCTGGGCCCAGGGGGAAAGCCTATGCATGCCGCAGCACTGCTGGCTACAGAGCTGGGATGGAGAAAGTGGTGCCCATCTCATGGAGGGCACAGAGTCCTTCCTGGTGCAGGCCAGCTTGGGGGCCAGAGCTGGAGGGCAGGGTGCCAGGTCTCCCCACCCTGGAGTTGCTAGTTTCCTTCCCATGGGGCAGCTGAACTGGGGCGGGGGGAGCGTAGGGACTCTGGGGTTTTCACCGGACTCAGCAGCCAGCAAAGCCACACCTGCCACCTGGCCCCCAGCAGGCTCCCAAGTACTTTGTGGAACAAATGAATGAATGCATGAATGCCCCCATGGGGTCAGGAGGCAGAGTGTGTACCGGGTGGAAGAGTCTTGAAGCAGAAATCCCAATGGCCTTTCTCCTCTGAAGAATTCAGGGCACTCTCCAGAGTGAGAGCCGGGTCATATGATTGATGCATTTGGGGAAACTGAGGTAAAGAAAGCTGGTATGAGAAATAGAATTTGTGGCCCTGATCCCATTACCCCCTCTCTTGGAGAAAGCCTTGTTCTAGAAGTAGAGGGTGGCTTGGAAACTGGACCCTTACCCAGTGGTCGTAGGGGCTGCGTGGAAGAAGAGACAGGGCAGGTCTGCCCAGCCCCCTTCAACGAGGTCTTCCTTTAGGAACCCTGGGAACTCCTGTGAGAACAAACTGCTGGGTCCAGAAGCTCTTATGTGTCCCCCTTCGCCTGTCCAGAGCCCTTGAAGCGGGGGTGGCCTGATGCAGGCACCAGTCTCCTGGGACTTCTGAATAATTCAGGAGCCAGGAGAGCAGTGGAGGCCTGGCCAGACCTTGGGCACTTGACACGGGCTCCCAGGGGAAAGCAATGAATTATTGACAGGCCCTGGTGCCTGGTTGCCGCTCTCTTGTGGTCAGTCTATGGACCCATTCATGCCACGAGGCCCCCTCCCTGCTGGCTAATGATCCAGGAATCCTGCCCCTGTCCAGCCCACCTGGCCTCTCCGTGGAGGCCAGCTCAGCCTCCTGGGGATGGGGGGATACAGGCCCTATAGGGGGTGCCCTCTTTGTGACAGGCAACTTGGATGGCCCACATAAGTTTGATTGTCAAAGGACAGACCATCAGGTCCCAGGTCCTTCATCAACAGTCTTGGGGAAACTGAGGCCCAGAAAGGGTCCCTGCCCAGGGTCACACAGCAGTGGTGGTCTTCAACCCAGACCTCCTGACCCCCAGGCCAGTGCTCCTGTCCTTTCACAGGACAAACGGCCTCACACCTCCACTTTCCAGGGAAAGGGCGCTGCCGTCCAAGGGCACATGAACCCACCCTGCCTGGTCACCCTAGGCCCCCTCCCCCAAGCAGCTCCTCCATGCCAACCCACCCAGGGGAGAAGACACAACAGTCAGAGGTCACTGAGTTTGCAGCTGGGCTGGACAGAGGGGTGTCCAGGGTCACCACACAGGCTGGAGCGGGGGCTTCCTGCACCAGATCCTTCCCCAAAGAACATCTACGGAGGAGCTGCGGGTGGCATTCTCTTGGAAGCAGTATCAGGACACTTGGGTTAAAGCTGCGTCTTCATAGCAGCACCCTGGTTTTGCTTAGATGGTGCGTTACATACAGACCCACAAAAAAAGCAAAGTTTTATAAAAATGCTTTCCTTCATACTTTACTGAAGATTGAGATAATATCAGTTGTCCATTTCAAAGAATACTGTTTTTTAATTTTCATTTGGAGGAGGTTGGGGGAAACTGTGAAGAGTGAAAGCCCCCGAGCCACTTCCTGGGTCCCAGGGTCCCAGCACCACCCTCTGGGCCACCGACAGACCCCAGCTCTGAGAGGTTGTACACCTGCCCGCGGGTGCCCATCCTACAGAGAAGACCCGAGCTGCTTGGGCAGCAAACCTTGCGCTCAGGGGAGGGAGGAGGGACGGGCCCTGAGTGAGGTGTCAGAGGACTTTCACTTGAATGCTCTCACCGCCACCCAGTGAGGCAGGGAGTATCACCTCCTTTGGAGAGATGAGGGGCTCAGAGAGGTTGGAGAGCTAGCCAAAGTCACACAGCCGCCAGGTGGTGGAATCTCCCCTTAAATCCTGCAAGGCGAACCCACTTCTATCTAACTCCAGAGCCCAGGTTCTTTCTGCTGTCTACACTGCTTCTGTTAAAGATGGCATTTAGTCTGTGTGTGGCCAAGGCTTCCACCAGGGTGTGAGGAATGGAGACTTTACCAGGAGGTGGACTTTGGCTCAGCTGTGGAGTAGTGAGATCCCCGTCACCGGTGTCTAGCAGGGATGGGAGAGGGCATGTCCTGGAGGATGCTGAGGGATTCCTTAAGGAAATGCTGGACAAGCCTTCCTCTTGGGCCCTCCAAGTCTAAGGTCCGAGACTGACCTTGGTTAGCACCATCCTGCCCCCTGGGGATGTCTTGCCACATTACAGCGTGTCTGCTGATCCCTCCTCTGCTGTGCTAGGAGCAACTTCTAGAAAAGTGGTGCCTGAGTGCCCGCAGCCCCTCCTCCATCCCATCCAGGCACTTCTCTCTGGGCACTGCTCAAGCCAGGGAGAGGCCAGGACCCAGCCAGGGAGGAGGCATCCGCTGGCCTGGGTCTTAGAAGCACCTAGAAGCCTGGTAAGGGGATTCCAGTGGAGGAATGGTATGAGCAGTCTTGCCCTCAAGGAGGCCGAGAGGGCTCTGAGCACTAGGGGGAAGCATTTTCTATTTATCCACTGCTGCTCCCACCACTTCCACCCCTCACACAGAGAGGAGACCCTTTTTTAAAGTTAGCGTTCACTCTCCATGTTCCTCAGGAGAGTAGAGACATCAGATAAATCCATTAAAGTCTGAATTCACTGGATGCCTCACCTCGCTTGAAATTGCCATCAGTTCTCTGAGTCCCCTCCTGCTTTCTCGGCCTCACCTTCCTTCCTCTGTAAATCAAGGGCGGCACTGGTGATCCGAGGCCCCCTCTAGCTCTCACACACTGGAGGTGCCCCCCTCCGTCTCTGTCCTTTCAGCCAGAAATGCTGTGCACACTTTGATCTACCCCACGTGGAATCACCGCATGAGAACATCTCTCGGATACTCTGTTCTCTAACAGAGCAATAACCTTCAAACCGTAGGGTGAAATGGGGTTCTAGTCAACTCAGTCAGCATTTATTAGGCACCCACTGTTGTTCATTAAGTCAGCCAGCAGACATTGAGACCTCCTGTGTGCCGAAAATCTCAAATAGGGGCTGGAAATAGGAAACACGGCCCCTGCCCTGGAGAGCAGTATAGCAACACCCCTTGACTCCAACCAGATTGCTTCTGGAATGCTGACCATGTGCTAAATGCACTGGTAGGAACCTGGCACAGAGGATCTCGGCCCTCTAAATGGCTCTGGGGAGCAGGGATTTTGTTAGCTTACCTTAGGAGAACAGCTAAAAGAGAGAGCTTAAATCAGGGAGGCAGGAAACTCGCTGGCGGCAGAGCTGGGCTCCGGGCCCCTGCCTCCACCGCAGAACTGAACTCCTCCCAGCTCTGCACTGTGTCAGCTGGGAATATGGGGATCCCACAGCCAGGAGGGCGGTGCCCTCAGTGGGCTTGCAGAAGGCAGGGGTGGGCATTGCTGACTAAACGGGACCCGTGAACCAGTGGTGTCCGTGGCGGGTAGAGACCTTGGTGGTGGTCAGGGGGGCGGAAGGGAGAGAGGCTGCTCCACGCTGGGCATCCAGGAATGGGCTCGACTGAACCCCAACTCCACATGCCTACAGAACACAGGCCAGGGGCCCCCGGCCCCCTGCCTGTGGACATCCCCCCAGGGCATCTGCTGCCCACGAGTCTCCCGGGGAAACAGGTCTCACACAGCCAACCACTCACACTTGTGGGGGGTCTCATATGCTCCTAGACACGCTGCCCTGGCCTGGACCAGCCCTGGCTCTGGGGCCACCTTCTCCAAGCTTAGCATGGGGCCCGAGCAAGCCCTCCGTCTCTCCAGCCCGCTCCCCAGCCAGGCACAGCCTCCTGGGGTATGAGTGCCTCACTCTGGCCTCCTCATGTGAAACGGCCATGCCCCCTCCTCCATCCACAGGCTGATCGGGACCTTCCGTATGGTGCTGCAGAAAGTGGTGGAGGAGAACCACGTGGAGGTGACCGACACCCTGATTGATGACAACAATGCTATCATCAAGGTGGGTTTGCCCCCCGGAAGTCCCTGGACTTGCCCTTTGTGGGGTCCCTGGGGGCCACACTGGGCAGTCTGGGGGATGCTCCTAATGGATGGTGAGGTGTGGCAGGAGGAAAAGACTCAGGGCAGACTACCAGAGCCCCTTGGCCTGGCAGGTGAGAGCGCAAGACGAAGGGGACGGGGACATCCCCTCCCTTCCCCACTGAGCGGCTCAGAAATCACCACAGGGGCCTCTCCCGTCACCCGAAGGCCAGGCTGAGCCCTGCTGGCCACGCCACGGCATGGCCTTGGAGCCTCTCTCAGACCAGCCATTCTGCGAGGGCAGGGACCTTGTTTCTATTCCTACTGTCACTTCCTACCTCAGCCTGTCCAACATGAACACATGCATACTAATGACGCGCGGGTGTAGACGCACCGTACCTGTTCTAACAAAGGAAGGAAATGAGCTTATCTGGGTGCCCTGATCCTAGACTCTGCTCTGATGCATTTGCCCCCTTCAGCTGATTCGCATCCCCCCGGGCAGTTAGGCACAGTGCTGGCGAACACAGCCCCCGCATACACAGTGTAGTTAGGCCACTAACTGTGTGGCTTCAGCAGACTACCTATCATCTCAAAATGAGCCAAATCACAGTATCTGCTTCACAGGAATTGTCAGAGGATTAAAAGAGAATATACAGATGGTGCTTAGAAAAGTTAAGCAAGTAATAAGTGCTCAATAAATACATAAAGTAATATTGGCAACTGTTATTTCCTGACCTCAGTTTACCCATGTGTAAAATGGGACTGTACCATGGTTCCCTCACCTGAGTCTTACAAAAGGTATGGCCCTATGCAGTAGCCAGCAGAATACCCTCAGAAGGCAGGGCCGTGGCCATGGGGGGCCAGGATGGGAGGAGCCCCCTCTGAGGGGTGCCGAGGTGCAGAAATTCCCACGGTGCCTTTGTATCTCAAGATACTTCCTTGCAGAAGACAGAAGGCACTGGAGACTTCTCGGCTTGGCCCCAGCCAGGCCGTTCTCTCCACGGGCAGGGGCGGGTAGGGGGCTTTCTGAAGTCAGGGGAGCTCAGCCACTCCAGCAAAGGGAGAGGGAATGCAGAATGAGCTCCGGCCACCAGTGGGCGGAAGTGAGATGAGAGAGAACAGAGAAGGTGGGCAGAGATGAGGAGACAGCAGGGTCCGTGTTCGGTATTTCTAGAATCGGGTTTAGGAATTTAGCAGAGGGGGCACCTGGGTGGCTCAGTCAGTTACGCATCTGACTTCGGCTCAGGTCATGATCTCACGGTTCATGGGTTTGAGCCCCGTGTCGGGCTCTGTGCTGACAGCTAGCTCAGAGCCTGGAGGCTGTTTCAGATTCTTTGTCTCCCTCTCTCTCTGCCCCTCCCTTGTTCGCGCTCTGTCTCTCTCTGTCTCAAAAATAAATAAACATTTAAAAAATTTTAAAAAAAAAGGGATTTAGCAGAGGATGGGAGTTACAGATTATCTAGTCTACCTACCACCTACCTCTGCTTCTATTTTGTGGATGGGAACCCTGAAGTCTGGATAGGGAACGAACTTAGTCAAGGTCAGACAGCTGGTCAACAGCAGAGCCGACACGGGGACCCAGGGCTTCTAATTCCAGGCCACCGCTTTCCTGGCACAACATGCCTGGTCCCAGCAAGAAGGCCACATTGGCTCAGTGAGAAGGACATGAGGCTGGGAGTGAGCGTGGCTCAGCTCAAATCCCAGCGCTAACACTTCCTCACGGTGTGTCTTTGAGCAAGTTTCCTCAATGTTCTAAAAAAATATGTGCACTTTTCCTCCGATCTCCTGGGGGCATGGAAGCCTGGCCGATTGGAAGCCTGCGTGCTGAGCGAAGGCTGCCCGTGTGGGTCACAGGAGCAAGTCAGCCCCCAATCTCTAAGAAGGGCAAGGGCATCTGGGAGCCAAACTGACATGCAGGTAGAGGAAGGAACTAGAATGAGTCTCCCCTGTGCACTGGGGAGCTAGAGCTGAAAGGAGGTAAGTGGCCCAAGGACCCAGAGCAAGAAGCCCATCCAGGATTCTCAGGTGCACAGCCTGGTGCCAGGTTTGGTGCTCTAGTTTTTCCCAGAGAAAAGCCCAGGGTGACCCCCAAGTCCCAGCTCCAGAGTAGGAGTGTCAGATGAACAGGAAGATGTGCCCACCCCATGCCTTTGGAGGCATCCAGGGGTCCTCTCCTGAAGGTGTGCCCCCCTCACATCGCATTTCCTGTTGGTGTCAGGTGTGAGGGGAGGCCAGCCAATACCGCCCCTCACCCCTGCAGGCAGCCCCACTTCTGAGGATGAGGGGGTGACCTCTGCACTGGGAACACTGAATGATATTCTTCATCACGTATACAGTGGGCCCAGAGAGCCCACTGCGGTGTAGACTCAGCTGTCCCGGGGGGGCTGGGGGGGCCTCCGCCTTGGACACCAGCGAGGAGTAGAGCCAAGGGCAGCAGGACCAGTAGCCAGAACCCATTAAGTGGACTGAGTCTGTGAGTCTCAGTCTTTCTGAACCTCAGTTTCCTTATCTATGAAATGGGAGGTGTGGGGAGGCTAACACCCATTGTGCCTTCCTCCAGCCAGTGAAGGGAGTGATAGTAGTTGGTAAACATCACAAGGCATGTGCGGGATGGTTCTTGCGGTTGCTCTTCCCTTGCTCACCACCTGCCCCTCTCCCTCCAGACCAGCCTGCGCGTGGAGGTCCGATATCAGGCCACAGACGGCACGGTGGGCTCCTGGGATGATGGGGACTTCCTGGGGGATGAGTCCCTGCAGGAGGAAGAGAAGGACAGCCAGGAGACAGATGGGCTGCTCCCTGGCTCCCGCCCCAGCTCCCGGACCCCAGGCGAGAAGAGCTTCCGGAGGTAACAGGCTGGGCCCTCTGGCGGCCCACCACCCCCAAAGACACAGGGAGGATTCCCGGGCCTTGGTGCCCCCTTAAAGGGCCCTCTTGGCGTGACTGGGCTCAGAGTACAGGGCTGAGTTGCTGGAGGGACATACAAGAGGCAGGACGGTGTTTCTACAGTGCCCTCTGCACCTGTGCCCCGACCCCAGGGCTCACCCAGGAGGCAGGGTATCTGAAATCAGGAGGAGGAGCCCGGCCTCCTGCTACCCTGAGGGAGCCTGGGAGGGTGAGCTCTAACTCGAGGGAAAGACACCCTGCCTCCTAAAAGAATGGGTGAAGCAGACAGGAGGGGGCCCTAACTTTGTGGGCCCAAGACCCAGCAGGGCCAGACCAGCCCCGGGCAGCCTGCTGTCCACCCCGGTCCCATGGAGGCCCCAAGAGAGGGAGGCCGTTTCCTGCCAGGGTGAAGCCAAAAGTCCTGGATGGGCCCCAGCTTCTCATCAAGAAGAATGTGTCCTGACACCCTCAGTGTCTAGGATTCACCCCTGCAGCATCATGCCACACATGGGTATCAGGATGCAGCATCCAGGTCTGCTCATCCCAAATGCATGATTTTTCCCAAAAAGGAAATGCAATATTACTCTTAGAACCCCGAGAGACAGACTCTAAGTTAGTAAACTGTTGGCTACAGGTTCCTAGTCTGCTGGGAATAATGTGCAGCACACAGGTAAGTCTATGGCACCTCTAAAGTTTTAGGGAAGGGGAGCCCTCCCCAGTGATCATTCCCTCCAATCTCCTGCTCTTGCCTCTCCAAAAAATTGCATTCGGTCCCTGTTCTGGAAAACAAAACCCCACATATTTAAATCAATGTAATTGACTTGATATATTGTTATTAGACACATATGCTTTTCTTCTTTCTACTGGAGCCACTCCTCTGTGGCCACACACACACACACACACACACACAGTATACAAGCTTAACACCCTGGGAGCCAGGTGGGGTGTAATAGTAACAAAGTCAAAGGAACCATGCATATGACAAATACAGAGGACCTTCGCTGCAGGCCAGCCAGGGGTGGGGTGGCATTGCCCACTCAGGCTGGGAGTCTGTCCTCCTTAGATTCTGGCCAGCTGGATGGAAAGGGCATGCAGTTTGGCCTCAGGAGACTCAGGTCTGAGTCCTAGTTCTGCCTCTAACCAGTCTTGTCACCCTTGGCCAGTCACATACCCTCATTACTGTATCTCCTCATCTGTAAAATGGGGCCCGGAACAGTGAGAACCCCCCAATCCTGCTGTTAGGAGAGCAGAAAGGACCTCGGAGGGACAGATTGTAACTGGGGTGCTGAGTGCTACCCCACGTAAGGGCTGGGGACAGGCAGGTTCTTGACAACTGGACAATGCAGAGGGTCAGGAATCAGGCTGGAAACGGAGACAGGAGACAGAAGATGCTGACGCAGAGGGCACCATCCAGTCCTAATCCTCTGTCCCTGTGTGGGAAAGAGCATGCGGGGGCTGGCTGTTGGGGACAGGGAAGGGAACGAGATTGGAAGCCAGGTGACGGCCAGCCATTGCGGGGAAGGGAGCACTGGCCCTGAATTAGGAAAGCTAAGTTCCATCCGGTCCCATCCTGGCTGCCACTAACTAGCCAAGTGACTTTGAGCAAGTCATCTACCTCTCTGGGCCAATTACAGGAATGGGCTGAGCATTCTGGCTACTCTGCAGCTGTGACCTCCCAAGGGACCCAGGGACACTCTGGATCTCATGGGTGGCACCAGTGTGAGACAGCTGTCTGGGAGCTCTTGATAGCTGAGGGCCACCCTCTGTGGTTACCATGGCTTGGGTATGCTGAGCCAGCCTCCCTCTCGGTCCTACGGGACGGGACGGGGCCAGGAGGCTGGCAGAAGGGGCAGAAGTGGTGGCAGTAGAGCGAAATGAGGAGCTTTGGCCCCCAGACCTGCAGAGGGCCCCTCCTATCCTCCCTTATCCCAGCTGCCCTTCCCCACCTGTCCCTGACCTTCGTGTGGCCTCTCCCAGGGCGTCAGCAGGATCCCAGAGCAGGAGAAAGGAGGTTTGGGTTGTGTGTGTGGTTTTTTGAAGTTTATGTATTTATTTTCAGAGAGATAGGGAAACAGAGTATCCCAAGCAGGCTCTGCGCTGTCAGAGGGGAGTTGAACTCACTAACTTTGAGATCATGACCTGAGCCGAAATCTAGAGTTAGATGCTTCATGGACTGAGCCACCTAGGCGCCCCAGGAAGAAGGATTTAATTGGGAATTGGGAATGGGGAAAGGGTGACCACCCTGGCCAGAGCCCCTTGTCTTCCAGATGCCACCGCCCCATGTTGGAGGGGCTGTGTGAGCAAATGCACGGTTTCCCTTCTGCCACTGGGACCACTGGCCCCGATGCTGAGAGCACCTTGGGGGTGGTGCCCTTGCCAGGCCTAGCTGCACAGCCAGCAGGCGGGTGGCGGGAGGAGGTGAGGACATCCGAGGAGGGCCTTTGCTGGTGAAGAGAAGGTGGGGCAGCTTTAGAACTTTTGGGCTCAGCCTACAGCTTAATTCTGGCTGCCTACCAGGGGCCTGTGAGCTCTGGGTCAAGGAGTGTGGGTGCCAACAGGAACCCAATAGTTGGCCTTTCAGCCGTAGGTGTTATGTCTCACCTTCATCTCATAAGTACCAACCAGCCAGGCCTGTCAGCTCTGGAGTCTGGGAGAAGGTCACTCTCTTCTGAACCAGCGAGCTTTCCAGAAAAGCTTTGGTCAACAAAGGGCTGGAGGAGGAAGGGCTTCTATGTGCCTAGCCTCTGACCCACAGTGAAGTCTTCCTTCCCCACACCTGCCCCCTGCCCTTCCTTCATTCCTAAAAAGGCCCACCCCTTCGAAGATCAAGGTGCTCAATCTACTAAGTGCGTCTCTTGTCTCTCCTCTGACCAACCATCAGCTACAGGAAAACCTCATTGCTAACAAACAGCAGTGCCCCCCCAACCATCTGGATCCACTAGGGTCCGAGTGAGAATCCATTCCTCTATATGAAGTCGCTCGGTAGGGTGCTTGCTGGAGGGTGGAGGGGACTGGTGGAGTGAATGGGCAGGAAACAGCCTCTGCCCTGGACTGGCAGGGACTCTTTCTAGGATGACAGAGGAGGCTGATGTGGGGAGGTCCTGGTGAGCCCACACTTCTCCCTCTGGGGCCTGGGTCCATCCACTCTCATCACCCCAGGAAAGGCCTCTGCAGAGGCTCCCCTACTTACACGTACTCACTCTGAAGGCCCTAAGTATCTTCTCTCATTTGACTGTACGGATTGTCTGCCAGATACTTCTACCTGAGCAACCCCCCCACCCCACCCCCAACCTCCAACCCCACACCAGTAGTCCATTAACCCTTTCCTCCCATGGTTCATCAATCCCAGGCCCCAGCCAGCCTCGTGTCCTCTGAGCCACTCTGCCTACTTCTCTAGTCTCTGCCCCAAGCTGGGGGCCCCTGATTTTGGCCAGCTTTCTGTAAAATACCCTGGGAATGTTCCAGAGGCAATGCAGTGCTGTGGAGAAGCACAGGGCTCAAATCGCAGCTCAGCTCTTTGGAGCAACACTTTCCCACCTGTAAGAGGGGCATCAGGGATGTTAGGATCGAATGAGATGCTCCATGTGAGTCGCTCAGGGCAGCACCCAGCATGTGGTCAGCGCTCAGCCAATGTCTGATTCCTTCCTCCTTCCTTTCCAGTCTCCACGTTGCCCACCTCAGCTTCTACCCTGAGCAGTATCTTGAAGGGAAAGGAGACTTTGGCCCAGAACGCATGTGCACACACTCACGAGTGCCACTCAATGCACATATTCTGTCTCTTGGTGACATCAGGGAGCTGCACACACCTCTGGTTTCTGGGCTCAGCTGCTGATGAGGCTCTAGGAGTCACGTTCCAGAAGAACAAAAAGGAGCCCCGGCTTTAATTGTGCAGTGTTTCTTAAGGCTTTCCTGCAGATTTCCCTCTATTCTGAGACTCTCTCCTCATTTTCTCCATCTGCTCGGCCCTCCTGCCCCCCATGGCCCCACCTTCTTCCACACAGCCTGCTGCCTGAGAAGGCAGAGGTTCCTGTTGGGCTCCTCTCTGTTGGGTCTCATCTTGGGAGAGCAAGGAGGGACCACTTTTCTTATTCTTCTTATGGATCATCCTTCCACTCCAGCAGAGACTTGTGGAAGCCAGGTACCCCCATTATTTACCATGGGTAGGAAGGCAGCCATGTATCCCCACAGTGTGTGCCCTGTTGTGTGCATGGGGTCAGCACAGCCAGCCTCACCCCCAGTTCCCATGATCCCTCCCACATCTCAGCGTAGAGGAGCCAGGGTCAGGGCCACGCTGGGATTTGGGCTGAAGTGGGGCTCGGGAGACTCTTCCCAAACCCAGCTGAGGCTAGGGTCCCCTCCACCCCTGGCCCAGGGCTGAGTGTTCAGGTGAGGCCTGGCACCATGAAGCCCATGGGTCCCAGCAAGCCCCAGAGTTCCCTGAAGGCCGCCATATTGAATCTCCCACGCTGTGGCTGCTTTCAGGGGTACACCCAGAGCAATGTGAGGGGGGTGTGAGGAAGGGATGGAGTGAAGCCCAGAGCAAGAGAAGGCTGGCTGAGGAACAGAACCTACCCTGCCAGGCTGCGACTCTGAAAACACAGTGGGGACTCTAGGAGGAAAGTCAGACCCATCCAGGACTTCACAGAGAGGTCTCCTACCAACAAGAACAGAGGTCAGTCCACATCCCACCCCTGTTGCTTGTGGCCGAGTGACTGAGGGCAGCTGAGCACAGAACCCTGAGGCTTTATTATTCATGTTAGTTGTAGTCATAATAGTGGTTGTGGTAAAATCAAGAGAATGTTACTTATTTTCTCAAAGAACGACAGTCCTTTCCCCTTCTCCATTTCCACACTCAGAGTGTGGGCCTGTGTGTGGCCCCTTTGCAGGCCCAGAAGCCTGGAGTATGCAAGGAGAGGGTGTGGCAGGCATGTGCCAGGCAGCGTGTCCTGTGCCCAGGGTGCAGGTACGGGCGGCACCTGGGCCTGCTCTGTGCCTGCCAGCCTGCCAGTCCCCAAGATTTCAGAGCAAACCCGAAAAGGAAAGAGACAGAATGTCACGTTTTACTGTTCAGGTATATAAATTCCTCCTTCTTGTTCCATCCATCCTTGCCCAGTCCTAGGGGACACAGCTCCCCTTCTGGTTCCTCTATTGCAATGATTTTCAATTTTTTTCAGGGTCACAGAGTTCTTTAAAAACAGTAACAAACAATCAAACTTGCTTCAAAACTTAGATCGATAGTTCAGAGAAAGGCAGCCCTGTTTGGACTAATGTGAGAGTTCGGTCAGCACATCTCCCATTCAGGCCTCATTCTCAAGAGCTCGTTGGGGGTCCTGCACCATTGGGGCAGCCCCCATGCAGCTCTCAGCGGGTCCCAGTGGGGACCCATGCCTGGCCTGCCTGCCCCCAGGACCAGGCCAGGGGCCAACACATGGCTGCTGAGATTGTCTCCCCTTCTCTGCAGTGAGGTGGTCTCTGACCAGCAGAGACACTGCTGATGTTAAGTAGTTGGAAAAGAATTACAAACTGACCGGCTTGCCTAATGGGAAGGACAACTGGCCGACGCTGGGCTTCAGCTGCTGATCTATGTAGGCCTTCAAGTCCTTCAGGTGCTGAGCCGCCAGGGCACAGAATCATGTCTACCTGGGCAAGACCTATGAGGGTACAGCACGAGGAGAGGGAAAACATCACTAACTGTCCACTTTGTTTCTTCATCCTCATTGCCATAGCATTAGGGAAGCATTGAGAGAACATTCCAGAAAAGTTTTCTGAAAGCCTCCCTAGCAAGGGAGAAGCACATGGTTCTCACCCTGCTCTGCGCCCTGGAGTGGTAGCTCTCTTACTCTCCCACCCCCAGAGCCTCCCTGGCCCACCCCTCCCCTCCAAGGCCCTCAGAGCCTGGGAGCTGCCTCCTCCATTGGAGGGGATCCAGGCAGGAGGTGAGGAGGAAATCGGTGGCCCAGGCTCATCTGGCCTTGCATTCCCTGAGGCATCTGAGCCCCACGTTAGGAATCACCAAGCCCTTGGCTGGAAATGGAGGAGGTCAGCTGATACCCTGAGGCCTCCTCCTGAATCAAGGCTCCAGACTCTCCTGGGCTTGGGAATGTGGCCACCCAGCCCCACTCCTGTGACCAGGACAGAGCCTGGGAACCACCAGACCCCTGCCCAGCAAGCTTCGGCTGAAGTGAGAGGCTATAGGGTAAGGAGGGGGGGGCCCTGGGATAAGAAGGCCCTTGGGGAGTGGGGGGTCAACAGGGCCAGGGGCTAAATCTGCAAGGGTCTCTGGTCCACACCCTCTTACTCACATCCCCTTGTCTCCTCATTTCTCCCCCCTACTCAGCAAAGGCAGAGAGAAGACCAAGGGAGGCAGAGATGGCGAGCACAAGTAGGTGTCCCAGGCCAGGGTGGAGCCTGTGGGGCCCCCGAGACCCCTCACCACAGGGTGCGGATGTCAGGATGACCCTGTCTCAGAGGGCTTAGGTGTGGGCTTTCCTGGTGGAACCAGCACTGGGGGATGGCAGGGCGAGGGAGATCTGTCCATCTGGCCTTGAGGGGTGAAGGTCAGGGAGGAAGGTGATGGGGGATGGGGTGGGGCAGGTGTCTGGGCTTTCTGGTTTCTGCTCCCTCCTCCCTCCTTTCAATGTCTGGATTCTTCCTCCACTTCCCTGTTCAGCTCCACACCCATGGGCCAGGCCCTTGGGCTTTCCTGTGAGGGAAGGTGTGACTGAAGGCAAAGGAGTAGGGGAGGCCCAAGAAGCCAATGGCCACCTCCCCCTAAGAGTAAAGGCAGGCTGGCCAGGTGGACCCTCGGGCCTGGAGGCCCACAGAGGACAGACTCTGGGCATGGAGTGGCCCCAGGGGTGGCTGGAGCATGAAGCCCCAGAGAGCTAAGAAGAGGTGAGCATGTGAGCACCCTCTGGTCCTGCTCACCATCTCCATCCTGCAGAAGGCTTCCTGGGGGAGGGAGAGATCAGGGGGTGTCTGGGAGAAGTGGGGGTGGCAACCCCAGATGAGAGGGGCCAGCCACAGGAAGTGAAAAGGCTCAAGGCCTGGGGCTGTTGTGGTGGTCAGCACAGGTATGTGCGTGAGGCAGACACCCGCTTAAAGGTCCCAGGGGACTCAGCCTTGATCATTGCTTTAACAAAAGCATTTTGAGTTCCAACTCCCACAAGCAAAAGCACAAGACAATGGCACCTTGTGGAGAAAGCTCAGGCCCAGAGACCTGAAGGGTTGGAGAGGGAGCCAGAGAGCTGAATCCTGGGGGCATGAGAGGGGATGACAGAGCCGAGCAGGGAGTCCCCTCTTAGGGAGACAGTTCAAGGGCTCAGTTTCCTGCACAATGCTTAGACACAAGAGGCCTATTCATGAGATGTAAACCTGTCTTCCCCCCCCCACCCCCGCCTTTGTTTGAGAGTGGCCATGCTCTAGGGCCTTCTTGATTTCCAGTCTGTCCTGGGCCAGACCCCTGGGGATTCACACTGGCCACAAGTGGCACCAAGAGGCACCTCACTGCGAAAGCACATAGCAGACCCACAGGAAATGCTGGTTCCCTGGCACTACCTGATCCGAATCTCTTGCCATCTCCTGTTAACACGTGGGATACAGTTAGCTGGCATTGATTATTCTTATTTTAATGTGTGGGGCATTCGGAGGTTTGAAAGGGGAGGGAAATGAGATTTCTGAAAAGCGATTACGCAAGTTGAAACTCTTTAGGCTGCTGAAGAAAAGCTATACAAATAGTTTTAAATCTCTGAAAGGTTGCCCTGTGACAAAGCTGGTTAGTTTTAAGCTCTACTGAGGGGAAGTAAGTGGAAGTAGGTGCAAGTTGCGGCAGGAAAAATGGAAGAATCCAGTCATGAAAGAGCTCATGGTCCTCTTGAGTACATGGGCTGCTGGGAGAGGTTGGTCTGCAGAGGTGGGAGATCCATTTCCATGATGCTGTCTGCTTGAGCCTTGCATGGAAGGGGTTGGGCCACCCAGGAGAGCGGAGGAGCCAGCTCCCTGGCAAACCTGGGCCTAACTAAGTACGCAAAGGTCCCCCCACCCCCCCAAGCTTCCTGGTTCCACAAAGGCACGTAGGCAAACAGCCCATTTTGGAGACAAGTGCTTGTATCAAGGGTCAACCTGTCCCACCCAGATGTGGGAAGCTATCTGACACTAACTGAAATTCAATACACTGTGAAAAGCACCTGTAGAGCCTGCGATTGTGAATTCACTATTCTTGGGGTATAGGAAACAAAGAAATACACCTGCCGAGGGGCACCAGGAGAACAGGCCTCCATGTTTGGAAAACGTGGCTGTTTAAACAATGCGAAGACCCACAGACCCTGTTTCTCTTAGGCAGGGGTTTCTCCTGATGCCTGGAGGCCTGAGCTAGTGAGCCTGGATTGTTCCAATTGAAGGCGGTCCCGGGGCACAGCTGTGTGCAGTGATTGTCAGGCATAGCCCCTTAGTCACAGCATCCAGAAGAATACACAGACCCGAGTTAATGGAACACTCAGCTCACTAAATTTAGTTTGGCCAATGATTCCAAGTCATTTGGAATACCAAGCTTCCCTTCTAGGACCCCAATCACGGCATCCTTCTAGATCTGAGCCATGGAACCAGTGAAGAAACCACTGTATCCCTAAGTGAAAAAAGAACTTCCAAATGAGTGAACTAACCTTCATATCTTGTCTCTGGAGGGAAAGAGTGGTCTAAATTGTGGGGGCATATCATTCTGACTTCAGTGAATCCGGCAATGGGGAAGCCCAAACGTGACCATAAATCCCCAGAGCACCCTAGACAGGCCCACCTTCCCTGGCAACCACCTCTTTCAGCCAGGAATAAGGAGCCGCTTGGTGCCAAAGTATTTTTTCATTTGGCTGGTTGTCTTTGTCTGTTTCTCACCATCCTTTTAGTTATTGAAGAACTCAGTGAGACCAGCTGTGGCATTTTGTTCAAAATCAGGAACCAAAACGCATACCCCCAGCATACCAGAAACCTCATCAAAAAAATTACATGTTTTGGAAATCTAAGTCTTTGATGCAAGTGGGTAATCTTCGAACAGCCCTAAGTTAACTTTTAGTTCAGAAATAACCTTTGCCCTTTGCCGAGAGAAGCAGGCATGCTGTTTCTGGGAATTGTGCACCAAGAGGCAGAAGAGGCTGGTACTCTGGTCAACTTCAAATGTGTCGTCGACCAGAGCACCCCAAAGGGCAGTGAGAGCCAGTGACCTCATACTCTAGGGCGCGCTGTCCGGATGAGCAAGTCTAGGAGAGCAAGTCTAGGAGAGCCCAACAGTTTGAATTCTGGAAATTACACTCGCCCTACACATTCCACATTTTTCATTAAGGGATAAATCTTCACTTTGCGATATTTCCCAGCACCCAGCAGTCTACCTGTCCACCTGAGATGGTGGGAAGAAAAGGTCAGGGAAGAGAGTTCTCTCCTTTGACTGGTTCAGGGTGCAGTGGAGAATAATAGGATAGTACCGTTTTTTTTAAAGTCTCAATCTTTGCTTCCAACTATGTTTAAGAAATAAAGTGACTTTTGAATTCAAGGGCCATAACTGCCCAAGGAAAGCCCCTTTTCCACTTGGATGGGTCCCCAGGACCAGCGTCAGAAAGCCACAATTCCCCGCGCCTCAGCCCCCTCTAGGCCTCAGGCAGCAGATCCAGATGCCGAGCTGCCGGCTTCTCTGTGCATGACCTGCTTCTGACCCGACACGAAGCTTTGATCCATGGTCTCAGAACACTTTCCCAGGAGCATTAGGGCAAGGTGAACAGGACAGGGGGCAGGGATAGGGACAGTGCAGGGAGTGTGTGACTGGGGCAGGCCGTGTGTGATGGCATTGTGTAGGTCACACACAGGGAGGGGCTGGGAACTCTAAGGATGGCACAGCCCAGAAATGGCCAAGCAGTGATTGTACAAAGTCAAGCACAGGGATGTCCAGGAGACCCCTAGGGAATCCAGAAGCGTGGCAGTCAGACCAACAAGGCCGGATGGAATGGAATCCAAACACTGAGACAGGAAGCCGAGTGAGGGTCCGCACCAGGCCCGCATCCTGTTGCAGGGGCCAGTACCCTGCCCTTAAGTCTGCCAGGCAGGGCACGATCCCACGGGGGGTGCAGAGCAAGCCAGGCAGGCTGGTCCTTTCTCACAGCCACACAGACGAGATCACTGACCTGTGTTTTGTCACCAGTGGTGAACTTTCCTAGCAGCCTCTTCCAAAATGTGTTGATGCTGAGACTGAATGGGCCCCTTCTCTGCAAGCCTGGGCACAGCCTACGGGGCTCCTCCAGACCACACCCCCATCTGCACACTGTGTTGGCACCTGGCCCATACATAGCCCTACCAGTGCAAGCCCTGGAAACTTTTCACTGACATTCCAAGAGGTCGGGGTGGGATTTACACGACACAGAAGTGCAGTCCCACAGGACTGAGGATGTAGCAGTTGTTGGCATAGGAGGCAGGAGCATTGTACTTCAACTCTAGCTCTGAGCCTCAGTCTTTTCTTGGGTTGAATGAGGAGAAGCATATGTCCCTCTGCGGATTGCTATAAAGATGAAATGAGTAAACATCCGGAAAAGGCTTTGGTTCATAGTAGTTGCTCAAGAAAAAGTATATAATCTTTTTGGCATATGTATAGATACCTCCCCTTATTAGAAGGGGAGACACTTTCTTTCCTTCTCCTCCATTGTCATGTTCTGGACAACATGATGCTGGCCAGGGCAGAAACATCAGTGTTACCTCAGTCTCCCGTCACCCACCTCTTGGCTTTTTAAGAAGCCACGAACACACTAGTGTTTCCTACACCATGAACTGCTGCACATGGAAGGGTCCTAGGTCACTTTTTCACTGGGATACAGACTCACAGACCTCGATGTCTCGCCCAGAAGTAAAGAGTGCAAAGAGTAAAGAAAAGCCTGGGATTAGGGTAGGGTCGGATTTAGGCGAGTAAGATTGGCCCCAACCTTCAGTAGAGGGGCTTGAGATTTTTAGGCCAGAAAGGTTTTACCCAAACTCACATTACCCAGTCTAAAGAGCAGGGGATCTTGGGAACCATAGTCAAGCCTCCACAGGGAGATGCATGACCCAGAAGTGGGGGGCTCTGCTGTAGGGGAGCTCAGAGCTCAAGCCTGCACCTGGACCCACCTGAGCCTACAGGATGACAGGGCCACACCCAGGAGGAGGGAGAATGGGAAGAGGAAAGAGTCGGGTTTCCAGCTCGTGCAATATTGATGGAGTAATGGAATATTGCACTTTACCCCCTGCTGATCCTACTCTGGGTCCCTCCTGGCACCAGGGATCACGGGCTCAGCTGCAGGGACATCACTGAAGGGACACTGACGACCCCTGCCCCCTTCCCTCAGTCTCCCTGACTGCGAGGCCCTTCACCTGGGGGCACAAGGCCACACCAAGCCAGAGAAAGAGGTAGGAACTATGGAGTTTGCCATACGTTCCTGGGGGTTGGTTGAGGTGGGGGGAAGGGGGGATTCCACAGTGAGCAAGGACAGGCAGAAGGGGTGGAAGCCATCTCTTCTTTCCACTGGGGACCAAAGAGAATCCCAGGGCATGGAGAGGGGTTGGGAAAGACAAGGCAGGCTTTGAGCACCAGGGCCATTTGAGAACTGAGCAGCTAGTTTCAACCACATTTGAGTCCTCCTCCTTGGCCTCTGCCCCTCTGATCTTGTTCCTGTCCATCTGTCCTGATGCTTTGTCTCCGGTCATCTGGCTCTCTTCCCGACCAGCTGAGGTGGGGTGCATGGACAAGGAGAATGAGCTCGGAGGCATGGCGGAGCTCAGAGCGCTAAGACTGGACTGAGGGAGCCGAGGTCAGCCCAGGACCCGGGAGGGTTCCAGTTAAAACCCTTCTTTCCAGCCAAAGATCACCTTCTCTGATCCCTGGGCCCTGACCTGCTCTTCTGTGGTGTGAATTCATGGGGAAGAAGGAAGTGGTGGGGTCTCCTCTCCGCCCTTAATTCCCCCTAATGGCTCTCGCTTTAGAAAGGTTGGCCCCCAAGATATCTCGGGACCACTATGTGCGGGGCTGGAGTATGAATTCCCTTTCTCTTACGTGTTCGCTCGGGTTTTGCTCTCCTTGTTTGTGTGTCTTCCTCCCTGCGTCCCTCTCCCTCCACCTCATTCCGGCGGCAAACCGCCTCACAGAGCCGGGAGAAGTGTGTTCTCCGCCATGAAGCTCGGCAAGAACCGGTCCCACAAGGAGGAACCCCAAAGACAAGGTACAGATGCGCGCCCTCCCCATCCGGGCCAACACCTGGGTCATCTCTGTGCTCCAGAGACCAAACTCCTCCCCTCCGGGGGCAGCGCCCCAGCAGGCTCTCCTGCGATTGGCCGGTGAGGTCGCCTGGGTGGGCCCTAGCCTCCCATTAGCTGCCGGCAGAGCCGGCTCCTGAGGGTGGTCTCCAGGAAGGGGGAGCTCCTAGCACTAAGGGTGGGAGGGGCATCACCAAGGTCTAGAACCTATTAGAACTCCCTGTCCGGTGGGCCAGTTTATGAAAAGGCTCCTCCTGCCCTCTCTGCTCCCCTCCCCCCACCCCACCTTTTTTTCTGCCCTTTTCTTTTTTAGAGAAGGGAATCACACACACACACACACACACACACACACACACACACACACACAAAGTGGTTTGGCCAATTCCCTAAGCGACCCCTTGCCCAGTGGCAGGACTCACTGCCCTGCCTTTCCCCAGGCCCTCTCACAAGGCTGCAGGGGAGGCCCTGGGGGAGAGAGGCAGGGTGGGGCCTGTGGCCCGGTGCCTCTGGAGAAGCAGCCTGGGGGGAGGGCAAGACAGCTGTTTGAAAGGGGGCAGGGAGGACAGGTGGAAGACAGGAGAGAACTGGATCGGATAAGAGGGCAGCGTGTAGCTTCCAGCGCACACCTCCCCCCCCCCCCAGGTCTGTGATCACATGCTCTCCATCAGGGCTCCTGGCTTCCCTCCTTAGCATCCCCTGTGTGGCCCGCTGGCCCCAGCATCTCTTTCCCTCTTGCCCCCATGCCAATTCTGAGTGTGCCTTTCTCCTTCTTAGACTAGGGAGGGTATGGCTGCTGGGTGAAGCCCAAACCTACCATCCTTAGTATGATCAGTTCTTCATCTCATTGGATAATATACATCAGTGCAGGGTCAGGTTCTGAATTCCATCAGTTATTTTACATGGATAAGTTACTTCCTAAGCCTCAGTTTCCCAAGCTGTGACATGAGAAGAGTGCCTATCTTGACAGGACATGGGTATGAGGACAGGAGATACGTGCATAAAGTGCCTGGCATTGTGCCTGGCACATAGCAGCCTCTCAATAAATAGCAGCTATCATTCGAAAGGAACATAAGTATGGATTCATTATACCCCATCTTCTTCCACAAAGGATATTTAGTGCTTATGGGAGAAATACACAGCAAGAGTTACATTCAGCCAAAATAAAAAAGTAAGACTAGGGGTACCTGGCTGGCTCAGTCAGTAGAGCATATGGCCCTTGATCTCAGGGTCATGAGTTTGAGCCTCACGTTGGGTGGACAGATGGCTTAAATAAATAAATTTTTAAAAATCTTTTTAAAATAAAAAATATAATATCCATTAAAATCAAAGATCAAGATTAGGTGGGAAACACTGCAGATATATAAGCCATAATATTCTAAGGAGATTCTACGAAGAAAACCTGGAGAGTGACTGTTAGCTTCCTGGATAGCAAAGCACAAGAGGAAAGACAGTCACTTATTCCACTATCCAGCCCACCTAACCGGCCTTTCTTCGGCAGATGAACCGGCCGTGCTGGAGATGGAGGACCTGGACCGCTTGGCCATTCGGCTGGGGGATGGGCTGGACCCTGACTCCGTGTCTCTGGCCTCTGTCACAGCTCTCACCAGCAATGTCTCCAACAAGCGGTGAGTACGCAGGGGTCCCGCAGCCCACACTGCCTTCCCCTCATCAGGCAGGCCCCGCCTTGTATGGGAATTGGATGGGAAGAACCGGGGCCCCTGGGCAGCTTCTTTGTAACCCTGACCCTTTCTCTTTTCCGGGATGTCCCTCACACCTCTGCTCCTACAAAGGCAGTCCGAGTCACGGCACACCTGTGGGCCAAGGGAAATCACAGAGCCCCCCGACACACATCCGAACCTGTTGGCCTAATGTGCATCTCTCTGTCCCTGCGCCATTAATCCTCTCTGTTGGGGCCTCGAAAAACAATGAATCCCCATTCTTTGGGTCAGTCTTAAGTATTTGAAGACCATGATTCTGTCCTTCTGCCCTTTGCCAAGGTCCAACCAGTGCCAGTGCCCTCCTGCCCCGCAAGCAATCCCCTTACACCAGGCCTGACAGTACACTCTCCTCCTCAGGTCCAAGCCAGACATTAAAATGGAGCCAAGTGCCGGGCGGCCCATGGATTACCAGGTAGGTGGGGCACCTGGAGGCATACCTCTCAGACTCGACTCTAGTGGGTGGTTCTGGCCAGACGTGCGTTATAGACTCCGGATGCCTGGATCTGAGAGTCATGAGCTGAATCTAAGTTCCCCAAATAAGCTTGTTTCTGGGAGGCACTCATAACTAGAGGGACAAACCTAAAGAGTTTGAGAATTCTGCTAATGTGGAGCATTTTGTGTCCAGCACTGGACGTCATTAAGTTAGAGGGACCTGGAAAAAAACCTAAAAAGACCAAGGGGCACCACTATATATCATTATATATATGTGTATGAGATATATATATTCCAACAATTAAAAGCCACTGAGGAAAGATTTTTGACGTGCTTTTTAAAATTGTTGTTTATAGTATTTTTAATGCCAGAAGTAATGTCAATCCTGGCTATCCCTCGACGGTGAGAATGTGGGTGGGGGGTTTTTTTCTCTATTTTCTGAAATTAACACTTAATGTTTCTGTTTGTATGTTTCTAAAACTGGAGACAAAATGGCTGAGACAGGGAGCGATTTCAAGCTGTAGGATTGTTCGTGAGGCCACGGTGAGGCAGGATGTGTCATGAGCACAGCTGGTAGCTGCTGAGAGAGGGCCACACAGGGCTTCTGAACCCCAGGATAGCCCTCCGGGCCTGGGGCCTGGCCGTGAGCTTTGCAGGACCACACCCCCAATTTTTTTTCTTCTTGCAGAGTTTATCAGAGCCTGAGAGACCGAGTCACACTAACACAATCCACAATAGACTAATGTACAAGCCAGAAGCCCCTAGTACTTGTTTATAAACTGGAAGCAGGTAGAGCCCATGGACGACCCATTGCTCTAGACCTTCACTTGGGGTCTAACAAATCCCACTTACAGAAGTTAGAGAAGCCTGGGCGTTCCTAGGACTGAGTGAGTACGCCCACGGGTCAGAGGAAACAGGGCCTTCAGGAGAGCCCACCCGGCTACTGCCCTAAGTGTCAGAACTGGGGCCCCGAATCAGAGTGAGCCTCCTCTCCCAGGTTACAGCTTCGCCTCTAACTAGTCACTTCCCAGACCCTGTACGCATCACCCCTTCTTTAAGGCGACAGCCTGCCGGTCACCTCATTCAGGCGACGATATAAAGGACAGGAGGCATCTTTCTCTGAATCGGGTGTATCTGCTCATGTTTTCTGAGGGACACGCTTTGTCTCCCCGAATCCTTGCTTCAGTTTGTTTTCATCCAGTTGGTGGTGGCCATCTTTCCAGGTGCTTGAAAATTAGCCCCAGGCCGTGGCAAGAGGCCCTGTGGTTTTGGACAGCCTCAAGCCGCTGGGCTCCTTGGAGGTGTGCGAAACGTCACCCCCTCACCTCTCTGCCAAAACCCAAACGCAGACTATCTTAAGACTTTTGAAGACTTTTCCAGGGGACTGGGTTCAGGGCTTTGCTCTTCTGTTTTCTGAGAACAGGAAAATTCCAAGGAACAGAGACCTGTTTGTCTTTGTATTTCCAGATACTGTTTCTTTAACAGTGTCACCAGCCTGCCACATAAAGGCACAAAGAAAATGGTTAATATAACTGTTATTTTCTAGAAGGCTTAATGTGTGCCAGGCGCTATGCTAGGAACTGTGTGTGTGTTTTCCATTTAAGTTAATGTAATTCTTACAACCATCCAAATAGAAGTATTACCTCATTTCATAGGTGAGAAACTGAGGCACAAGGAGAGTAAAGCGCCTACCCAAGGTCACACAGTTATTCAAAGGTCAAGCCAGGGTTCAAATGCAAGGGTGTCCGAGCGAAGCAGTCAGAGTGACTAATTTCTCTCTATTTGAGCCTTTTGGACAGTCACCCCCTCTGGTCCCTGTCCATCGTTAGCTCACTACCAACCTCTTGTTTTCAAACCTCTTTCAAAATGCTTCCTGACAGAGATTTTTATGAAGTGGACCCCACTTTCCCCTCCAAAGACTTGGCAAACATTCTGAATTGAACAGAACGTTGTTGTATTTAACCCAGTAATACAGTATTTTCTGACAGTTGATTCCTGTCTCAACTATAAGTATTAACACAGAGAGAGAGCCCTGAGGGTACAAGCTTGGATTTATTCTTACTTCCAATAAATACAATGTAGAAAGCAGGAAAACCTACCAAGGGGATGTCACTCTCTGGAGAACTTGGCTTTGCCCAGTTAGAATGACCTCAGAACGTGCACCCACCCTCCTGGCAGGAGGGAAAGGACTTAGATGAACTCAAATCCGGGAAGGACCCTGAGGACTCGGAACAGGGGAAAGGCCATGGCACACCCATCCCCTCTGTTTCTTCTGGTTAGAATGTATGTAACGTGTAAACCCGATACTGATTATGGGCATCCCAAGGGCGAGAAGCCACATTCCCATCCCAGCGAATACGCAGTTTCCCCATCACAGTGAGCAGAGCTGAGCACACGGCAGACGTGTTCCCAGTGGGTCATGGAGTCCTGAGTATGCTCCCCGCCCTCTCTCCCGTGCACCAAGACCTACTCCATCTTCACCTCCATATTGTCTCCCTGGCACTGACCCCAGACCCCAGCCTCAACTGCACTATGGCACCCACTTCCTGTCTAGTCTCCCCGCCCTCATTGTGCCACCACTGGACAGATCCTCTCAAAATGCATGTCGGGTCATGTCACATCTCAGCCACCTGGAGCCGAGGAAAGGTAAAGGGTGTTTCCAAAGGGCAGCTCCTGCTGTCTCCAGCGCCCCCCCCCCCCCCCCCCCCCCCCCCCCCCCCCCCCCCCCCCCCCCCCCCCCCCCCCCCCGCCCATGTTCTTGCAGCACCGTCAGATCCCTTGGAAGCAGGTCACAGAGCACCATGACTCTTGGGTTCTCCCAGGACAGAGGGATAGGTTTACACTCAGCATCGTTCCTTGTGACGGCCTCATGAAGCCACCTGGGGATTAGGTCCCACCAAGAGTCTCCCAGATCAGCTGATCAGTCAGTCCCTTTGTGGGTCTACTTGCCTCCCCGTCTCCTACCCTGGAAAACAAGTGCTCTGCTGATGACTGGAGAATGGAAGGAAAGGATGGCCAATCCCCTCCCTCAAAATTTGTTTTAACTTTCAAGTCCAAGTGATATATTCCCCTTCTGCCCACCATATAGCCCCAGGTGGGGACGGGGGAGCAGCAGGCATAACAATCCCCTCCCCCACCAACACCATACAGTGACCTCAATGGTGTGCTTCCAGGGTTCCCTGCAGGGCCACCCCTCAGCTAGAAAAGAGCACCTCCTGGAGGCTTTCTCTTCCCACGCCGCCCCCCACTTTGCTCCTTTCAACCCTGTGCCCTCCTCCCCTCCCCACTGCTTCCCTCCCAGAGCGCCAGCCAGGGTTGCCCACCATTGTTGGGTCTGCTCAGCAGAACAGGGTGAGAACTTTGGGTCCTGAAGAGGAGTAGAGGGCAAAAACGCCAGCATCGCAGCTGGGCCTCTGGGTAAAGAACATAAAAACTAACCAACTGCTTACATTTGAAAGGTTAATCTCCTGATGCCATATCTTATTACCTTATTATGCTAAAACTGTGTCTGACTACTTTCCAGTCTTGAGTCACAGAAAATCCTTTTTGTTTTGTTTTGTTTTGTTTTGTTTTGTTTTTTAAATGGAGGGGAGAGGAAAGGTTAATTGTGAGGAAATATAATGAGATTTTTTTTAAGCCTTTGCCTTAAAAAGTTTCATGGAGGTTAACACCCTATACACTACTGTGCAAGAATATTCCAGAAGGACTTGTAGTGCCTGCCTACTCTCTTCACAGGCAACTTCCCAGAGCTAAGTTAATTAGCTCGATTTCCTTTTTAGCTCCCTAAAGAAATGGTAATTATTAAACTTCTGCAGAGCTCTGGAGTCTGAGATTCATTCCCTTTGGCATGTCAAGTTCCAAATCGAAATGCTGGCTTTCACAGTTCAAGTGTTGCTTCAATTAGTAAATATTCAGTTTCCAGTTCAGTATACTTTGTTGGCAGTGTTCTTGTTAGCATTGAAGTTTCTATTTTTCTTAACATCGTTTATTTTGATGGTGGATTTTTCTTGGCCCTTGGACTATTTATAAGGCTTTGATGGACACAGTGGATGATAATTTTCACGGTTATAGGTTTTTTTATGCAAAGGGAAAATAATTTTCTTGAGTAAAATCATATGTAGACGGTGCATCAAAGCACAGCGATTGAAATGCCATATCTCCAAGATGAGGAGCATAAAAAATAATGCCCACAGTTTCATTGGAAGAATGAGCTGAGGTAAATGCAAATATTAGCTTAGCATGGGCTGTTTTGTTAAAATGCGAGTTCAAGAGAGTCAAATGGAATGGTTGGAAGCATCGGTAAGACCCTACCTATTTGGGAGACTTTGAGAAGCCATTTATAACAATAGCTCACATTTGCTAGAGCTTTCTACTGTTTATGAAGCACTTTGACACACGTTATCTCATTTAACCTTTACCCAACCGTATGGATTGGGGAAGACATATGGATGGCGTTTCCACTTGTAGCTGAGAAAATTAAGGCTCAGTGAGCCAGCATCGGTGCCTCCTCTCATACTTGGTCATGTACAAGGTCCGGGGCTCAGTGCCAATCCAGCCACACCAGATCTGTGCCTCTTTCTATTTTATCATGGCTGCCCCAAGGGGGACTGACACCTCCAAATCCAAAGCAAGATGTGATGGCTTAAAAATGAAGGTTCAGGGGGCACCAGGGTGGCTTAGTTGGCTAAGCGTTCAACTCTTGATTTTAGTTCAGGTCATGATCTCACAATTTGTGAGATCAAGCCCCATATCAGGCTCTGTGCTGACAGTGAAGAGCCTGCTTGGGATTCTTTCTCTCCCTCCCTCTCTCTCTCTGTCCCTCCCCAACGCACACACACACACGCGCACACACACACACACACACACACACACACACTCTCTCTCTCTCTCTCACTCTCTCTCTCTCTCTCTCTCTCTCTTTCTCTCAAAATAAATAAATAAACTTAAAATTAAATTAAATTAAAGGTTTAGAAAAGGTATACACACATACCCCTCTCCATGTATATAAGAATGAACATTTGTTCAATGAATGAACAACTGAAAAAGGGCTTCCCAGTATAGAAGTAAGATTCCAGGGAGCTGGACGCCACCTGAAAAGACACAGACACACTAAACACACAGCATCAAGCCAGCAAACATGGCTCAGGCTCCCAAACAAAGAAATTAAACAAAAGGAGGAAACCAGGAATATGAAAAGAAGGCAAAATTCCAGAAACACAAAGAGCTATCAGAGGCCTTTTTAATGTTTATTTTTGACTTAGAGAGAGAGAGAGAGACATAGTACAAGCAGGGAAGGAACAGAGAGAGAGAGAGGGAGACACAGAATCCAAAGCAGGCTCCAGGCTCTGAGATGTCGGCATGGGAGCCCAATGCGGGGCTCAAACTCATAAACCGTGAGATCATGACCTGAGCAGATGTGGGATGCTTAACTGACTGAGCCACCCAGGCGCCTCAGAGGCCTGCAATCTTAAAAGGAGAGATGCTAGAATGGGAAATTAAATGCACATTACTGAAGACATAGAAAGCTTCATCCCTGAGCGCAGGAAACCCAGAAAGTGGTTTGCAGTCCTCTAGGAGGCGGAGCCATGGGGCTAGAGGAACACTTGAAATCCCTGCGAGCTTTGAAAATACCGAGGCCTGGCCCCACTGCCCAAGGTCGGATTGGCTTGGTCTAGAGTTTGGCAGGGACACCAGGGACGCTGGTTTTTCACCAGCGCCTTCCTCCTCCCCGCTGCTAAGTCCAGCACACGCTTGCAGGTTATCCAGCCCATGCCCTTCCTTATAAATGAAGACACCGAGGCTTAGTGGGGAAAGAGCCCAGGATCCGCAGCAGATTAGAGACCGTGCTCGGACTGGAACCCGATTCCCATGTTGGCTCCCTGCTCCTGGGCCCCGACTCCAGGAGGAGGACCCGCTACGAGGCTCACGCGGCTTACCTGTGTCCCCCGTCTCTCCTGCCCGCAGGTCAGCATCACTGTGATTGAGGCTCGGCAACTGGTGGGCTTGAACATGGACCCCGTGGTGTGCGTGGAGGTGGGCGATGACAAGAAGTACACGTCCATGAAGGAGTCCACTAACTGCCCCTACTACAATGAGGTCAGTGTCCTGTGGCCCTGGGTGCGGAAAGGGACTTCCCTAAATGTAGCAGGAGGCTGGGGTCCAGCTCACCCAGGCCTCTAAGGAGCAAGGGGGAGTCAAGGGGCGTGAAGGGCTGCCAGCAAGGGTCACCGTGGCCCGTGCTGTTACAACCCCCAGCACACAGATGTGCCGGGCCATGGCCTCTGAACCCCGAGTCTAGATCGCCTCCTGACAGTGGTCTGGCCCGAGGCTACCCTTTGAAATGAAACCCTGGGCATCAAAACTCCCAGCACTGTCTATGGGTGGACTCCGGGAGGCCCGGCCCCGGCAGTTTTGCAGGCCAGAGCCCTGGGCTGTGCCGCCTCATTCCAGCGCTTGCCCTTTGAGGCAGTGGCACCATCCTGTGAGCCAGGATCCCCACCAAATGCTGTAGATGCATTACGTCTTCGGGCCCCTGCAACAGTCAGAGGTTACCGCCATTGATTCCATTTTACACCAGGGGACATTGAAACTCCTGAAGAGAGTCCCTGCCCAGGTGCTAAGGGCCAGAGTGGGGCTCTGCGTGCTTACCTTGTCTGCTGGGCCGCCTCCGTGGTGCCTGAACCTCTGTGGGGATCCTTCCAGAGCACTGGCCTTGACTCTTAGGGTATGAGAGAGCAAAGCCTGATTCCTGCCCCTGCTCCCTGCAACCATCTGAGGCCACCTTGAGACCAGACGACCTCAGAGATTTTTAAATTCAATCTCCCCAACTTACAGAGGAGGAGACTGAGGCCTCAGTATGAGAAGGGCCTTGCCCGGGACCACAGAGCATACTGCTGATAAGCAGGGTCCAGCCTGTCAGCCTCGGCCCATGCTCTGTCTGCCACCTCGGATGGCCTCCCCTGACACAATTTCTTGACTCTGGGCCCCAGACCTCTGTCTCCTGGCGGGGCATCTAGTCTCCTTCTCCTGGTGGCTCCAGGCAGCGAGGGTGCCCGGCTGGCCCAAGTGAGGCATCTGTGTCCTAGGTGAGGACACAGGAGTGGCTCATGTCTGTCCTGAGGAGCAGGGAGGGCTGACGGTGCCACCTGCGACTTGGGAATTGCCCCCCAGCCATGCGTCTTCAGGAAGGAAACCTGGACGCATTTCTGCCCCTTACGGGGACCCAGGCCAGGGTCCCAGGCTATCACAGGGTGCAGGCTGTCACGGCTGGTTTCCCACAGGCCCACAGGGCTGGGACGCCGGTGCTCGGGAACTCCCCAGCCCCCAGCCCCCCGTAGCAACCTTCCCAGGAGTCCGGAAATTCCACCTCCATGTCTCTGACCTTACATCAGGGCACATCCCTGCCTGGAAAAGCCACCAACCTAGATAAGAGTCTGCTTTCCCATAATGGATATGGAGCCGGGTGCCCATGGCCTTCCACGGTCACTTGATAGTGGCAAAGCCACGTTTGACCAACTCAGGGGCTCACTTTACCCCAGTCCCACGCACCTCGTGTTCCATTCAAATTGCTTCCTCCTTCCCGATAAAACAGAGCTGCTCTCTCCACTCTGTGTTTCCCCAGCAAACTCCTACTCACCCTCCAAAGCCCAGGCCAAGTGTCCTGGCCACTGAGCAGCCCTCCTTGCACTCTCTGGATCAGAGGTCAATGCGCTTCTTTTTCTGTGACAATAACGCCCCTGAATTGTGGTTGGTCCTTCATGTCTCTGGACCTGGCGGACTGGAGGCTCCCAGTCTTCTGCATCCCTGGGCCCAGCCCAGAGCCTGGCGTATACCTGGAGGGGCTGGGTAGCACTGTGCAGGTGGTTACTCACCCGAGGAAAGAAACAAACATGCTGGGCATGAGCTGCTCTTCAGGCCCATGCCTGACAGCACGGGGGGCTGCAAAGATGATACGTTTTGCCCGGATTGGGCCACCGCCTACTTCTAGCCTAGAAACCATTTCCCAAACTCCATGTTTATTAGCACCAAGACTACTCCTTCCATTCAGATGAATCTTAAATTTGTCCTCCATCGCATGTTTGTTCTTTTTCACAAACCCAAGTAGCTCTGAGTTGTTTAATTTCTGTTTCCTCTAAAGCGGGGTTTCTCAAACTCAGCCCTGTGGACATTTGGGACCAGATAGTTTTGGGTACAGGGGGCTGGACTGTGAACGGTAGGATGTTGAGTGGCATCCGTGGCTTCTACCCGCTCGATGCCAGTTGCCACCCCCACCCAGCTCTAGCAACAAAAAATGTCTCCAGCCCTTGTCCAATGCTCCCTCCCCTCAGCACCCCCATGGAGAACCACCACTGCAAATGATCTTCCCATGATTCCTCCTGATCCCCAAGTGGGGCTTCCTTTTCTTTTGATTCTTGTCCTATGCCACGTTCCTCGCCATCGAAAAATATCCCTGGTCCTGGAGGTGTACTGCTTCTGGCTAATTCTCCGGGTTAGCAGGAACCTGCCTTTGACTCCGCTGCACACAATGGAGGGAGATGAGAACAATCAGCATGACTTAGCAGACTTCCAAGTGGTTATACAAGGGAAAGATGCTCAGGAAACAAGGAATCTGACCACACACCGCTCAGAGAGGGCAAAATTCTGGTTCTAGCTTGGCTAGCTTGCTCTGCTAGGGCTGACACAGCTCTAGGGCTGCTGGCCTGCTCTTCACCTCCTGCCCAGCTCAACACCTGTCTTCATGCAAAGGGAGGCTCACAACCATTGCCTCTCTGACTGTTCCAGACCAGGCCCCCCTTCTCCATGGGTACAACCGGTCACTGGTATCTTCCTTCTGTCTAAACCACCTTTCTCTTCTGCCCTGGATCCTTCTCTTTCTTCTTCCCAAAGAACCTGCCATCACCCAGTCCACTCAGCACTCCCATCTCTGCCTTCGCTTTTCCTTCCGCTTCTCCTGTGCCTACGAGGTGTTCTACTCTCACATGTTCTCTCCGGGTGCAACTAGGGGAAACCCCACTGCTCAGGAACAGGAACTAGGAGTCTGCCTTCTGTCCACCCACCCCTCCATCCCACATCCTTTTCCAATCCCACACACTTCCTAGTGATCACCTCTTTCTGTGCTCACACTCAGAGTCTGACCATGTGAGGTGTCCCCACTGCCGCTCCTCCCAATCATGCGTCAGTCTCTGCCCCATGGCTTCACTGAGACGGCCCTCCTCCGGGTCAGCAAGGACCATGCGGCCCTAAGTATAAGTCCACGTTCCTCTCTTGACTGCCCAGCCCTTTCCATCCTCTCAACGCCCCTTCCCCCCCGCCCTGGGTACCTCTCTGCTCAGCCCCTCCCCCACTGCCTTTCCTGACATGCTCCCTGTGCCCTCCACTGCTTCGTGGAGCCCTGCCCTAGATCCGTCCCTTCCCATTCTGTCCTGAGGTATCACCCCCAGCCCCAAGGCGTCAGTTGTCACCCACCAGAGCTTCAGTGCCCCCGGCCAGTGCCACCCGGACATAGTGCTCCACACACAGCAGTTGGCATGTCCTGTGCACTGACCACATGCACTCATGGGCTGAACGCTTAACAAGGGTCATTTAGACTTCATGACCGTGCCTCCAAACCCCCCTTGGATGGTGCCCTGGAGCAGTTCAACATGGCAGCTCTGAGCACTGTCCCCCATCCCAGGAAGGAAGTGATTGGCCTAAAAGTAAAAACTTGGTGGATCTGCTTCTAAAGGCAGCACTTTTACCCATGATGCTCCAGTGTGAGCCCCAAGAAGCCAGGAACACACTTTCCTTAGACATTGGCCCTAAGCATGAGGGCAACATTTCTTCCTTGTCTCTGCCCACTAATTCACCAAAGCGCAGTCTCTCTGTGCACTGCCCACACCCACCCCCCGCCCTCGTTCCTGGCATCTGCACACAAGGCCAGGAGAAATGGGGCAGGGGGCGAGTGGCAGCTCCCAGCTCAGGAAGACGGTCCACACCCACAGCATTTTACATTTAGAGCTAATGAGGCACCTTGGCAACCTTATTTTACACTTAAACATCGCTGAAATCGGGACGCATCTTCAGGCGATGGCGCGTTGTGGTTGAATGGCAGCGTCCAGCTGCCCGTGTAACTGCAGTGTATCTTAGGTTATCTTACAATAGCTCGCTCATAACGAGACTCTGAGGTGGGTGTTATTACATTTTACAGCTCAGGAAACAGATTCAGACAATGTGTGGCACAAGGCCACACAGTTCCCACCTGCCTCGGGGTCAGGGAGGACCGTGGTGGCCACTGCTGCTCACCTGAACTTTGGGGCTCAGGGGGAGTGACTGGGGACAGACGGGCACTGCCAGGAGGGAGGGCCCGACACTGCCCCAGGCTGTTGGCCGCTGTCCGCTGGGTGACAGGAGCCCTGGGTCCTCCCCCCTCCAGTACTTCGTCTTCGACTTCCACGTCTCTCCGGACGTCATGTTCGACAAGATCATCAAGATCTCGGTGAGTGGGGAGCAACCCTGGTGGGCAAAGCCACTAGCTCAAACCGCACCTTTGTGTGAACTTCCAAAGGGCACCCCTCTGGGCGGACCATTAAAAGGCAACCCCGTTCCCGGACACACAGCCAGGCAAGTGGGGCCCAGGCTGATTTGGGGCCCTCTTACCTGTTTAGCCAGGTGCCTCTGCATAGTGTACGACCTAGTGACCCGTATCTGGCAGCCAGCAAAACTGAGGGCAGGAGAGACTCCTGCTGAGCCTTGGGGAGCCGCCCCTGCCCTGCCAAATGCCCTCCCACTTCACCGAAAGGCTCCATTCCCCAGAAGGACAGGGGTGCCACCATCAGACCCCTCACCCTACCCCGTGGAAAGCCTTAGCCCTGCCCTGCCTGACTGGTGGCTGGTGGTTCTTCCCGGAAGGTGATTCACTCCAAGAACCTGCTGCGAAGTGGCACCCTAGTGGGGTCCTTCAAGATGGATGTGGGAACTGTGTACTCCCAGCCTGGTGAGTATCTGTGCCCACAGCAAGTGTGGCACATGCCATCCCCCCTGCCCTGGTGGTCCCTGTGCCAAGCCTGGCCAGGACCATACCCTCAGTGTGAGGCCACTGGGGGTGTGGAGTGACAGGGTGGCCCAGTCTGCACATGGATGCAAGGACTACCTGTGTTCAGGCTGCTAGATTCACCTGAGCCCTGCAGGGTAAGGGCTTTGGCCCCCTTTTCGACTTGACAGGCCCGGGGCTCAGAGAAGTGCTGGGGCTTCCCCAATCACCCAGTCGGACTGGGGCGAAATCAGGCTGTGTGACTCCAGACACCCACGGAGCCACACTGTACACTGTCCTCAACACACATGCAGTGTGGCAGCCTCCAAAGGATGCTGGGCTCACTCACTGACCATCCACCAAAGGACGCATGCCTCCCAAGAAGAGCCAGGAGGGGCTGTGGCTGACTAGAAGCAATGTGGGTTCCTGTGGGCCAACCCTGGATGGGGTTGGTGACAGAACCCCTAGGGGTGGCCCAGAGAGCTGTGGGACATGGGCCAGCCAGAAGGGGTGCCCTCAGCCAACCAGATGATGACTAACTAAGCACGGGGCCAGCTCGGGAACCACGGGCACACAGCCTGGCACTGAGCCCTAGCCCGTGTCCCTGAAATGAACCTTCCACTCAGGATGCAGTAATGACCCCTCTGGGCCCTTTGACAGGGACAGTACAATTTCACCCAGACTGTCCCATGTGACCCTCATGAATCAGTGAGGTGGGCATCAGTGTTCCTTCCCATTTTACAGACGAGACAAATGAAGCCAAGACAAGATAAATGGCTTGGAGGTGCCACTAAACTATTAGATTAAACAAATACGGCAATTTCTTACGGTTCGACCTAGTGGACCCTGGCTGGTGCACACTCTGGGACTTAGACGAGGGAACCAGAGCCCAGACCCAAGATGACCCCCAGACACATTACAAAATCAAAGAACATTTGAGCTGCAAGAGACCTTAAAACATCCAGTCCAGCCTTTCTAGGAGGGTGAAGAAACTGAGGCCCAGGGCAATGAAGAAACTTGCCCAGAGCCTCCTGGGGGTAAAACCTGGTCTCCTAGCTGCAGGCCGGCACCTTTCCCATTGCTAAGCACAAGTTGTGGTCCTCAGTAGAGGGTGGCCCTGGTAACCATTAACGCTGTGGGGAGTGGGGAAGAGGGCCAATCTCGATCTGGTGCTTCTCGAGGAAGCCAGCCGTGGGCCGTGGGCTGGCGTGATGTGGGCATCCTTGAGAAGGCACCCCACCCCAGGGCTGAGCAGTGCCACCCGTGCCAGTAGCAGGGGGTTGGAGAGATATGGGGGAGACTGATGTAGATCTCTGGGCTTCCCGACAGTAGAGTCCTGGCCAGGAGACCACTGCCACTCAAGGGGCACCTGCTAAGTGCCAGGCCTTGGGCTATGCATGCCATCCCAACAAGCCTCACCCTTGTGGCCCCATATACACATCATCACCGCATTTCCCCAGAAGGAAACAGGCTCAGCAAGTTTACATGATGGGTCTGGGGAAAGGAAAAGGATGGGAACCCAGGTCCAGGTGGGCCCAAAGTCCGGGCTCCCCACTCGGGTAACCCCGCCAGATTTACTGCTTCTCCCGAATCTTCTCTAAGCCTGGTGCCCTTCATGGGAGCCCAAAGTCCCATGGCCCCTTCAGTTGGGGCACTGGTGTCTGCACCCTGATGGTCTCTGGTATGGTCTGACCTTCTTGATGAGACTCTGGGTGCTGACCCAGCCAGGGAGTCATTGGAAGCACAACGCCAGGGACACAGGACTCCTGGGTGCCACTGGGAGTCATGTGATCTGTATCTTGTGGAGCTGGTAGGGTTTCCTGGGGGACCAGGGCCTGTTTTCACCCTGGCAGGACCACATTTATGCCATCAGATGCAGCCGCAGGACACAGCTCAGTCTCCACTACTCCCTGCTGGAGATGCGGAGAGGGCATACCAGGCCGAACACATCCTCTGGGAGATCCTAGAGGAGGCCTGGAGCTTGCAAGCTCCCCGCCCAATAAGCCTTCCCTGGCAGGTGTCAAAGGAGTTCAAATGGGGGAAGGGTCAGAAGGAGCTCATTTCAAGCTCAGAGAACAGCAGCTATAAAGGTGGGGGGAGGAAGATGGACAGCACTCGAATTGTTCAGAGAGGAGTCAGCAGCTGGGCCCAGCAGGTGCACAAGGGCAGGGTAGGATGAGTGGAGTGAGCCGGGCAGTGCTGAATCGGAGGCCCCACAGACCACACCAAGATCTGTGATCTATATACCCCGAGCACTGGCGAGCCCCAGATGGTCTGAAAGGAGGAGTGAGGGAGGGTTCTGGAGGTTCTGTCTGGCCATGTGTGGGCAGGTTGTCTGCAGGGGTGGGGTAGGAGGGCTGCAGTCTGGAGGGTCCTCACTTCAAAGTTGCCCTACACATGGGGATGCAGGACCTTGCCCTAGCTGCTCGCCCCTCTGGGGGCCTCTGTCTCCTCCTGGTTGTCCTGGGGGCCAGGGGCCTAAAGATGCTCGGCCCGCAGTTCTGCAGCTGTCCAAGGACGGCAGGTGCAGTCCCCACCCCTTGTCACTGCAGAGCACCAGTTCCACCACAAGTGGGCCATCCTGTCAGACCCCGATGACATCTCCGCTGGGCTGAAAGGCTACGTGAAGTGTGACGTGGCCGTGGTGGGCAAGGGAGACAACATCAAGACGCCCCACAAGGCCAACGAGACAGACGAGGATGACATTGAAGGGTGAGGCTCCCAGCCCCCTCAGCCCCTGGGCACCTGACCTAACCCTTCCTTTGCCCAGTGGGAGCCCCCAGGGTGAACTTGGCCCCCAGACCCTTACCTCCCTCAACCTTGGCCTCGCCCACTCCCGGACAGCCCAGCTCCTCCAAGAAGGATCGAGGGCAGGGCTGGTCTTGGCATCCAGACTCTCCTCCCAGGAGAGGAAGGGCTGAGGCAGGGCGGGGCAGGAGTTCATGGAGATTGTTCCAGGCCCCGAGGGTCTGTCAATGCCAGGCAGGACCAGGGTGCCCAGCCCTGGCCACCACAGCCCTCGCTGTGTGTACTGGCAGGAACTTGCTGCTCCCCGAAGGGGTGCCCCCCGAACGCCAATGGGCCCGGTTCTACGTGAAGATTTACCGAGCAGAGGGGCTGCCCCGCATGAACACCAGCCTCATGGCCAATGTGAAGAAGGCGTTCATTGGTGAGAACAAGGACCTGGTCGACCCCTACGTGCAAGTCTTCTTTGCCGGCCAGAAGGTATTGGGGTGCAGGATGCAAGAGGCTGGGCTTGGGGTGAGAAGCGTTAGACGTGCAGGATGATTGGGGGAGGAGGGCGGGGGGAGGATGTGGGCAAAATTGGAAACCAGGTGATGTCTTCGATCCCTGGTGCACTGGAAGGGAGCTCCAGCTGAGAGGGGCTGGGGCCAAGGCCAAGTTGGGGGTCCTCTCAGCCATGGACAGGTCTTAGGGGCTCCTCCCTGCCTCTGTGCTATGGACACCAAGAGCTAAGTCAGGAGCACTGAGAGAGAGGAGAGTCTGAGAGACTGGAGTGGGGGAGGGTACCTGCTGGAGATAAGTACGCGTGCGCACACACACACACACACACACTACACATGCCACTCATACACATACATGCATACACACATACCCCACACAATGGACACATATATACACATACATACATATGTGCACATGCACACACCATCATACGATATACATGCACATATACAGACACCACAATACACACATGCATATACATACCACATACACATACACACCCCCCATATGTGCACATGCATACACATACCCCACATACATATATACACATATACAAATATGTACTTAGACGCAATACGTACACATAACCCCACACATGCATATACACATATACATGTGCACACATACACACACTGCACATACACATGCATTTGCACACACACCACACGTGTGTACATGCTCACACACACACACACACACATACAAATCCAACCCTCCCTCCTTCCCACCAGGGCAAGACGTCCGTGCAGAAAAGCAGCTACGAGCCACTGTGGAATGAGCAGGTCGTCTTTACAGACCTGTTTCCCCCGCTCTGCAAGCGCATGAAGGTGCAGATCCGAGACTCCGACAAGGTCAACGATGTGGCCATCGGCACCCACTTCATTGACCTGCGCAAGATTTCTAATGATGGAGACAAAGGTCAGCAGCAAGAGACTGGGTTGGGGGGGAGGGGACTGACAGGAAGGAGGGAATAAGACCTCCCCCCTCACACCTCCACCCCTCCATCATCTCACATGTTGGGCCTGCCTCATGAGGGCTTGGTCAGCAGCCTCTGCCTCAGAGGAAGGTCATGGCTCAGGTCTGCACAGAGCTGACAGAGCCTGCCTAAGCCAGGCTGCCTGGGTTTGAGCCCGAGCTCTGACAGTCAGTAGCTGTGTGATCCTTGAGCCTGTTTTCCCACCTGTAAAATGAAAATAATTACGTGCGTGTCTAAGTATATGTTACATATATGTTTGTGTGTAGTGCTGCTGCAGTCCCTATCTACGGACTTGTAGGGACTGACCCCTTCCAGGACCCAGGCCCTGGGGACCAGGGATATAGAGCAGGAGAAGTATCCATTCTTGTCCTCATGGTGGTCACTGGGGACTGGAGGGGTGGATGTGCTACCAAATGCTCAAAACCTAAGGCCAAAGGCACAAACGGCCACATATTATATGATTCTGTGTAGACGAAATGTCCGGAATAGGCAAATCCATAGAGCCAGGAAGTAGATTAATGGTTGTGGGGGAGGGGAAATGGGACTAACCAGGTAAAGCGTTTCTTTGGGGGTAGCGGGGATGGAAGTGTTCCAAAATTAGGTGATGATAGTGCAACACAGTGAATATACTAAAAAACCTCCAAAATGCACATTTTTAAATGGTGAGCTTTATATCGTGTAAAGCATCACATTTTAAATTGGTGAATTTTAGATTACATAAAGTAGATCTTGATTTTTTTTTTAATGCTATAATTTTTTTTAAAGCCAGGCAGCACAAAACCCAAACAAACAAAGCATACACAGCAGAGGTGGGCCCTGGGTTACTCAGGAGACGACAAATTCCAACAAATGGGAGAAGTTAGTGGGAATGAGGCGTTGGGCGGGCTTCCTGGAGGAAGTGTTAAACAGGCAGACAGAGGGAGGATCTTCAGAGAGGAAGGCGGAGGCCCGCAGAAGCAGGGCCAGATGCCTGGCGAGATGCCTGTCTGCTCAGGCAGCAAAGGGCCACGAGGCCATGCTGAAGAGTTTGAGAGGAGCTGACATCTGTCTTTCAAATAGACATCTGCTCGGCCAGGAAGCAGGGAATGTGACCCAGGGGAGTGAGAAGGCCACCCCAAGCTTGCCCACGCACAGCAGATAGGAGCTTTCCCTGCAGCCTCTGATTAGCCAGTCACTGGCGCACAGGCTTTCTCTTGCCTCCGACATTTCACCAAGCAGGGCCTGGGGTCCTTGGCTCTGTGACCAGAAACTGCAGGCCAAAGCCCCACCAAGAGATCCCACCACCCCAAGCGAGCCCCTTGTCCCTCTCTGCGTGGTCCACAGGCTTCCTGCCCACACTGGGCCCGGCCTGGGTGAACATGTATGGCTCTACCCGCAACTACACACTGCTGGACGAGCACCAGGACCTGAATGAGGGCCTGGGTGAGGGCGTGTCTTTCCGCGCCCGCCTCATGCTGGGCCTGGCTGTGGAGATCCTGGACACGTCCAACCCTGAGCTGACCAGCTCCACGGAGGTGCTGGTGGAGCAGGCCACGCCCGTCTCGGAGGTGAGGCCCGGGGGTGGGGGTGGGGGGTTGGGCTGTCCTCCAGAGCCCCCCAGCTCAGCCCGCTCCCCACCACGGCAGCCTGGGCCTGCCCGAAGGTCCCCAAATAGAGCCTCATCTCAGCCTTGTTCCTGGCTGTGGCCGACCTCATCCAGGGGCATCTGGGCTGGAGGGCTAAAGAATTGGGGTCCTCAGGGTCTGGGCTGCTTAGCTGCACAATGGGATGGGATGTCCCCCACCATCAGCCCACAAGGCCTATCTGTAAGGTAGTGGGAAGAGGCCTGGCACCAGGCCCAACATCCTTGCTGAAGTTTGGGGATGACTTGAACCCCCTTCCTCTCAGAGCTGCACCGGGAAAATGGAAGAGTTCTTTCTATTTGGAGCCTTCCTAGAGGCATCAATGATCGACCGGAAAAATGGAGACAAGCCCATCACCTTTGAGGTCACCATAGGTGAGTGCTGGGCTCACTGAGGGGGCTGTTGGGTAGTGACTGCTAGGCCCTGCACCACAGGTCGGGAGTAAGGGGAGGGACACTTTGGCCACTTCCCTTTGCACATCCCCAAGCACCCACGGAGTACCCACGAGAGTGCACACATGTCTCCAGGGCCACATGCAGGGGCCAAGCCGTGTTCCGACGTGAGGAGGAAAGGCTTCCCCACAGAAGGGAGAGGGGACAGAGTAGGAATACACGCCGTGCCCGAGGCCGGACCTCCAGCTCGGTGTCAGCAGGGCCACCAGCAAGATCTTGGCAAGGGGCTGAGGACATGGGCGCCTTCCTCTGTCTAGCGTTCTGTCATGTCCACGCAGGTAGACTCTCGGTACCTTCTGCACTCCCCGACTCACCTCTTCCCTCCCACACACCCGAAGCGGTGGATCAGGCAGCAGGAGCCTGGGGGGGAATGTAGGGGGGGAAGGCCCCTAGGCCCTCACCTGCCATTTTCTGCCTCCAGGCAACTATGGGAATGAAGTTGATGGCCTCTCACGACCCCAGCGGCCTAGGCCCCGGAAGGAGCCTGGGGATGAGGAAGAGGTAGACCTGATCCAGAACTCCAGCGACGAGGATGCTGATGAGGGTGGGGACCTGGCCTCAGTGTCTTCCACCCCACCCATGAGGCCCCAGATCACCGACAGGTGAGCTAGGGGCATGGAGGGGCCTGAGAGGCCTTGCCTGGCACCTCCCATCCTTCATGGCCAGACCCTCCCGCCTCCAGGGGCCCCAGTCCTCAACCTCCCTCCTCCTCCCACCCAGGAACTACTTCCATCTGCCCTACCTGGAGCGCAAGCCCTGCATCTACATCAAGAGCTGGTGGCCAGACCAGCGCCGCCGCCTCTACAACGCCAACATCATGGACCACATCGCAGACAAGCTGGTCAGGGCCGGGCCGGGGGGTGGGGTGCTTCGGAGGGCCTTGCCCAGCTCGGGAGCCTCCCCTGCAACACGCAAGGCAGCTTGCCCTGGGGAGAGTCAGGGACAGGGGGGTGAGGATTGCAGGAATAGCCCCAGCAGGACCTCTGTTCCTGTCTCTGCTCCCATGTCCCAGGAGTGGGTGGAGGGCCCAAGGGCTTACCTGGAGTGGAGTCTGGGAATCCTGGCCTGTCCTGTCCTGGGATTCCCTTGGGGAGGCTGGCCAATCCCTCCGTCTCTAGCTTGCACTGCCCTACCCCCCTACCCCCACCATGTAGCCCTGAGTTCTGCCAGCCCCAGCAAGTCCACGGGGACTACAGCCTACGGCCCGAGGTGGCTTCTTCCTTCTGGAAGAAACAGAACCTGGGGAACTGGTGGTTTTCGTAAGGTGGCAGGAGCCTGGGGAAGGGGACAGGGGGCATGACGCTAGTGAGAGGTCCCAGGTCACTAGCCCCTCATTCCCCGATGGATGTGGGGTAGACATCTGGGGAGGCTGAGGCTGGGGGTTGGTAGCTCGGCATACACCCCCACTCTGGGTCCACAGGAAGAAGGCCTGAACGACGTGCAGGAGATGATAAAGACGGAGAAGTCCTATCCGGAGCGTCGCCTGCGGGGGGTCCTAGAGGAGCTCAGCTGCGGCTGCTAGTGAGAGGGACGGGTGGGCAGCGAGGGGCTGGAAGTGGGGGACCGGGCCGGGAAGGAGGTGTCTGCAGGCCTGCTCCTGACCTGTGGGCTCCGCTGAGCCCTGCTCCCCTGGTCCCCCCCAGCCGTTTCCTCTCCCTCGCTGACAAGGACCAGGGCCACTCGTCCCGCACCAGGCTGGACAGGGAGCGCCTCAAGTCCTGCATTCGGGAGCTGGTGAGGGCACACCGGACCACACAGGGGATGGGGGGAGGGTGCCCGCGGTGGGGGGACATCTGTCTCCGAGGTTGCAGCCACCAGGGCCAGCCCCCTCCACCGTGCAGCACGGCCTGAGCCCCCACTCATGGCAGTCCCCCCCAACAGGAGAGCATGGGACAGCAGGCCAAGACCTTGCGGGCACAGGTGAAGCGGCACACTGTGCGGGACAAGCTGAGGCTGTGCCAGAATTTCCTGCAGAAACTGCGCTTCCTGGCAGACGAGGTGTGGCCCCTGTCAGTGAGCAGAGAGGGGGTGCCCCTCCCCTAAGCCGGGGTGACTAGAGTGGAGAAAGCGTTGCTGCACAGGAAGGGGCCACAGAGGCCCTTCCTGCTCTGACAGCCCTTAGGGACAGGGATGGACAAGCCCTTCACCCCGTCGTGTGTTCTCTCCACTCAATCAGTGGCAGGTAGGGGAAAGACCGGCATTCTGGTCCTTTGCTCTGCAGACCAGAGGGCCCTGAGGCAGAGATGCTGAGGCTTAACAGGCTCCAGGGGCTCAGGCCATGTGGTGTGACCCCTCCTTTAGCGTCCCCCCCTTGATCCTGACCCCCAGCCTCAGCACAGCATCCCCGACGTCTTCATCTGGATGATGAGCAGCAACAAGCGCGTTGCCTACGCCAGGGTGCCCTCCAAGGACCTGCTCTTCTCCATCGTCGAGGAGGAGCTGGGCAAGGACTGCGCCAAGGTCAAGACGCTCTTCCTCAAGGTGCCGCAAGGGGAGTGCGCTTGGGGGGCAGGGCTAGGGTCCAGGGTTTGCTTCTTTCTAGGGATCAGCCTCCCCCTGGAGGGAGCAGGCCCCCAGCCCTGGGTCCTGCAGGCCTGAACCCTCAAGTAGCAGGTGCTTAGAGAGGAGCTGGAGAGAGAACAGCTAGCGGGGCGGGGAGGGGGAGACAGTGCCTGGCCCATCCCCCTCTGCACTGCTCCCAGTGCAGGGGAATGGCTGTGGAGGGGCAGCTCTGACCAGCCTCTGCCAGCCGCCCCCCCCACCCCTCCCTCACCCCACGGGCTAGACAGCTGACCCCACCCCACCCCCAGCTGCCTGGCAAGCGGGGCTTCGGCTCCGCGGGCTGGACGGTGCAGGCCAAGCTGGAGCTCTACCTATGGCTGGGCCTGAGCAAGCAGCGAAAGGACTTCCTGTGTGGCCTGCCCTGTGGCTTCGAGGAGGTCAAGGCGGCCCAGGGCCTGGGCCTGCACGCCTTCCCGCCCATCAGCCTCGTCTACACCAGTGAGTGACGGCCCCTGGGCCCCCACCGTCTTTGGGCCCCAGCCCCCGCTTCTGGAGCCTCAGCCTGCTCTTCCCCGCAGAGAAGCAAGCCTTCCAGCTCCGCGCCCACATGTACCAGGCTCGCAGCCTCTTCGCTGCCGACAGCAGCGGCCTCTCGGACCCCTTCGCCCGAGTCTTCTTCATCAACCAGAGTCAGTGCACAGAGGTGAGGACCCAGGGCAGGAGAGAGTGACTCTGGCTTTGGTACTGGGGAGCCTGTGAGCTTGTGGGACCTGGAAAAACAGATCAGCCAGCACTCCAGATGTATCTGCAGGCCCCGACCACACTGGTAAAGGCTTTAGCTGTGGTTACAGTCAACAAGGAAGGAAGGAAAGACATGGGGGCTCGGGAGGGGCCACTCGGGACCAACATGACACTCCTGTCCCTGGAGTCCCTGAAAGCTGTGGTGACTTGGGGTGACTTCTGCTCATGTGTCTGCCCACACACCGCCACTTATTACCCATTGCCCCGCTTGCCCCGCGCTGCAGGTGCTGAATGAGACCCTGTGCCCCACCTGGGACCAGATGCTGGTGTTCGACAACCTGGAGCTGTATGGCGAAGCCCATGAGTTGCGGGATGACCCCCCCATCATTGTCATTGAAATCTACGACCAGGACACCATGGTACGGGTGGGCTCCGGCACCAGCGCCTTCATCCCTGTGCTCCACTTACATTGACAGCCATCAGCAGCTGTCTGGTGCCCAGGCCAGAGCCCCTCAGCCAGGGTGCCTGCAAGCAGCCCCTCCAAGAGACCCACGTGCCTCCTGCCCTGTCACCACAGCCCGACCCCTTCCGATGCTGTGGGCCTCTGGGAGCTCAGATAGGAGCTAGGCCAGGATGTCCCCACCGCCTGCCACAGACAGACCCAGCTCAGGCCCAGAATCATCAGGACATTTGCCAGCAGGTCCTGCTATCATCAGCCCTCCCACGTCCCTGGGCTCCTCAGCCCCCTGCCCACACCTACTGCAGTCAGTACCAGCCTCATGGCTTCTCCGTGGGAGCCCTGGAGTGGGGAAACGAGGATTGAGGTGACCCTTGCAGAGCTGGGGGGCCACCGCTCCAGAGACTGGGATACCCTGAGAGCCCTGAACTAGACGTAGGAAGATCTCATTGCTAGTCCCGAGTCCTGCATCTGCCATGCACTGCCAGCATGGCCTTGACCAAGTCTGTGGTGGGCCCCAAGGCTTGGTGTTCCCCATCTGTAAAATGGGGTGATCACACCCGCCCCTTAGCTCCTGGGGCTCCAGTGAGGACCAAATGAGACCCCAGATGTGAACATGCATGGTACACTCAAGAGCTGGGAGGCCACCTTGGGTATTTGTCACATCAGGGCAAAGCCGACTTCATGGGCCGGACCTTCGCCAAGCCCGTGGTGAAGATGGCCGGTGAGGCGTACTGCCCGCCCCGCTTCCCACCGCAGCTGGAGTACTACCAGATCTACCGGGGCAATGCCACTGCCGGGGACCTGCTGGCTGCCTTCGAGCTGCTGCAGGTGGGGCGCGGGGAGGGGGGCGGGGCTGCTCTCCTCCCCATCCTGCGGTGAGGCCAGCTTGAGGTGCGACTCTGAGGGGTCCGGGGCATTGGCCTTCCCTGTCTCCCACATCACCTGACAGAGAACTCATGGGGAAGGAGAGTGTGACACTATGACTCCCGTTCCCCAGATTGGGCCTGCGGGGAAGGGGGACCTGCCACCCATCAACGGCCCGGTGGACATGGACCGAGGTCCCATCATGCCTGTGCCCATGGGCATCCGGCCCGTGCTCAGCAAATACCGAATCGAGGTGTGTGAGGGCTCAGTCAGAGGGTCCTTCTGTCCCTGCTCAGTCGGGGGGAGGTCCTCCTTTCCCTGCCCTGGACAGGCCCTGCTGTGTTCTGGCTTCCTTGCCCCCTTCACTCTCTTTCCATCAGGGCTTGTGTGCACACATTACACTGTTGGCATCCCGGAGACTGAGGGCCTAGTAGTAGGAAAGTGACTTGTCCAAGGTCACACCCAGAGCCAGCAGCAGAGCCAGGCTCCCCCTCATCCAGTGCCTGCCCGATCTGCACTGAGTCACACTGCATCATCCCAGGGCCTTTCCCAGCCCTCCTGTCCTTACCCCCAGACCCACCCTCGCTCTGCAGCCCCTTAAGGAGGCCCACCTCTCATCTGCTCTCCGGGCCCTGCCCTCCAGTCTTGCTGCCCACCCACTGCCCACAGGTGGCCCAGCCCACCCTCAACCGGCCCCACTGAGGGGCTCGCCTCTCCCCTACCCAGGTGCTATTCTGGGGCCTGCGGGACCTGAAGCGGGTCAACCTGGCCCAGGTGGACCGGCCGCGGGTAGACATCGAGTGTGCGGGGAAAGGGGTGCAGTCGTCCCTGATCCACAATTACAAGAAGAACCCCAACTTCAACACCCTCGTCAAGTGGTTTGAAGTGGTGGGTGCGGGGCAGAGCCAGGGGCGGCTGATGGGGGTGGCCGGCTCCTCGGTGCCCTCCTTGATCCCAGGCTGCACTTGGCCAACACCCCCAGGACCTCCCGGAGAACGAGCTGTTGCACCCGCCCCTGAACATCCGAGTGGTGGACTGCCGGGCCTTCGGCCGCTACACCCTGGTGGGCTCCCACGCCGTCAGCTCTCTGAGGCGCTTCATCTACAGGCCTCCAGACCACTTGGCCCCCAACTGGAACACCACGGGTATGGCCTCACCCTGAAGCCCAGGCCTGGCTCCTTCAGCCCACGGGAGGGGCCCCTGCTCACAGTCCAGGCCCCGAGGCCACCAGCTGGCTCTGCGGGGTGTCCCCAAGTGGGTAAGGGAGAGGCCAGGGGAGGCCCCATCCTGGGGGCCAAGGCCACCTTTGGCTGCCCTTTACTCTAAAGCCAGAGAGAGCGGGAGCCAGACACACCCTTAGAGGGCCTGGGGGCCGGTGGCTCCCTCTGCCAGTTCCTGGATGAAACCCAGGCCTCCCTTCAAGCCTCCCTCCCAGCCCAGCCTCCTGGGTTTCACTCTCCTGCAGCTCAGCCTTCTCTCTGGCTCACGTTCTCCCTCGCCTTATGCCTAACTGCCCTGTTCCTCCCTCTTGCCTCAGAAAGTTCCAGAATCAGATTTAGGCCTCTGATCCTTCCAGCCGCTTCCGACTCTCACTGTTGTTCCTGCTCTTTTCTGTCTGTCTGCCTGTCTGTCCATCTCTCTGTCCAGGCAGGCTCCTTCGGAGTCGCCATGTACTGTGCAACGGGCGTCCCTCCTCTCACCCCACAGGGGAGGTTGTGGTGAACATGGAGCCAGAGATGCCTGTCAAGAAGCTGGAGACCATGGTGAAGCTGGACGCGGTAAGGCGTCAGTCCCACGCCTGCTGGGAATGTGTGACACTTCGTGTGGGCGGGGCCACCTCCTTTGGCATGTCATGGTCAAGGGCTAGCCCTGGCTACGCGTGCGACCGTCCATCCAAACACTCTCCTGGAATGCAAGACTGTCAATTCTGCGTGTGCATGCCTACGTGTGCACGTGAGGGTGCACACATGCACGAGCAACTGGTGTGCACGTACGAGACACACAGAGAGCAGTAACTGTTTGAGGTAATGGCCTGTAATTATTTTTACTCCAACAAGCCACACCTTATAGACAATAGATTCCTTGCATGAACACCAGTGATCTTTCCAGAGGGTCCCTGGGTTTCCATCCTAGTCATTCATAAATAACCCTGCCTAGGCCTGGGCCTCAGAAGGATTTCCAGGTGGAAGTTTCTTACTCCTCTTGTCTTGGAACTAGGGCCATTTATCTGCCAGAGGGCGACCGGTCATCTAGGGTTTAGTGGCAGAGATGGTGCCTACAGGGGAGTGTGGGAAGTCGGCCAGCCTGGACCAGGCTGTCCTGGGTCCAGACAGCACCAAGGGGCCGGATGTGGGCTTCCTTCCTACCAAGTTATCTCCATCCCATTCCTGACCTCATGTGCTTCACACAACCCAAGGCTCCTCCTAGCCTCTAAGGTCTGAGCTTGGCCTGAAATGACCTTCCCTTGGCCCCCAGTCCTTACTTAACCCCAGAGGGTGCAGGCAGCTGGCTGAGTTAGCGCTGGGTGTGATTCTCAGGAAAGGGGAGCAGATACGGGTCAGGGCCTGGCACTTCCAGGAAAGCTTGCTGCTCAGAGGCTAGGCCTGGAGACCCCGTGCCCCCTCAGCTCCCTCCCTGGGGCTCCTGCTGGGGCCTGGGGCGAGCCCCTTAATGTCAGACCATCAGTGAACAAGACCCAGGACAGCATGGGCCCAAGCTGGGCCCTGGGCCTAAGTGGGGTGTTTCACACTGTTGGGTGTGGATCTGCTAAATTTTTTAGGTTCTGGCTTTGGTAAGGGAGGAAAGTAGAGTTGGAGTTGACCCTGTCTGGCCACCATTACTGAACTCCCACCGCATCTGGGTCAGACTCTCTGCCCAACCCTGAATGCCCATTGAAACTATCTGGGGGCGGGGGGTTACAACTATGCAGGTGCCCAGCCCCCACATTGGACTTAGTGGCGACCTGACACTGACCATTTGTTAAAGCCCCCTGGTGATTCTGACATGCACCCAGGATTGAGAGCCACCATCCTTGAAAGTCTGAGGAGACATCTGCCAAGCAGACCTTTTTCAGGTTCACCAGGCAGTGTGCTCTTGTCAGCACAAGGCCCACAGAGCACAGGGGCTCATGGTGAACGGCCCTGCGTGAGCTCCCTCTCCTCTCTTCTCCTCTCCTGCATGGGTGGCCATCTGCCACTTCAGGCCCCTGGTAGCTAATTCTTTCCCTGTCTCCTTGGTTCCCCTCTGCAGAGTTCTGATGCCGTCATCAAGGTGGATGTGGTGAGTGTGGGCCCATCTGGAGGCTTTGGGGAGAGAGGGCCCCGCAGTGGCATCGGGTATCAGGCCAAGGGGCCCGACATCAGGGGCTGAGCCACTCCCCAGCCTCTGGATGCTCAGGACCAGCACACCCTTCCAAAGAAGCAGAGGGAGAGAAGTACTCAGGCATCAAAGCCCCTCAGTGCCAGTCCTGCCTTGGCCAGCACCTCAAATTGACAGGTGGTGACCCTCTCTGAGCCAGGGCATCCTTCTTCACAAAACATGACCCTGACCCTTTGACTTTGGTGGCCCCAGAGTCTAAGGCTTCCCAGGAGCAGATGGTCAGAATGGATGGGGGACCTCTGGATGGTCCATGGCTCTGAGAATGGCCAGGGAGTGGGGATGTATGCGGGACTCTGGACCTGCCCAATCCTCCAGGCGGACGAGGAGAAGGAGAAGAAGAAAAAGAAGAAAAAGGGCAGCTCAGAAGAGCCAGAGGAAGAGGAGCCCGATGAAAGCATGCTGGACTGGTGGTCTAAGTACTTCGCCTCCATTGATACCATGAAGGAGGTGAGGCCTCAGGCCTCGGCTGGGGATCCAAGGAAGAATGGGGTGAGGGGAGGTGACCCAAACTCCACATCAGCCCTTACACTCCAGCTTCCTTCCCATTCCCCACCAGAGCCAGCTCCCCAACACCATCAACATGGGCTTGGAACACACTTGTTTCACATCCTTGAAATTCTAGCTCAGGACCCACCGCTTCCAAAATGGCGGCCCAGTCTGCCTTCCCTGGCTAGGTTTTACTCACTCCACCAACATCTCTTGAGTATGTATGATGAGTCAGACACCATCCTAAGTACTGTGGGAGCCAAAGCTAAGTCCATACCTGCCCTAAGGAGCCCTTAGTTTACTGGGCAACATTGACATGTAGGCCGGTCCAGTACAGTGTGGTTGCAAAGACAGATCAGTGCCTGGGCGAGTCAGAGAAGGCTTTCCAGGGAAGGTGACCTTTGAGGAAGGGGAGAAACGTGCTCAGAGAGGTCAAAGGGAGCAATAATTTCTTAGTAGTACTTGTACCTCCTCACACTGCTGCGTCCTACACGTCTCAGTCTCCGTGGCTGTGGAGTATCCTTCCTCTACTATGCACAGGCAGCTTCTCTCTGCTGAGACTGATTGCAAGTTCCAAAAGGCGCATTTCTCCTCTCCCTCATTTATCTCTCTCCACTCAGCCTCCCTAGCTCGGAGCACTCCCTGACTTACCGACAGACCAGGAGGGACCGTGCCTGTGATTGTGCTTCCTCAGTAGGACCTGAGCTGATCCAGCCATCCTCTCTCCCCAGGCCCTTCCTACGACCCAGGCTGTGCGGTTTCCGGTGCACATTAGTTCAGCATAGCTGAGCTGCTGAAGCAAGTTAGACTGGTGTGAACAAGGCAGAAGCTTCTTTCTGTCTCACATAATGTCTCAGAGAGTGGAGGCAGGCTGGTATGGTGACGTGGAGGTGACAGGCATAAAGACCCAGTCACTTGTTAGTGGCACCTGTGTGGTTGGAGGTGGCTCACCCTCACATCCTAATACCAGTGCACAGGAAAGGGCAAAGAGAAGAGGAAGAAGCATACTCCTTTCCTGTTAAGGGCCCAACCTAGAGGTTACACCTATCACTTCCACTTAGGTTCGCTTAAATTTAGTCCCTGTAGCCACACTTAGGTCATCTTTACCTGCATGCCTGTGTGCCCAGAAAAACTTCTAAAACTCAGGAAGGCAGATAATTGGGAGTCACGTAGTAGTATCTTCTCCCACCATCATCTCCGGGGTTCAAGCCGGCCAGGCTAGAGCTCCAAGGGGCTGCCTGTTGACTCCTAGTGTCTAATCCTGTAATTTGCATAGTCTGCCACCAGGTGGCGCCTTGGTTGAAACCCCCCGCGATTTAGTTCCCAGCAGGTGAGATGGACTGGGTGGAAGAACAGAAAGCACATTTTTTCGTATTCAGTTATACGTTTCTACATTAAAAAAAATAATAATACCCCTAAGAATCAATATTAAAGGGCATTTTATTTTTAAATGATGCATAATTAAAGAATCATGAACTCCTGACCACAGTGGGTCAAATTGTGCACAATAACCTAAAGTTTTTTAACCACTTACACAGAGTGTATGATGGTTTTGAACCCCAGTAGAAAAAAGTTTGTTTTTAATTTTTTTTTTTTTGAGAAAGAGAGAGAGAGAAAGAGAGCCAACAGGCCGGGAAGGGGCAGAGAGAGAGGGAGAGAGAAATCCCAAGCAGGCTCTGTGCCATCAGTGCAGAGCCCGATGTGGGGCTCGAACTCACAAACCGCGAGATCATGACCTGAGAAGAAACCAAAAGTCAGAGGCCCAACTAACTGAACCACCCAAGCACCCCAAAAAGTTTCTGTTTCTAAGCATTTGAGACTGGTCTGAGAGGCGCCTGGGTGGCTCAGTCGGTTGGGCGTCCAACTTCAATTCAGGTCATGATCTCACGGTTTGTGGGTTCAAGCCCCGTGTCGGGCTCTGTGCTGGCAGCTAGCTCAGAGCCTGGAGCCTGCTTCAGATTCTGTGTCTCCCTCTCTCTCTCTCTCTGACCTTCCCCTGCTCATGCTCTCTCTGACTCTCAAAAATAAATAAAAAACACATTAAAAAAAAAAAGGCTGGTCTGAGACCCCAGTATGAGGTCAAAAGACCCCTCCTGAGGAAGCCCACCTTCCCTCCTTTTCACTTCATCTTTTGGCAGCAACTTCGACAGCAAGAGGCCTCAGGCATTGACTTGGAGGAGAAGGAGGAGGTGGAGAACACTGAGGGTGAGCCTAGGACCCTGGGTCTCTCCCTCCCTCCTGCTCCTGGAGGGCCGGCTGCTTCTCCTTCCCCTCCCAGGGGCCTGCGCAGCTCTAACAACCAAGGGCAACTGACACAGCCACCCCTGGGCACCAGGGGGCAGGTGTGGGCTCTTGTCTAGAGCAACCAGTTCAGCGACCATGGTGATAGACATTTACAGCCCCAGAACCACAGAGCTGGAAGGGACCTCAGAACATCAGCATTTTCCAGACCTTTTCTATTGAACGCTTTTCATGGATGTTCCCAAGGGAAAAGAGGATTCTTTGGTCTTTTGGCACAGGACTTCTCAGTGCCTTTAATATACAAATGTTATTGTAAGTCTCTAAAAGGAAGACATAATATAAAATATTTCCCCAGCTTATTGACCACAACATGCACTTTCTTCTAAAACATTCCAAGAATACCCATAGCTAGTGTCCCACTGGATGCAGTTTGGGAAATGCTGATGTAGAATAGCCCTCCTGATATGACAGAAAAGTAGACTAAGGCCAGAGAGGAAAGTGAAACAGCTCAGTGCTGTATGGCTCAGGCCTCCCAGCTCAGGACCCATGCCCCTTCGCTGCTCTGCTGGGCCGGAAGGTGTGGAAGAAATCTTTGTTCACAGTCCCAGCGTGGCCTTATCGATGCCCTGTCTCCGCCCGTGTGAGGCAGGCATGCCAGGGAGTACTGCCTGCAATTTCCAGATGAGTACACCGAGCCCTAAGAGTAAATTAGCAAAGTCCATTAGCAGCGGATCTGGGTCTCTAACCCAGTACTTCCTGCTTCACCGCTTCTGCCCCCAACTGACCAGGGTCTCCTTTTCTGGTTCTTGCCAGGCCTAAAGGGGCCGATGAAGGGCAAGGAGAAGGCTAAGGCAGCAAAGGAGGAGAAGAAAAAGAGAACCCAGAGCCCTGGCACTGGCCAGGGACCCGAGGCCCCTGAGAAGAAGAAACCTAAGATTGATGAGCTTAAGGTGAGGGTGGCTGAGGGGTCCTGCCTGGGGCAGGTAGGACAAGACAGGGGTGGGGGGTGGGCAGTGGGCATGCCTTGTCCCCCCTGATGGCCCGGCCTGGCTCAGGTGTACCCCAAGGAGCTGGAGTCTGAGTTTGACAACTTTGAGGACTGGCTGCACACTTTCAACCTGCTGCGGGGCAAGACGGGGGATGACGAAGACGGCTCCACCGAGGAGGAGCGCATCGTGGGCCGGTTCAAGGTCAGGCAAGGAGTGTGCGCCCCACCCTGAGCCCCCCACCCCACTCCCACCAGCTCCTCTCCCCACCCCAAGCCCAGGGCTGGCAGTCACAGTGGAACTGTCAGCTACACTGGCTGGTAAAGTATGAAAATACTTCTATGCTGCTTTAAAAAAGAGCATCTGGAGGCACCTGGGTGGCTCAGTTGGTTGAGCGTCCAACATGGGCTCAGGTCATGATCTCATGGTTCATGGGTTCGAGCCCCACGTTGGGCTCTGTGCTGACAGCTAACTCAGAGCCTGGAGGCTGCTTCGGATTCTGTGTCTCCTTCTCTCTCTTCCCCTTCTCCTGCTCACACTCTGTCTCTCAAAAATAAATAAATGTAAAAAAAGTTAAAAAAAAAAAAAAAGAGCATCTGCCCTGGGGGCCCCACCCCCAACACTGCCCTGGCCACTCCCTCCCGAATCGCTGGACCTCCTCAGATCCATCCACTCTGAGCAGCAGGGTGCCATCCATCTGCACTGTGGACTGTTTTGAATGCCACCTGGCCTGAGCCCCTCTCTTGCCCCAGGGCTCCCTCTGCGTATACAAAGTGCCACTCCCAGAGGAGGTGTCTCGGGAAGCCGGTTACGACCCCACCTACGGGATGTTCCAGGGCATCCCCAGCAACGACCCCATCAATGTGCTGGTCCGAGTCTATGTGGTCAGGGTAAGACTCCCCTCGCATCCCCTCCCCACCTGTCTCCCCGTCCTCCTGTCCCGGAGGCGCTGAGCAGCTGTAAAATGACAGCCCCAACTGGGAGGCACCAGAGAGGTCACCTGGCCTAGTTCCCACCTTCTCTAGAGCAGGAAGCCAAGACCTGAGATGGGCAACGACTTGCTCCAGGTCTCCTTTTTCTGGTCCAGTCCTCCCCCCTCACCCTTTGCTACCATGGGGCCATCAGGGAGGGGGTGAGGGCACTGGAAAGTGAGGCCTGCTCAGGAGCGCCCCTCCTCCGTCCCAGGCCACGGACCTGCACCCCGCAGACATCAATGGCAAAGCCGACCCCTACATTGCCATCCGGCTAGGCAAAACTGACATCCGAGACAAGGAGAACTACATCTCCAAGCAGCTCAACCCGGTCTTTGGGAAGTAAGGCCTCCTCGTGTCCCACATGCCCCGCCCCTCTGACCCGACCCGGCTTTCCCACTCGGACACCCGCCTGCCCGCCCCACCCTGAGCCTCAGTCGTTCCGACCCCCACCCCGCCAGGTCCTTTGACATCGAGGCCTCCTTCCCCATGGAGTCCATGCTGACGGTGGCCGTGTATGACTGGGATCTGGTAGGCACCGACGACCTCATTGGGGAAACCAAGATCGACCTGGAGAACCGCTTCTACAGCAGACACCGCGCCACCTGCGGCATCGCCCAGACCTACTCCGTGTGCGTGGGGGTGGGGCGGGGCAGGGCGAGGCGAATGCACCTGCTGCATCTTGGCTCCAAACCCAAGATTCAGAGATCGAGATCTGGGAAGGCGGATATATTAGAGTTTCTGTCCCAGGCCAGGCATCCCTCCGTACAGGTTCTGAGCAGCCCACTGATTCTAACACGAGGAGAGAGCTGGGGCTTCCGGGACAGAGGAGGCGGGGCGAGGAGAGAACCGCAGGCTGGGAAGATAGGCGGCACTGCTGGGCCGAGGCTGCTGGGGATCCAGCCAGCCTTTGCCGCTGACGGGCTGTGTGACCCTCGTCCCATCCCTAACCTCTCTGGTTATCAGTGTCCTCATGGGAGGCTCTGAAGTTCAGAGGAGAGGGCCCAGTTGGGGAATGGATTGGGCTGTGTTGAGGGAGGCTGAGAGCCCATCCCCAGGGCACTGAGCATGTGAGGCTGGAGCCTGGGGTCAGAGGGATCAGGCTCCAGCAGGCAACTTAAGAGAACTGGCTAGAACCAGTTGCCACTGGGGGATGGGCCCCAGCCCCACGCTGAGCCCCACGAAACCTGTGTGCCCCCTCCCACAGACATGGCTACAATATCTGGCGGGACCCTATGAAGCCAAGCCAGATTCTGACCCGCCTTTGCAAGGAGGGCAAGGTGGACGGCCCCCACTTTGGGCCCCCCGGGAGAGTGAAGGTGTCCAACCGTGTCTTCACCGGGCCCTCCGAGATCGAGGACGAGAATGGTAACAGGGCGCTGCACACGACCCTGGAGGTGTCAGGGGCCAAGAGGGAGCCATACTTCCCTGGGGCGGGACCTCGAGGCCTAGACTGGGGTCTCCTTAGACCCTCTGCCCATCAACCTAGCGTCCCACTCCTGCCTGCCCGGCCTCTGCCCTTCCACACCGCCCCTGTGCACTTGTTGCCTTCTCTCTTCCTCTCAGAATTCCTGTGGGGTAGGGAGGCTCTCCCCATCCTGCAGTGACTTGCCCAAAGTCACACGGCCCTTGGGGGGCAGAGGGAGGGTGTGGGCCCAGGCTCTAGCTGACTCCGAGCCCCGGGCTCTCCCCACTCCTTTGCCCATGTGGCACTGCCAGAGAACAGGAGGCGGGCGCTGCAGAACTCCTGCTGACCGCCTGCAGCGCGCTGAGACAGTGCCCTCCCTGCCCTCACAGCCCAGCAGGGTGCTCTGGTCAGATTTCCCAGGCAGAGGAAACCCAAGAGCACAGGTCTCGATGGGCCCTCTGGGGCAGCTGAGAACTTGGGCAAGCCACACTCCCCCGTGCCTCAGTTTCCCCAACAGTAGACAGTATGGATGAGTGATGGCTCAGGGGCCTCTCTGTGCTTCTGAGTCCAGCACAGCATGGGTCTCTTGCTGTGTGAGGCCCTATGTGCCGCTGACCAACCGGCACCCACAGGTCAGAGGAAGCCCACGGAAGAGCACGTGGCACTGTCTGCCCTGAGGCACTGGGAGGACATCCCCCGAGTAGGCTGCCGCCTGGTGCCCGAACACGTGGAGACGCGGCCCCTGCTCAACCCCGACAAGCCAGGCATCGAGCAGGTGATGCTCGCCAGGCCTAGGTCTGAGGTTCTGTGGTATCTGGGATCAGGGAGTCCCTGCCTGGGCCCATAAAAATGGATCCTCCTACCATTCGCTGCCTTCCCAAAAGCCTGGCAGCACTTCCCTAGCATGGCCCCTCACAGGAACTCCAGTGGCCTGTGTCTTTGAGTGTGAGTCCCGTCCCCTCAGGTGCAGCCCGGCAGTGTCTCCCTTAGAAGCTGTGACTGGCTATTGGTGAGGTTGTAGGAATTCTGGTGTCCAAGGATGAAAATTGATGAACCGGGTCCTGAGAGAACAAAGGTTGGGAGAGAGGAGAGCTGGCCTTCCTGGGCAGGGAGGGAGTACTTGGGGAGATCTGCCACGTTCCCTCTTCCATAGGGCCGCCTGGAGCTGTGGGTGGACATGTTCCCCATGGACATGCCAGCTCCTGGGACACCTCTGGACATCTCCCCCCGGAAACCCAAGAAGTGAGCCTCTGGGGCCCGTCACTACTTCTCCCACCCCTTGTCCCTCCCCCGACAGCCTTCCTTCCTGTAGGAGCCCCAGGCCCAGACCCCCTACATCACCTTGGTCAGTGGTGTTTCCCCACGTGGCCTTGAGGGGGGAGAGGGTGACCCATGGAGACAGCTGTGAGGCCCGCCCTGGGTAGGTCCCCTTTGCCAAGGCAGAGCCACACCCCCAGTGTGCGGGCAGTGTGGGCAATGAGGCGATGAGTACTTGCCAGCGCCCTCAGTGGACTTTCCTCCTTACTGCAGCGTCACCCCTGAGAGCCCACTCCCCTTGTCCCCAATCCAGGCTGTCATTAAGCTCTGCCAGGTTTTCTTTACATTTTTAATGCTTATTTATTTTTGAGAGAGAGAAGGAGAGAGCATGAGCAGGGAAGGGGCAGAGAAAGAGGGAGACAGGAAGAATCCAAAGTAGGCTCCAGGCTCTGAGTTGTCACCACCGAGCCCAACACAGGGCTCGAACTCATGAACCATGAGATCATGACCTGAACCAAAGGTGGATGCTTAACCGACTGAGCCACCCAGGTGCCCCAAGATCTGCCAGGTTTTCTTAAAGTCCCTGCCTAGGGGATATTTGAGAGTGAGTGCCTACCAGAGGTGGGAGCTGATAGAGTGGAAACAGCACTGGGTCAGAAGCCAGGCCACCTGCCTCTCCTAGTTGACCCTGCCTGGGTCATTTTACCTCCCTGGTCCTTGGTTTTCCCATCTGTAAGGCAGCAGGATGGAGTTGCTGCCATGTCTCACATCCTGAGTGCCCGGAACCAGGGCCAACTGCACGGGTGCGGAAATAGAGTGGGCCCCACGCTCAGAGGGGCCCTACGCTCATTTCAAGATGGCAATATTTAAATTCTTGATGATTTTTCTAATAAGGGGCCCCACTTTTCCATTTTGCACTGGGCCCTGCAAATTTTACAGCAAGTTCTGCCTGGAATCGCCTCCAGGTCTGAGGTCACAGGTGTGCTGTCCCAGGGGTGGCCACTAAGGGACACCCGAGCCCACTGCGTCACCAGGGACTTGCAGTCAGGGCTAAAACTCCACTGAGAGCTGCGGTCCTGAGCACAGTGGAGGGGACGACTGCAGCTCACTCCTAAAGGCTGAAATGTGCCTATTTGTAATGACAATTACACTACAAGGGGAAAACTTTTCTTCTGGGACAAGGACCTAAAGATGCCATGTGTGTCCACTGGCAGCTGCTGGGCTCACATGGACACTTGTCAGACACATCATGTCTTCTGGCCTCTGGAGACCGAGGTCGTGCTCTGTCCACCCCTGCAGCGGCGCCCCCTACCCCTCCCAGGCCTGAGTCAGGAGTGTGCTCTGTCCTGCTGTCAGCCAGGCTTTCCCTGGGGCTCTCATGACAGCCATGCTGGCTGGCTGCCCCTCTCTCCCTCCCCCCCGGGGCCCCTCAGCTCCCCCCCCTTGCCCCCTGCCCCAAAGCGGGCTCTCTGCACCCCAGCTTGGGCCAGGCCCCATGCTCATGAGTCCCAAAACTCCCCTCAGTTGCCTACCCCAACTACACCAAGACCCTGGGGCCACCCCTCCCCACCCTCTCCCCACCGACTGCGAGCCAGCCTCTCCCCTGCCCCAGGTACGAGCTCCGGGTCATCGTGTGGAACACAGACGAGGTGGTCCTGGAGGACGATGACTTCTTCACTGGGGAGAAGTCCAGCGACATTTTTGTGCGGGGGTGGGTGAGAGGGCCCCTGGCTGGGGATGGGGGTGCTGGCTTGGGAGAGCCCACCGTCCCAGGCCGCTGGAGAGGAGGGAGGGGGCTTTCTGCGGGCGGCCACAGGTCTGGAGCTGGTGGCACCCGGCAGGTGGCTGAAGGGCCAGCAGGAGGACAAGCAGGACACGGACGTCCACTACCACTCCCTCACCGGTGAGGGCAACTTCAACTGGCGCTACTTGTTCCCCTTCGACTACCTGGCCGCTGAGGAAAAGATTGTCATCTCCAAGAAGGAGTCCATGTTCTCCTGGGACGAGACCGAGTACAAGATCCCCGCGCGGCTCACCCTGCAGATCTGGGATGCGGACCACTTCTCCGCGGATGACTTCCTGGGTGCAGGGCCAGGGAACAGAGGGGTGGGGTAGGGGCGGCGGGGGCAGAGGGAGCCGACCCCAGTGGGGATTAACAACGCAGGCTGTCAGAGCTGACTCCAAGGTCGCCACAGGGGCCATCGAGCTGGACCTGAACCGGTTTCCCCGGGGCGCCAAGACAGCCAAGCAGTGCACCATGGAGATGGCCACGGGGGAGGTGGATGTACCCCTGGTTTCCATCTTCAAGCAGAAGCGCGTCAAAGGCTGGTGGCCCCTCCTGGCCCGCAATGAGAACGACGAGTTCGAGCTCACGGTGGGGACCGAACTCTTGCAGCAGAGGGCGGAGCTGGGCGGGGCACAGGTGCTGAGGGCCCTGGCACCGGGCCTGAGCACTGGATCCTTCTGTCCTCTCTGCAGGGCAAAGTGGAGGCAGAATTGCATCTACTGACAGCGGAGGAGGCAGAGAAGAATCCTGTGGGCCTGGCGCGCAATGAACCTGACCCCCTAGAGAAACCCAAGTGAGTGCGCTGCCTTGCCTGGCCCCCTACCACACTTGTCCCTGGGGCCTCCGGGACGGGAAGGAGGGGCCAGAACCTTCTGATCTTCTTGCTTCCACTCTGCAGGCGCCTTTCTGGGCAGTTGCCTCATTGCACGGGGGCCTCCTCCCTCCTCTGCCTCCCCCTGGAACCCGCCCCTCGCTCAGAACCAGAGTGTGGGCTTCTGTGCAGGGGATGGGCTCCTCTCCCAGGGAAGGCCCTATTTCACAGACTTACGTGCTCTTCCTCATTTTTTGCAAGAAGCAAGCAGCTGCGGTGATGGGGCTCCAGGGGACCCTGATGGCCGGGGAGGTGCCCGTTCAGCCCAGGGTCACCCTCCCCCACCCCCGTCACAAAGCCGCTGGCTGCACCCTGAGCCCTCATCCTCTGTGTCCTCTCTCTGTGCCCCCCTCTGCCCTCCTGCTGCTCCAAGCGGCCAGACACGAGCTTCCTCTGGTTCGTGAACCCTCTCGTCTGCCCACGACTCCTTGTGGCACACACACCGCGGGCTGCCCCTCACTCTGCTCCCGCTCGTGCCGCTGCTCCTCCTCCTCCCCTCTTCCTCTACGCTGTGCCTGGCTACCTGGTCAAGAAGATCCTGGGGGACTGAGCCCGGCATCCTGCTGGCTCTGGTCCTCCCCACTTCTTCCTCTGGACCCAGGGACAATGAGCTTGGTGGCACGCAAAACACACACGTGCACACACACACCCACATGAGTGCATACACACACCCACATGAGTGCACGCACACACAGGCAGCAACTTGCGAGCTGGCAAATGGTACCACGGGCTCTCAGAACTAAAATCACTGTTTTCCATGCGTGTGTGTTAGGCCAGAGAGACAAAGCAACTTGCCTCAGGTCACCCAGCAGATCAGAGCTGAGATCCAGCCTGGGTTTTCAAATTGCCCAGCCAGTCTTCTCAGCAATCCACCACCTCCTGTCCTCGTGACAGACAGACTCTAGCCCAGGGACACTGGCAGAAAGCGGTTGACATGTGGAACGGGGCAAGGGTTTGGGCTAGGATTAGCCAGCAAGGCCTGACTAGCCATTTTCTGCCATGCGGGGCGGCGAGGAACCCCACCCAATCCCCACACCTTTGCAGCCAGCACCCACAGATCAGCTGTTCAGGGCCTGGCACTGTGCCTAGGGTTTCACATGCACTTTCTTTCCCTACCTTTGCACCAACCCGGAGGCAGGGTCCTCTATTCAACCCACTGCAAAAGTGAGGAAACAGGCTCAGACAGGAACCCCACTTGCCCATCACCGCTAAGACTGGAAACCAGGCACCCTGAACCTGGCTCAGGAAGGGCATGGTCTGTGTCCTCCAGCGGCGGGGGGACAGTTTTAAAAAGCATATCCAGTACTTTGATTTTATATCTTGACATCTTCTAAAACTGTGCCCGTCACACAAACAACAGACCATAAAGCTTAGCAAGTACCCTCTGGGCTGGGAGTCTGCTGAAGGTAGGGCGGGGATCCCACCCTGACCAGGGCCAGGTCGCTGAGAGTGGCAGGCGCCCTGGCGGGACTCCTCAAACCCTCGGCAGGGCCTGCTGGGGCACAGAAGCCCACGTGCTTCAGACAAAGGGGAGAGGTTGAGAAACACTGATTTCACTGAAAGACAACATGGGCCTAGCCTGGAGCGCATCCAGCGAGCTGCTAAATAGAGAAGGTTCCCAGTTGCTAAACAGGGGAGGTTCCCAGTAATCAGAACGACCTGCAGCGATGCGGCTGCCTCTTCGGGTGGTGAGAGGCCAAGGTCGCAATTGTCCAGGTGGAGGCTGGATGGCTGCCCAACTCCAAGAACGCCCTGTGGGCCTTGGGAAGAGGCCAGAGAGTCCTACAAAATGCACCAGGAACGTAAGCAGCAAACCTCGTGCTTAGAAAGGGCTGGAACCCTGGGTCCAGCACTCACTGTTTTGGGGACCAGGGCTGTGTTCAGACTCCTTGGAGTCTCAGAAGGCTGAGGGCCTGGGGTGCCCTGGGAGAGACCTACTGCCTGACTATGCCTTCCCCTCCCCCAGCCGGCCTGACACTGCCTTCGTCTGGTTCCTCAACCCCCTCAAGTCCATCAAGTACCTCATCTGCACACGGTACAAGTGGCTCATCATCAAGATCGTGCTGGCGCTGCTGGGGCTGCTCATGCTGGCCCTCTTCCTGTATAGCCTCCCTGGCTACATGGTCAAGAAGCTGCTGGGGGCGTGAAGCAACCCTCGCCCCGCCCCCTGCTGCCACACCCCTCAAGGCCTGTGCGTTCACCCCTCCCCTGGCATGACTTTGCAGTCTCCCTGGGGAGCTCAAGAAGCCCAGTGTCCACTCTTACAGCTTCCTGCTTGCTGGGCTGGTGACACCTCCGCCCCTCCTCCCCCTGAGCCAGCTGTGGGCCCCGCCCACCCCTGCGGCCCCTGCCCCAGGGGTGGGAAGTGTGGGCAGGGGTGGGGTCTGACCCTCCTTGCTGCAGCACCACCCTTCTTCAGGCCCTGGCAACGGGGAAGCCACCCCAGGTGCCCCCCAGGCTCTCCAGTGGTGGAGTAAAGCTTTAATGGAATTGACGGAGGATCCTGTCCTGGGCCAGCGCTAATGGTGCGGGGGTGGCTGCTCCCTCCCAGAGTGGATCCTCTTCCTGCCCCAGGGAGCCACCCTGGTGGGAGCACAAGCCCAGGCCCTGAGCGGCCTGTGGGTCTCTATCGCTTTCCAGAGCTTCCTCTGCTTGGCTGCCGCGGAGAAGAGGAGCAGGGGGTGTGAACCCCTGCGCCCCACCCCTCCCCTGTGCCCACCCACCCTGCCTTGCCAGGCCCTCATTTCAGACAGGCTGGGGAGGTGGTACTTGCAGTGAGAGCTGGGTTTCTCTTGGCTGTTGTTCCTGCCTTGAGTGGTGATTTTTCTCTTAATAATAAAAGAATTAAACACTGAGCTGACAAGTCTCCAGTTGGCCAAGTTGGGGGACCCATATGGGGGCACGAGGTCTGTGAGCACTCTGAGGTTGGCAAACTCAGTACCAGCAGAGCCCCTTGGCTTCTCCCCTTTGGGCAGGTGACCTCGTGGCCCAAAATTCAAGGAGGGCCTAAGGCACTGGGCCACCTGCCCACAATGCCCACAGGAGGAGCTTCACACTGTACCAGGTGGACCCAGGGACCCCCAAAACTCACAAAGGTTTCCTGAAGGCCCAAGGACAGTCAGAGCCTTAAGACCTTGAAAGGGCCCCAAAGCTCTAGCCTCCACTCATGACTTGCTCCAAATTCAAGATGGGGGCCCCATGCCACCGGCCAGGCCCCATGCCACCAGCCGGGTCCCAGGCTCCGTTCTAGTACCACAACCTGAGGTGGGGACAGAGTTTCCTCGTGACACAGTGGTGGGGTCATGGGCCAGTGCCTCACTGGACCTGACCTCTTTGAAGAGATTCAACTACAACTTTTTAAAGACTTTAATCACGACTACAGGATGCAAGTAACTCCTCCTGTGGCCTTATTTCGACAGGCCCTATCACAGCAGCTCTAGCAAACCCAGAGTCGTCCCCGGTGGCTCCTGGGGGGACCATGCCAGCCCCGGCACTGGCATGCACCTGTAGAGGCCCGGCTCTATTTTGTGGGCACCCGTAACACCTGAGTTGGTGGGACATGCAATTCAGAGTTGATCTGGAAAAGAGAGAGTAAAGGTCATTACAGCTTCCCCAGGGCCCTCCCACTTCATGACCTCTGGGGGTCAGGTGTGTATATCGGCTCTCCTGAGGGCTCCAAACCTCGGCAAGCATTGGCCCCCCCAAGTGCTTCCCGGGAAAGCCCACGGTCGGCCTTCCTTCTGGTTTGGTTCTGCTCCAGCTAGCTAGCCTCTGGAACCGTTCTGAACCTTCTACTCCGAGCCACGCTCTTACGTCTTCCCTCTATTCCCCTCCCCCCACCACCGCACATTCCAGCCCTAGTCTAGCCCTGCCCTTCCCTCCTCTTCCCCTATCCTCTTATAGGCGGCAGCATCAATGACAACATGGACAGCCCTCTAATGACTATAACAGGCCAATCAGCCATCACAATGCCAAGGCTCACCACATCCTCTGTTCAGGTGTGGCCTGGGGCCTGAGACTACAACGGGGACACAATGTCCCCAGTTCCCAGGCCTGTGGCTGGCCTCAGTCACCTCTCACACACACAGCTGATGATGGAGGACATACCCTCAGCCCAGTGTGTCATGATCCTCCCGGCCCACGGCTGCAGTGCCACGTGCAATATCCCACACTAGTAGAGCCGAGACAGCAACTGTTAGGATCCATCACGAATGGATCCTAACCTTGGGAGCAGAGACGGTGAGGTTTCTTCTCTTGTGGGCCATGGAGAAGTTGCCCCAAATATCACTGGGGTAGGCAAGAGTGGGGGCCAAGGACTACCTGCCCCAGTTGAAGCCTCCTCTTGCCATGTCACATCCCATGCCCACCAGAGTGGGAAGAGCCCTGTACTGTGGGCACATCACAGAGTCTCCTAGTTTGATGGGAGAATGATTTGTGCCCTATCGACCTCACCAAAGGGTTGCTGAGACCAAAGAAGAAACTTCACAAGGAAGGGCTCTCTAGGCCATGGAGCTCTCACGGGCTGGGGCCCTGCTTCCCAGAGATGTCCGACAAGCATCTGGCGCCAAAGACCATGGGCATCGAAAGGGCACTATTACAACCCACGTGTCCCGGAGGAGACTTCAGGCAGTGTCCCCTCCCTTGCCTGTTAATTCTGGCCAACTTGAGGTGTGATGGTTTATATTTTATGGCACATCCCAAACCTCCCTTGCATCCAGGGAGGGATGGGACTCTATATCCTAAGAGAGTCAGCTGCAGTCCCGCTTCCTGCCATGGCCCCCTGCCCACCCTCCTCAGAGGGTCCCCGTCGCCCACCTTGGAATCTAGGTACTGCTGAAGCAGCATCTGGAGCTCCGTGTTCTGCTGTTCCAGGGCCTTGTTTTCCATCAGCAGCTTGGCCCTCTGGGTCAGGACGACGCTTTGGGCAGAAAAATTCGTTAGAGGTTTGTTGAACTCTCCATCCTCTACCAAGAAGGGGCCAGGATCTCTGTGTTTCTGTTCTGGTTGGAGCTGGCAGAGGGCCCCAGAAGCTCTACCCACCAGAGCGACCTTCCTGCCCTGAACACGCCAGGCTAGGAACAGATCAGGGAGCACAGGGCCAGCCGCCCAACACCACATGAGCCCCCAAGAGGAGGCTTCCCTCCAAAGGTAGCTTTTCTGTCCAAGCCAGGGCGGTGGCAAAAGTGGCCGCCACAAGCAGGATCCTTCCCCACCAACCACCTGGCTCCCTCCTCCTCCTGGGCTGTGACATACACACTTACTGGTATTTCTCCAAGGCTGTGTACAGAGCGTCCCAGAGGTTCAGCGTGGCGGGAGGGATAACCGTGGCCAGGGCCTCCCAATACGCAGAGTCCTTCGAGTTATCTCGCAAGTACTTCACCAGCCTCACTGGTGTTGGAGAGTCCCTGGGGGTTAAGAGCAGCAGCACCGTCACCTCCCCTGGCATCCCCCAGGCTCCCACGCAGCGCCTGTCCCTCCCGGACTTTCTTCCTGGAAGCCTGTCCCCTTCCCACTCAGCTGTACAAGTCTCTCGGTTTATGGCAGATTCTCAGAAAGTGTATGTGCTTATAATCAGCGTTCCTGATTTCTGGTGCCATTGTCGCCTTTGTGAAAGCACCACTGGGGTCCTATCCACCCACTTTCTCTCGGCCAGTTTACCTCATGGGCTTTACATCCCACTACTTTCACGAATGCATCTAAAATGGCTCCCAAAATTCGGCATCCCCTCGAGGAGAGCCTGGATCCAGGATATCATCCCCTCCCCCTCGACCAACCTTCCAGCTGCCCTCCTTGTATCCAGTGTCACCCCCCCTCTCTGCCACCAAAGGGATCTTTCTAAAATGCCAGCCTACTCACAGCTCCCCCACTGCTTTAGACCATTTTCTGACTCCGGTCCACTCAAGAGTAAAGACCTTGCCACAGCGAGCGAGGCTCTCCAAGATCTGGCCTGCCTCCCCTACCCACCGGTCCCACTTCCCAAGACCCTGACCCCAGCCACACGTCTCTGTTGTGACTGCTGAACACACCAGGACTTTCCCCACACTGTGACTCCCTGAAATGCCCTTTCCCCCACTGCATACACCTAGGAAAACCCGGTTCTGATGTGTCTCTTCCCCAAGCCCTCTCTGACTGCCGTATGTGACACCTTATAGATTGTGACCGTGGTTCTGATCACCAGCTGTTATCCCTAACACAGTGCAGACCCCAGTGAATGACCGTGGAATGAATGATGAATGAGAAAATGCAAATCGCTTCTACACCCCTTCCTTTCATCCGTTCACTGAGGCCTCGAGCCCTCCTGGGTCCCTGGGTCCCTTCTGGCTCTGCCCAGCCCGCTTCCCCGGGCCTCGGGCAGGCCCTCCAGCACCACACCTGGGCTTCTTTAGACCCATGACAAAGGCTTCCAGGATCTTGAGGACCTCGTTGGGGTGGATGAGCGTGGGAGAAGGGGGGGCCTTCTCTTCTGGCTCCCCTTCCACAAGGCTTCCCTCCTTCTGTCTCTTGAGGTCTGCCTGCTCTCCTGAGTCCAGGGCCAATGTCAGGCTTGTTTGCTCCTATGGGGGTGACAGATTCCAGGGGCTGATCTGGAGAAAGGTGCCAGGGCGACAATGGATTGGGGTGCACAACAAGCATGAGTGTATGAAGACAGAGAAAAACAGAGAAAAGTTTACAGAAAGTTACAGAACAGATGCAAAGATAAATATTTTCCGGAAGGAAGAAATGGTGAGGGGAAAGGGGGGGAAGGGGGGGATGGGATCCGGGAGAGGGGCATGGGGGTTTCCAAACAGTGAAAATCTTCTATTTCTAGAACAGGATTCTTGGGTGTCCTTTTTACTGAAATCCATAAAGCTTACACTATATGAATATATATATTTTTTTTGAATCATCATACATATTACAGTTGAATTTTTAAATTAAAAGAAGTCTTCCTCCTCCTCCTCCTGTCTTGTAATTCATTCAGTTCATCTCCCACTGGCAAACCGATGTCATCAGTTTCTTACCTATCCTTCCAAAGAAATACTATGTCCATAGGGCACACGCCTTCCTCCTGTTTTGACATAAATGATACTCTACCACATACGCGGTTCTGCACATCGCGTTTTTCACATACCAATAAACCTTAGAGGTCTTTTTGCCTAAATACATAAAGAACTTCTTTGTTCTTTATATACATATAT